>NC_136601.1:22491001-22640871 GCF_910589615.1 Taurulus bubalis
CAGCCCACGGTCTATAGCTACCTCGCCCGGACAAGGGAAACCGGGGCACCCTCCCGGAGCCAGACCCAGGAGGGGAGCTCGTCAGCGAGCGTCTGGTGGCCGGGCTTTCGCCCATGGGGCCCGGTCGGGCTCAGCCCGAAGAAACAACATGGAGCAGCAGTCACCTCGTGGACCCACCACCCGCGGGGAGAATTATCGGGGTCGGGTGCTATGCAGACCGGGCGGCGGGGCAGGCAGGAGACCTGGCCGAGCCGATCGCCGGCAGCATAGACTAGCTCTAGGGACGTGGAACGTCACCTCGCTAGCGGGGAAAGAGCCGGAGCTGGTGGAGGAGGTGGAGCGGTACCAGCTAGATATAGTTGGGCTCACCTCCACGCACAGCGTGGGCTCTGGAACCAAGCTCCTGGAGAAGGGTTGGACTTTGTCCTTTTCTGGAGTTGCCCAGGGTGAGAGGCGCCGGGCGGGAGTGGGGATACTCACGAGCCCCTGGCTGAGCGCCGCTATGTTGGAGTTTTCCCCGGAGAACGAGAGGGTCGCCTCCCTGCGCCTACGGGTTGCAGGGAGTAAAGCTCTGACTGTTGTTTGTGCTTATGCACCGAACAGCAGTTCGGAGTATCCAGCCTTCTTGGAGTCGGTGGGAGGGGTCCTGGAAAGGGCGCCGCCTGCCGACTCCATAGTTCTCCTGGGAGACTTCAACGCTCACGTAGGCAATGACAGAGAAACCTGGCGGGGCGTGATTGGGAGGAACGGCTTGCCCGATCTGAACCCGAATGGTGTTTTGTTGTTGGACTTCTGTGCTAGCCACAGTTTGTCCATAACAAACACCATGTTCGAGCATAAGGTGGCTCATAAGTGTACCTGGTACCAGAACACCTTAGGCCGGAGATCAATGATCGACTTTGTAGTCGTATCATCTGATCTGCGGCCGTATGTCTTGGACACTCGGGTGAAGAGAGGAGCAGAGCTGTCAACTGATCACCACCTGGTGGTGAGTTGGATCAGATGGCGGGGGAGTCGGCTAGAAAGACCTGGCAAGCCCAAACGTGTAGTGAGGGTGAACTGGGAACGTCTGGCGGAGGACCCTGTCCGGGAGGTCTTCAACTCCCACCTCCGGAAGAACTTCTCACAAATCCCGAGGGAGGCTGGGGACATGGAACCCGAGTGGACCATGTTCAAAGCCTCTATTGTGGACGCGGCTGCTCGGAGCTGTGGCCGGAAGGTCATCGGTGCTTGTCATGGCGGCAACCCGAGAACCCGGTGGTGGACACGGGGGGTGAGGGAAGCCGTCAAACTGAAGAAGGAGGCCTTTCGGGCCTGGCTGGCCCAGGGGTCTCCTGAAGCAGCTGACGGGTACCGGCAGGCCAGAAGGGCTGCAGCTGCGATGGTCGCGGATGCTAAAACTCGGGCATGGGAGGAGTTCGGGGAGGCCATGGAGAAGGACTTTCGGTTGGCCTCAAGGAAGTTCTGGCAAACCATCCGACGGCTCAGGAAGGGAAAGCAGGGCCTACCCCAGGCTGTTCTCAGCAGGGGGGGGGAACTGCTGACCCGGACTGGGGACATCGTCGGGCGGTGGAAAGAGCACTTTGAGGAACTCCTAAACCCGGCTAACATGTCCCCCGGAGAGGGGGCAGCGCCGGAAGTCTTTGGGGTGGTTTCTCCCATATCCCTGGCAGAGGTCGCTAAGGTAGTCAAAAAGCTCCTTGGTGGCAAGGCGCCAGGGGTGGATGAGATCCGCCCTGAGATACTGAAAGCGCTGGACATTGTTGGGCTGTCTTGGTTGACACGCCTTTTCAGTGTCGCATGGGGGTCGGGAACAGTGCCCATAGACTGGCAGACCGGGGTGGTGGTTCCCATCTTCAAGAAGGGGGACCGGAGAGTGTGCTCAAACTATCGTGGCATCACACTGCTCAGCCTCCCGGGAAAAGCTTATGCCAGGGTGCTGGAAAAGAGGCTCCGACCGCTTGTCGAACCTCAGATTCAAGACGAGCAGTGCAGATTCCGTCCCGGTCGTGGAACAGTGGACCAGCTCTTTACCCTTGCAAGACTACTGGAGGGGTCCTGGGTCTACATGTGCTTTGTGGACTTGGAGAAGGCTTTCGACCGCGTCCCTCGGGGGTTTTTGTGGGGGGTGCTGCGGGAGTATGGGGTGCCGGACCCGTTGGCACGGGCTATCCGGTCTTTGTACGCCTGCAGTAGGAGCTGTGTTCGTATCCTCGGTAATAAGTCAGACACGTTCCCGGTGGGTGTTGGCCTCCGCCAGGGCTGCCCTTTATCACCGGTCCTGTTCGTGACCTTCATGGACAGGATATCTAGGCGCAGCTAGGGGGCGGAGAGGATCCGGTTCGGGAGTCTCGGGATCGCCTCTCTGCTGTTCGCGGATGATGTGGTCCTGTTTGCCTCCTCGGACTTTGACCTCCAGCATTCACTGGGGCGTTTTGCAGCCGAGTGTGAAGCGGCAGGGATGAGAGTTAGCGCCTCCAAATCTGAGGCCATGGTGCTCTGCCGGAAACCGGTGGATTGCTCCCTCCAGGTGGGGACAAACTGCCTGCCCCAAGCGAAGGAGTTCAAGTATCTCGGGGTCTTGTTCACGAGTGAGGGTAAGGTGGAGCGGGAGATCGACAGACGGATCGGTGCGGCTGCAGCAATAAAACAGGCGCTGTACCGGTCCGTCCTGGTGAAGAGGGAGCTGAGCCGGAAGGCGAAGCTCTCCATTTACTGGTCGGTCTATGTTCCAACCCTCACCTATGGTCACGAACTCTGGGTCGTGACCGAAAGAACGAGATCTCGAATACAAGCGGCCGAAATGAGCTTCCTCCGCAGGGTGGCCGGGCTCACCCTTAGAGATAGGGTAAGGAGCTCGGACATCAGGAGGGAGCTTGGAGTCGAGTCGCTGCTCCTTCGTGTCGAAAGGAGTCAGCTGAGGTGGTTCGGGCATCTAGTCAGGATGCCTCCTGGACGCCTCCCATTAGAGGTTTTCCAGGCACGTCCAACTGGTAGGAGACCCCGGGGAAGACCGAGGACACGCTGGAGGGATTATATCTCCCGGCTGGCCTTGGAACGCCTCGGGATCCCCCAGAATGAGCTGGAAAGTGTTGCGGGTGAGAGGGAAGCCTCGGTCGGCCTGCTGAACCTGCTGCCACCGCGACCCGACCCCGGATAAGCGGCTGATAATAGATGGATGGTATATATATATATATATATATATATATATATATATATATATATATATATATATATATATATATATATATATGTTAATGCGTGCTAATTATTGGATGCCTGGTGTAGCCTCCAGAAGAACTCAGTTCAACAACTTCTGTCGTTCTCTATATTTATTTACTAAATGATCACAAGCAAAGTACTCAGCGCTGCAATTGCAAAAGCAGTGAGTGGTACAGCCAACACGCAGGTTGGGTCCAGAACCACTGCCCCCCAAACGGAAGTGGGGCCTTTCATACACAGGTTATCGTCACAGGTTCGTCTCGCCTCGTCCTAACATCTGATTGGCTCTATCCTGTCAAGAGGAGGAGAATCCCATGTTCTCATCTTTTCTCACAAGACTGGACCGTGCAACGACCCGTCTGCTTCACTAATGTCAACATACTGATAAACAGTTGTGAGTGTTGAAGTGCGCAGGCGTGTGACTGACTTCCCTTGAGAACTGGACCTTTCATAGACACAACCAACTCCAGCTGCATAGCTGTGTTATACTGACCTCGCTGACCTGAACTTTAATGAATAGGCATGAAGAGTAATGGAGAATATCTGCAGAATATAAGGATTTATATTATCATATATATATATATATATATATATATATATATATATATATATATATATAATCTTCCTCTAAATTAAAGCTGCGAGCAGCTGTGACTGGGCCCTCGCTTCAAGCACGTCGGGGTAAGCCAAAGGGTCGCCGGCTCGTCCGTCCGAGAACGTTCGCCTGCCAGTCGGATGTTCGAGGCCGGGAGAGTCGGCGACCCGCCGGTGTCCCCGACGTGCTTGAAGCGAGGGCCCAGTCACAGCTGCTCGCAGCTTTAATTATTATTATTATACGGATATTATTACACAAGATTTGGAGCATTTTGATTACCTCTCGTCTGCTCTCAACATAGCGACGCCTGACAGTACAAACAACGGCAAAGGTGCAGGCAGAGCTAAAAGTGTTGACATGAGGGGACACCATCATTCCACGATATCTTTACTTAGCAAACACTTGTTTGATAAACTAAATATGCAAGACGATCCTTCTCACCAGGCACTATCTATAACACACGTTCAAACAAGGCTACACAACTAAGAAGGAAGCTTTTACTGATCCAAAGCAGCCTTCTTATCTCAAGCTCTCCCTGCAGAATGTCTCTGTCCCATTTTCACTCGGCATTTCAGCAAATTGTGTGTAAACATTGGAAGGAACATTGTGGGTAGGATTCAAACCCTTTTAATAAGGCAAAATACAATGAATGCCTCTATAAATCAGAATATACTATTATACAGAATAAAATGAGTATGGGCAGTAGACATTGTAATGAACCTCAGTGCTCATGAGTCAAGAACAGGAAGAAAGGCACATTTTGTCTTTGCATGAAAATAAAAAAATACTTATTTCTATAATAAGAGCCACGCATTTACTTTATTAACTGCATATCCGAGGTATTTGTCCTCGATAACATATCTTTGAACCCTAAAAGGTTCTGAATAGCATTTAAAAGAAATTCGGCATTGAGTTTCAGTCAGTTTGTGTTGAATGTTAAAATAATGTTAAAAGCAGACTGTGAATGGTCTAAGGTTTCCTGAGATGGTGCCGAACATTACATCTCCATAAAAGTGACATTTCACATGAGGAACATCTAAAGCAGGATGCTTGCATGCAGTATATATACGCAGTAGTACAATTATGTGGTCCCAGAACTCACCCGTGTTAACATTAAGATACTTTTATTTAAACCATTCAATATGCACATACGTTATATCACACGTTCTGTGTAATAAATTATTTTAAACCACTGAACCGCTTGAACAGAGAAAGAGTCTGCTGTTGATCTTTACGTGATTCACATTATCAAAGGTTCTAGCGAGGCTGATGAAAGTGGTGCCCTTTAAACAAGGATGCAGTGATAGTATTGATCATTCTTCTGGCAGCTGCAGTTGTACTGTTTTCCTTTTTCTCCTAGAACTTTCTCAAAGTTTGACATTCGGGGTCTTTGCCCTGGAGAAGGCCGTGGTCAGCACCTCTCTGACACTTTATTATCCTGAAAATTCGACAGTAAGGAAATTACCAACATCATTAGAATGTATTACATTGGAATCACATAATATACTATATAATGTACCACACACAATATAGATTATATACATTTTGACCGTGAGAACAAAAAAGGGAATTACCCAAATTGTTAAGGTTTATCATCGCGGAGTCACGCATGCCTGTAAAAAATCCATCTAATAGCTGTTTAAATATTTCAGTTTGGACCAAAGTGGCGGAGTGACTGGCTGACTGTCATCCGCATGGCTAGCATGGCTAGCATGGCTGCCACAGATGTTTTATAGCTTGGTAAAACTTACCAACAAGCTTGTAAAATGTTGTCTGTATCTTTATAGGTAATTAATACTTGCATTTTTTTTAGCAAGTTACCCTGTATTTTTTTCAAAGTAAATTATAGTAATTATAGTTCTAGTTACAAATTACTATGACATAGCAGTATGTTGCTGATGTTTTACTGCATTGACCTGTGATTTTACAGGTCAATGCAGGTCAAAACACCCATCAATTAAATGTCCTCTCCATATCACAGTTAAAGCCTGTGATTCATAATTGTGTAATGTTACAGTTAAAGCTAAAATTCTTATAATGTTCACAGTTGACGGTCATGTTGACCCAGTGTCAGTGTGTGCACATGTGTTTGATGCCACAGATGGGGGAATATGGAGAATCTTGACACAAACATACAAATACTTTATTCAGACAATCATTTAATACTCAATCATTCATCCAACACAAACACACACACACTCTCACACACACACACACACACACACACACACACACACACACACACACACGCACACACACACACAGTGCAGAGTGAATCTTGTCCACCACACTGCAGCAAGTTAATAAATCTGACTTTTCAAAGACGTGATGTAACCATGTGAAACATTCTCTCGTCCAATCAGCTGCTGCAAAGAGCACCTCCAGCAAAAGTGCTTGTCTCAAGAGGACGGCGACCCATCTACAGCAATTTGATTTGAGACGAATGAAACAGGACAACACAGAGAAGATTAGAGAAAAGAAATAAGAGCGAAGATGAGAAGGAGACTAGAAAGGCCTGAAAATTACAAACGCAGCGTTCAAAGGCTAACAAAAGCAATGACAAAATGAAGAGTGAAAGAAGGGATGAGAGAGAGAAGATGGTAGTGTCTGAGGAATGAGAAGTGAGGGGTAGAGAAAGATGAAGATGGTCAGGAGTGGAACTAGAAACAAGACACTTTGTTTAATGCTGCAATCAGCAAATGTGGACGCATCCTATTAACGATTGATTAAATGAGAAAAACTTTACTTTTCTGTAAACAAATAATGTCTCACTGCCTCTTGAGTTGAAACAGACTTTTAAGTTTAGTTTTTGGGGTAACATGTCACGTGACGGCTCAGACGCACAGACGACGTTCAGCCGGAGCTGGCGTTCCATAATGCGGTAAGTCATCCATGTTGATGGTGTCAGTTTGGCAGGTCCTATCTCTAGCACGGGACGGTGTCATCTCATTCTAGCAATTTATCTGAAACTATGGCTAAAGATACTTCCTGCATATTATTGGTCTTTAGTTATTCTCTTATCACTGTACATGGCATGACACTCCAGGCTAGCCTTTTCACTGCGACCTCTTCTTATTTCCTGGTCTAACATGACCGCTTCTTATTTCCTGGTCTAACATGACCTCTCCTTATTTCCTTGTATAACATGACTGCTCCTTATTTCCTGGTGGAACGCGATCGCTTCTTGTTTCCTGGTCTAACAACTCGGCATCACGGCTCCTTGATTATCCTACGTCAGGATAGAGTGAAGAGAAGCGTCAACTCATGCTAGCTCACCCTAATAAGTTCTAACTGTAACATTTCTTTCTTAGTGGCAACCAGGGGGACTAAAACAGGAGACTCAGAGACAGTAGTACTATAACAAAAAGTGTCCTTTAATAAATACACTGTAACAAGTTTCTGTAGTTTTCACAGTAATATTACTGTATACTGGCCATATTCTTACTGTAGAACTCCTATACAACATGTTACTGTAGATCTGCAATGCATCATGGTCAAAATTCATTCCCGGGTGAATCTTACTGTAAAATAAATGTTGTTGTGACTCACAATACATTAATAACTGTTGCTGTGAATCACAATACAGTAATTTTGAGCGGGAATACACCATAATTCGTTTTAACATTATTTTCAACACAGACGTTAGGTTTAGCTGTCACTCAGAAAGAGGGGGGAAGCGACATTGCATTTCCTCCGTTGTGTTACACAAAGATGACAGTAGACTAACATTGTGTGCCGATGGACACTTATTCTCTCGACCACGGAGAGGAAGGAAAGGCTTCTCAACATTTTGGAGCAAGAGCTACAACATTTCTAACCAGAGTCCACTTCAACTTCAGCAACAGCAAGGTAACGAAGCTCATTATTATTCCTTCATATTTCCTTTTTGCCAGCAATTGACACAGCACAATGACAGCACAGTCTTCTCAAGTAAAGTCACCGTGTAACGCTACGTGACGTTAAGAGGGAAGTAGAGACACTTTCCTGCACTAGTAAGCTAACGTTAGTGTTACTAATATTACCAAAATATAGTATTTGCACTTTATATTGTGATATAAATCATTTGGCTTAGTTGATACATGGCATGCGTTTCGTGTAACGTGTAAATTAAATAGAATCGTTTATGTGTGACCCCGTCGCCGTGTGTGTGTATGTGTGTGGCGTTAGCTAAGGCTAGCTCCATGGAGAAGTTTTGACTCTTTTCTCTCTTGCTAGCTACCGTGCGGCACAAAGTGACGTGGGTAACGTTACCGAGCACCACTGAAGGTGAACCAGAACTACACAACAGGTCAGGTAAGACTTTTACACAGCACAACATGGCGTGTGTTTTCTGAGCTAACTCTACAGGGCAGACTGCACCAGCTGGTATAACGTTGATACGTTGCTGCTAGCTTAACCCTCCTGTCGTGTTCGAGTCTAATCCGACCGATATGCAACTTTAATCAATTATACATATTGTGTTTTACATCTGATTGCCTCAAGACCTTATGATATCCTCCACACTAAACATTTAAACATATACAATTGCTGATCATATCCCCCCCTCTCTCACACACACACACACACACACACACACACACACACACACACACACACACACACACACACACACTTGTTCGCAGCCCCATATAGAAAGTTGTACACATTTCAAACTTGAAACCATAAAAGCAGGTGTTTGTTATGGGAACCATCTCTGTCCTGCTTCATGTGCCCTTGTGAACCACACCTTCCAGACTAAGCAATGCTTATCTTCTCACTTTCTCACTTTCCCCCTAAATACACCTTTATTTGATAAATAAATATTCTTAATAATATATATTCTTTCATGTCTCTCCTAATAAATACGGTACTATTGTCTGTTTATTTTGTGTTGCAGGAAACCTTCACCAGGCTGATGTTGAGGCCCAGGTGTCTCTACTGAGCCTCAAGGCTCATCATGTTGGTTAGATCCCAGTACCAGACAAAACACAACGTTGGCTGACATCGTCAGTAGTAGAAACATATTGTGGTATTTCCAATGGGAATCGGTAACCAATGTCTCTCTGTCCTTCCACTGCAGGGAAGAGGACTCCTGCCCAGGAAGAGACTCCAGTTCATGAAGAGACTCCAGTTCATCGAAAAGACGACCGTCCAGGGAGAAGATTCAGTTCAATACAGTAAAGTCAGTCGGGGACTTTTTATTGTACTACAATTACTTGTTTCAGTTCAAATTGTTTTTATACATTTCCCCCTTGACCTGAATATTTTATTGCTTCCAGTCCTTGAATTTGACTGTTTACTGTCAAATTACTTTAAAACATGTTTAAATTGTCATAGTAACTTGAAGAAAGAGGAACATTTAAAATGTTGTATGTTCAAGAATACCATAAAAAATGTTGTTTACAAAACAATTTTTTTTACAAACTAAAAACAAAATGTAAATGTTTTATTTAAAATGTTGAAATATTAAAATAAATGACTTGTTGAAAAAAACTGTCTTCATTTTACAGTATGTAATTATTTTACAGTATTCATTTACAGTATTAAAATAAATACAGTGATGCATGTTACAGTAGTCTAGGATTTGTTGTAAACTGTACACGGTTACTGTGATGACAAGTACTGTATTAGTATATACTACTGTAATAACAATGAGGGTACTGGATTATTACTGTAAAAATGACTACTACTACTACTACAGTATTCCATAGGTACTGTGATTACAGCAACTTGCTGTAAATTCTACAGTAATCTTGTTACAGTGTAGGTTAGGGTAAAGGGGGATGGTCAAACTCTACAAAAGATTCCTCCTGGCCGGGGTCTTTGGTCTCACGTCTGTTGTGAGCCGGTTCCTTTGTCCTGTGTGGCAGAGCAGAGGAGACAGGTGAGGGCACTGGATTACCTCCCGTCCGATGCGGCTCCTCTCCAGAGGTTCAGGAGGTCCTTGTAGCCTCCTGTTCAGTCTGCCTTTCCCTGCTGCTTCCCGGCTCTGAGAAGATATGCTCCCTCTGATTACATATATATATATATATATATATATATATATATATATATATTTATATATATATATATATATATATATATATATATATATATATGCTCCCTCTAATTATATATAAAACGGCACAGTCCGGCACAATCCGCAATATTTTTTGTCAGTGTGCAGAGATTTATTTTCTGTGATCAGAACCTCTAATCTGCTTCGTCTTTGACAAACAGCTTCAGTTCCGTACTCTCCTAAAATAAAATAAATGAAAATGTGATGAGATGGCTTTAACTTCGCACCCCTGACAACCTTTTTGAGCCACGTTGAATGTCAGAGCTTATTACCCTTGTGTCTTATCTTTAATAGAAACATTTAGTGTGACTCGCTGTTAGAATAGCAAACCTTTTGTCCGCTGCTGAGACTATCTGCATTGAACTTCTGGCATCAACAGCATCATTCACCTCCCTCCACTCACCTCTGCTTTACTCCTTTCCCCACAAGTTATAGGTGCCATTAAAATGTGCACACTCTCTCTTACTGACAAACACATTGTAAACCTAGGAAGGGTATATGTGCCATTAAATTGTATGGGCTAGTGCCTTGATCCAAGGACAAGCCTGCTGGCCTTTTTACAGCTCAATATGTACCAGCCTCTCAAGTGTGAGGGTGTATCATCACTGCTATCTTTGCAATCTTCAAATACGCTGATATGAACTGGGTCACAAGGAGGCATGGTGCAGCCAAGGTTTTCATCATCTCACGTTGATGTACGGAGGGAAAACTGTTACATGCTTGACATGACATTTGAGCGAGCAAAATGACAACTCATGCAAATGTGATATCATGCAAAAAACAGGTGTATTCACAGGACATGTGCTCAGTTCTCAAAGAAACTGATATGAATCAATGTATCATGAGTAATTTGTATCATGAGTAATTTGTATTGATAAGGGACATCAGGTTTATACCTGATGTCCCTTATCAATACAATACATACAGTGTTCAAACACTGAACATTTGACAAAAATCTGCCTGGCTAATTAAGGTCCAGACACATCCCTCCATCACAGATACAGCTGGTCGACCCTACAGTCATGCATACTCCCAGGAGTCCTCTCCCACACACACACACACACACACACACACACACACACACACACACACACACACACACACACACACACACACACACACACACACACTAAGCTTTCATCAGTAATGCAGATGAATGAAGCCAGACTGTTGTCTGAAAACAAACTGGCAAACACATTTGTTTACACAGTGCAAATGTTCCCATTACAAAAGGATGATTTACAACAATAGTAACAGGTGATTAAATGGCCTGAAGGCTACCTATGACATCTTATTGGATCTTATATTGTTTGTATTATCTAAACCTCCTTTTACTACTAATACATATGCATAATATACTAATTGTGCAAAGAAATTATTCAAAAATAATGCAATTTACAACAATTGAGTTTCTTGGTTTACTGGTGTTGGAAGGCCTGCCGTTTAATGTGAAGTTATCATAGGGCTCGGTGCATTTTCCACTAAGAAAGAGCTTCCTGTTGGTGGTGTGTTTTTACGACTTTGCCCTCCCTATGACTGCAAACACTTATCTATATTTAATACGTATATTTTATTTCTTATAATAAAAGCTTTCTGGCTAATTCTAGACTAATGTGTTTTAGCGCTGCGGACAGCTTCACAGGAGCAGCTATTAACCCTATAGAGTGTGTTTACTCTACAATATAAGCCATGTTTAATGTATAATGTACTACGATGTCATTCCTTTTTTACATGCTTTATCAAGAAGTATTGAATTAATGTGCAATACTGAGCGATCACTATAAGATATCCTTGATTGTCTTGAGTTCTGCAATAATTAAACAATCGTACCCATATCTAAAGGTTAAGGAGCTTCGCTCAAAGGTCAGGAAAGGGGGAGGTAGATCCCCTTTAGCCCGGGGCCAATGCTGCTTATACCAATAAATAAATAAATAACGAAGGTATACACTTTCATGGGTTGGGTTAAATAGTCCCAACGCTAATTTTAAACCAGGTTTCTCTCCGCGGAGAATTTATAGATGATTAATAAGATAATTTATATAAAGTGTTAGTAAAGGATAAAACAATATTTAAATGTTATTTATTCATGCATTTATTTATACATATAATGATTTTGATATGCATTAATGGTTAGGGAGTATGTTAACATCTGCTTTATAAACGTGTTTTAATACTGCATTTCACGATTAATTCAGGTAGTTACTAGTCGCCAGTTAAGTATTTTATCTATGCTTTACAACGCATTTATAAGCAGTAGGGGTGGGAATCACCAGAGGTCCCACGATTTGATTTTATCACGATACTTGAGTCCCGATTCGATACTATCACGATACTGCGATATTATCACGATACTATCACGTATTGAGTATTGCGATATATTGAGTACTGCGATATATTAAGTATTGCGATTTATTCCCTTTTTTTCCACCGCAAATTGTCCCCAAAGAAAACCTTTGTCAACAAATTGTATCTAAGAAGTTAAAGTTTGTGTGTGTGTGTGTGTGTGTGTGTGTGTGTGTGTGTGTGTGTGTGTGTGTGTGTGTGTGTGTGTGTTCCTGAAGGTGAAAGTTTGCAGACCACAGGCAGTGTGTGTGCAGATCATCTCACATCAATAATTTGTATTGCAGCAAAATGTGATTGTCAAGCAGACAAACTGACCAACACTCATAAATGTTGCACCTGACAAACTGAACTGTATACAGTACAGTATACTGCGCCGGAGAGGCTTATCTCTGTGCAAGCAGTTTTAATCCAGTTTTAATCCCCGCCATCCACCATGGAAATCACCATTTCTGCTTCATACTTGTTGTGGAAATCCCAAAAATGTTGGAACATCAAACGCCCTCGTGTCTGTGTTTAGAATATTATCCGTAGCTGCACACAGCTCGGTGAATTTCACGATGGCGGCCGCTTCCAGCGCTAGATTTCCAGTAGCCAGTTTGATTTATGCTTTTTTTAACAACTTTGACCAGCGCCATGTCACGCATGTTCTCCCGTGTAACAGCTGTGCAGCAGCGGCGCTACGAGTGACAGAAAGTCCAAACGTTTGATTTAAACGTGGACGGCGCATTTCTAGTTTCTTTCTCCGTTGCCTCCATGTTTGTTTTGACCAACTTCCTACCATCACACTGACCTGGGACCTCAGCTGACCTCACCAGACAACAACACAGCACCATTCTAGTGGGCTGAAAAAACAATTGATTTCATTATTCGAGGACCAAAAAATGTATAATTGATATAATAAAATACTTGGCTTCCGTGTATCGATACAATATCGGCACACAAAATATTGCCATACTATGCTGTATCGATTTTTCCCCCCACCCGTAATAAATAGTACAAAAAATGCAGAATAAATTCCATATCGCGACAGAACCCTTCCGACGAGCTGCCTACTCTACTTTGCTTCGCCTAACCAGAAGCTCCTTCATTACTACAACATTGTAGCTCTGTCAGGTAACTTTTTCTTCAAATCTTCAAAAAGTCCCAGAAGTCTATTTATCTGATATGATCTGGTTATTTTCCTTTCTTAAGGCTGCAGGCACCGATGGGGGCGGATCACACGGAGACAAAAGAAGACTAAAGGTGCATTTTAGACATTCAAGCCACTGTTTCAACACAATGAAAAGACAGAAGTAGAAAAACAAGCAGAAAAGACACCATCTATTTCTGAGCAGTCGTAAGGATAATATGAGTCTGTAATTAACAATATGGAGAGAATATGATTTATAGTCATTTTTTAAGTCTACTGTGAACAACATTTTAGAGAAGTTCGCATTTGGACCTGTACTTGTATATCACTTTTCTAGTCTTCTGACCACTCAAAGCACTTTCACACTACTTGTCATCATTCACCCATTCACACCCATTCATACACTGATGGGAGTGGCTAAGGTGCCACCTGTCCATCAGGACTAACTAACATTCATACACACACTGGACCCATTCTGATGGAGGGATCCTCCTATGTTGCTATCCTGAAGGTTTCTTCCTTTTTTCCCTTTGAAAGGTTTTTTTCAGTTTTTTGGGGGAGTTTTTCCTGATTCGATGGGAGGTCCCAGGACAGATGTGTACAGCTTGTAAAGCCCTCTGAGGGTAATTTATAATTTGTGATTTTGGGCTATACGAAATAAACAGAATTGTAGGCACAGCTGAGACACAGTCGTCTACATTTGTGTGTATGATAAATATGAATGTTTTTGTGGGCTTCTCTCTTTATAATTACCCTTCAGAAAAAGGTCACTCTCATCCTTGACTTGAATTGCTGGTGTTCTATGGCTGTTTTTATTCAGCTTCCTCTTCATCAATGCAATTATCATTAACCTCCATTTTCTGTGAATCAACCAGAAGGTCAACTCTTCACTCAGAGGTCTCAGAGGTTTTCCAGTTGTTGAATAACAATGGTAGCATCTCAATTGGTTGTTATTATTCTAATAGCTTCTTTGTTAGTACTTTCTATGTGTCACCCAGGGTTTAAAACAGCATAAGAAAGTTCATTCAATTGCAGTTAAGTATTTAAATTAAGTTCATGAGAATAGCACACTTGAGCACAATTATTCTCAATAAGCACCATGTGTCAAAGATTCTTTGCAACTTTATTTAACCGTAGTTAGAAATGTATTGAAGTCCATCGGGAAGAGCTCACTTGTATGCAACTGTACTCATCATATTTACCTCTAAGTCAGGGGTGTCAAACTCATTCTCACCCCGGGCCACATCAGCATCATGGTCAAAGGGCACGTAACTATGACACTATAAATGTAACTACTCCCGGACATATTGTTAAATAACTGTCTTTGCATTTGATTATTGTTTATTGAAGTGTAAAAATCTTGTACATGCATTTATATAAATGTAAAAATATATGTAAGCAAATTTCTTTCTCTGTTATCAAAACGTTATTATATTAACTTTGTTCAAAGCTTTTTTTGTTAGAGTTGAGAAGGACATAGCTCTGGTCCAACAAATAATTGTGAGCTGCTAAGAACATGTGTGACAGATGTGGTCTGGAGCACTGGTTCCCAACTGGTCTGGCTGCTGACCCACCATCACCCTGAATGAGCCGAGACCCAAATTGAGGAACATTTCCCACTGCTCACATGGATTTAATGAAAAGATGGTGCAGTTTGAACCTGATATAGTACATAATATCACATTATGCCAACACAAATGAAAACAACTGGTTTGAAATATTCCCTTTTACACTCAAAAAACACACAAAAGAATTGCATCTTCAGGGCAATAAAACATGCGTAACAATTCAGTAAAGTCAGCCTTTTGTAACAGACTCAACAGCTTCCATGCACAAACAAGCAACATAGCAACACACTGATATACACAATCCACCCCAGCCCATACTTATGTACATGTGTATACCAGCTGTGTACTTTATATAATAATAATAATAATAATAATAACAATAATAATAATAAAAATAATAATAATAATAACAATAATAATAATAATAATAATGCATTTAATTTATATAGCGCTTTATAATACTCAAAGTCATATTACCAATAAAGCGGACATTGTCAGAAGTCGCAGAGAATGCTTAGTTTAAGTAACAAGGTGGTTGTGTGTGCAATGGCGAGAGGGCCAGTTGGAACTAAAGTTGGTCTGAAGAGTCTATGATTTAAAGACTAAGAAAGCTATCCATAAAAAACCTGAAAAGCTTCAGGCTTCAATTTATGACAGGTAAAAATGACAGCTAGTGAAAGTCTCGTTAGCCTGTCTCTGTTCCCTCGTACTCCTTCCACCAATCAGCTTTTCTGGCTGCCCTTGTGTTTGCCCACCTGTGTCTTGTGGTATGATTAGTTCATTGTGTATTTATAATCCCTGTCTTTTTAATATTAATTCATATGAGCCAAACATGTAGGCTTACACTAATGTAATTATTAGCTACATAGGTGCCTGCTGTTACTCATATTGTGTTAACATCCTTACTGGGATATGCATCTGGAGAGAATCTTTATGTATATTTATGCTGTCAAATACTTTCTGTATGTTTGCATTTAAAGGCATAAAAGTGTGCATGAATGAAACATGTGTGCATGCATACATTTTCAGGATTAATCTGTGTGTATATATTCATTTGTGTGTGTGTGTTCCTGAAGGTGAAAGTTTGCAGACATGCAAATATGAACATCTGTGCTTCTCCACAGGCAGTGTGTGTGCAGATGTGCACTTGGTAACATGCTGTACGCTCATGCGTGTCTGAGTGTGTGTGCAGATGTCTTAGCTTGTTGCTCCTGATGAGATTCCCCAGGTTGGAAAACATCTGAGATGTTGCTGGAACACTCTTCTGTGTGAACACCTACGCACTGGTAGCAATCAAAGCGCAGTCTTTGATCGTGACACAAGCTACAGGACGTAGCTGGGAAGTTGCTGTTGCTATGCTACCATACAGGAGCACGATGTAGTTACGATTCAAATTGCTCAGGCTGCAACCTTGTGTTGTGTTTCTTACACACTGAGAAATTGGAGAAGTATTGTTCTGGCTTGTCAGTTTAGTGCCACAAAGCAGCTGTAGAACACAACGTGGCAGTGGGAGGACATTTTGCAGCTAAAATAGCTTTCATCTTCTTGTCAGCGGGGTGAAAGCTGGCATCCAAAAAGAGCAGGCAGACACAATATTGTATCAACATGGGGAGCGTCAAGCGCTGGAAGTCATTCATAGTGTTTCTGATTGCACACATGAACAGTGACCTCATGTTATCATCTGTGTCATAGTGGACATGTATTCTCTGTAGACTGTTAAACAAACTGCATTGATACACAGTGTGTGGCATTTATACTGCATTCTGTGTCTTGCTTGTGAACGAGGGCCAATTTCTACCAGCGGAATGCGTTTGTCTTATTTTTTTATTATTTACGTCTGTATTTTTTGAAATTCGGATTGTGACATCATTATTAAAATAAACCAGAATATGATTATGGTTTCTCTTCAACACAGGAATTAATTTATTAAGCTCAATGTTTCAGGTTAAATTTAAATGATATAACTCGTCAAACCCGACACTCAGGAATGATCAGCCTCACGTGACTGAATGAAATATGATACACGTTGTAAAAAGTGTCTCCTCTCTCCAGCTCTCTCTGATTTTAATTATATACATAATACATGTTCTTGAGGGAAACAACAGATCAAGAAAAGACAAATGAAGAAAGATGTGTGTGGTCCTTTTGTTGTTCAGACCTACAATGAACACATTTTAACCAGATGGTGAATCAGAAAACAAATCTAATATATAACTTGAGTTTAATCTGTGATCGTCTTCACTCTGGTATGAAACTCCAGGATCAGTCCGATCAGCTGCAGTGTCCAATCACATAACAGAACAATTAGGGGGCGTTAAAACACTTCCTGGAAGCTCGGTCCTGTGGCTCCTCGATCATCGCTCCTCAGAGCAGAATAAGAGCTTTGTGGTGGGCGTCAATATGACGGCGCAGAACAACTTCCTGTTCACGCGAGGATCGAGGAAACGACAAATAAGAGACTTGGGATGCACCCAATGTTCTCTGTGTCTCTAGGATGCATCCTGGTGCAGCTGCAAAATCAGTAAAGCAGTTGGTAGTCGGTCTCAACTTAGATCCGTAGAGATGTCATGGACGACATGACAGTGTACATTTTTGTCTGGCTCCAGCATTCATATGAGCTGGAGTGAATTGTCCAGAACCTGAGCTAGTGAGAGCACACACACGCTAGTGCCTTTGCTCAAACTGCCCACCGATGCCAACAGAAACACAATCATTCTGCTGCAAGAATGCCAGCCTGCAATTGTTGTCTCCTAACGCTATTGTAAGCTTTTTTTGTTGCATTGCCTCTTAGCAAAATACTGATTGAATTTAAGTTGGGCTCTTATTGTGAAAGATAACAGAAGGCGTAAAGCTGCAATGTGCTGCCATTGACAATGTGGAAAATAATGAAGACCTGCATGAATATAGGCACAACCCGACTACACTGCACCATATATTGGCTGGTGTGCAATGCATCCTGGTATGTGTAGGCACTGCCAGCACAACTCTGCTCCACTAGTCCATGTTGATGTGTCCTTGGGCAAGACACTTACCCCCAAATGGCTCCCCCTGAAAGTTGTTCCTGTGGTGTATGCATGATTATTAATGATTAGTTAGAGTGGCTTTGCATAAACCCTCTCATCAGTGGTTGAATAACATGGTGTTAAAGCACCTGAAGTGATCGGAAGTCTAGAAAAGTGCTGTATAGTCCATTTAACAATACACCTTTCTCATGATCTTGAATCAGCAAATGGAAGTGTCCCATCCTGCCTTTTTCTGACCCTCTTCATCTCTGGAATCAACTCCCTCTGGTGATTAGGGAGGACAATTCTGTGGAAACGCTCAAATCCAAAATCAAAACCTATTTATTCTCATTGTCAAGTTGCTGACATCAGCACTGTCGAGCACGACAGCAATCCCGTCTCTTCTGCTCTGAGCTGAGACAGCAGGAACCTGCTGCTGGTAACCCAGTCAGTGCTGCATCCCGAGTGTCCACACTCTCTGTCTGCTGTCTGTAGGAGCGTTAATGCGGCTCGGTGGGTCAGCATAGTTGTGTGTGTGCGCTTCTGTCTGCTCAGCGATTCTCGCTCTGACGCCTCGCTTAACTATTGTCTCTACCTGACAGTGGATGCAAGTTCAACTTTGAACTTTTAAACTTTATTACGTTTGTCATATTATATAAATACATGAAATCCTAAGATGCAGGGGGATGCTGAGAAGCGCCCGGGACCAACTGGGGGTTCAGTGTCTTACTGAAGGAAACTTCAATATGCGAACTATGGGGAGACAAGGGATCGACCCGCTACCCTTGCAGTCGCAGGACGATCACTCTAGCCATGAGCCACAGCCGCCCCCTTTTTTCTTTTCAATTTAAACTTTCAAGTTCTACTATCTACTTATAGTTTTACTTTTTACATGTGTGCAGGGTCACCTGACCTGTGTGTAGTTCCAATAAAGTCACATGACGCATGACTAAAGATCTGACACACATACAGGAATACATAGCATTTTACACAAAGTATAAAATGTGTCATTTCCATTTGCCAGCAGGTGATGCTTTGACTTTATGAAATCTAGTATCATGCATGAGAAATTTGGGACAGATTGGAGGATGCACCTTGAAGTAAGGCATGAAATGAATGCCACGCCACGTCAAGGCCATTCAATGACAACTCACCTTTTTAATTAATTTTCATCATAAAGGTCCTTATCATTTTGACAATTTCAAGTCGATCGCAATAATGCCTGAAAATTATGCCTAGTGGTTGAATAGTAGGAACATTTCAGGATACGTTACAGGATGCGGTGTGGACATACAGCATGCTGGCCACCAAGTCGCCACCCTTCAACACATTCTTACAATCTTCACAATGAAGCATTGTCAAGGTCTAAATTTAAGAGGGATCTGATTAATCTGTGAGGAGGAGGATGTCAAAGTACACAACCTGTAACTTCCTTTTATTTACTTTTACTATTATTCTAAATTATCATATGGGTGTCTTGAGGGTCAGGATGTTATGACATAGGACACATTTGGAGCAGATAAGACGATGTACAATGTTATTGTTCTGCTACTGAACACCTGACAACCAGTAGGCTGGGTAGTGGAGCAGCCTCAGGTATTAGCTGGGTTAGCTTAGCTTCCACCTTGGCTCTCCTCCCTCTTCTCCCCGAGGCAGTTTCATGGTGTTTGGTTCAGCAGGTATCGGTCGGCCGTGGGCAGTAATCGTCTCAAAGTCGACTGCACTTAATCCAATCCCCACGCTTCAGATGTCCCCACGCTTCAGATGTTGATGAATGTATTCTGTCATATGCCATTTGTGATAAACAAGAAAAAAAAAGAAAAAAAATCGTAGGAGCTACCGGCCACAGCATGTACATGCGCTGCCGTTGCCATAGAAACATATGAATATGTATGAGGATACGTTGCAATATACATGAAAATAAGTTTCAGTATAATGCATATGACACAAACCGACAGACTAACATGTCACACTGAACCTTCAGTCGGTTGAACACTCACACAGCTTTTGGTGTTATGTACCTTTACCCGTGACAGTCTAACAACCAAATTTGGCTCTTTTTGCCTTTAATCCAGCCCTTGAGACTTGTCTTGCCAGATGTCCCTCAGTGCCTGAATAGAAACAAGCCAATTACCAAGAGCAGCTTGACATGGGACCATGCCATCCTGTCGGCGAACAACCACCCCCTTCCTCCCAGCAACAAGACAACTGCTGCAACAGGAGACAAATCAATGAGTGCAGGTCAACTGCTGCAGGGTTTGTCCTTGGGTGTGACAAGGGCTGTCTAGTGGAGTAGATAAATGGCTGTAGATGCCTGTTGAATATCACAATCTCCTTAACTATAATAGAGCTTTCTGCCATCTTGCCAAAACCTTTTTATACCCGTTCTACTAGCAGGGGGGGAGAG
The DNA here is from genome assembly GCF_910589615.1 of Taurulus bubalis. NCBI lineage: Eukaryota > Metazoa > Chordata > Actinopteri > Perciformes > Cottidae > Taurulus > Taurulus bubalis. The sequence goes on from NC_136601.1 coordinate 22,511,305, forward strand.
GGAAATGTGGCAATCATGAGCACATGAGAGAGAGAGAGAGAGAGAGAGAGAGAGAGAGAGAGAGAGAGAGAGAGAGAGAGAGAGAGAGAGAGAGAGCTGGCAGTGTAATCATTGGAGTAGTGGTTAACATTCACCCTGCTGCACTTTCCTCACAGCTGATAGACTGGTCTGGGAATAGCCTGGACAACGTTATATACTTAGCTTCTTTCTGAAATGAATCATTGGCAGACAAAGGAGGATAGGAAACATGGGCTGTAGAAGAGGCTCACAGCAAACTCACCATATCAAAGAGTAAAAGGCAGTAATAAACAGTGAATAATAATACTTTCCAAGCACATAAACTTGCACTCAATCAAACTGAAGTCAAACTGAATGGTGCTCTCCAGGGGAAATGGGGTGGTGGGGTTATGCAGCGAAGGGGAGAGCTGTATTAAGCAGCTACCCACTACGGTTCATTTTAGAAACTGGCTACTACGTGGGCGGTCCGAAGCTTGGGCATTTACAGGTAAGTGTGAACACCTACAGGGAAATCATAGCACTTTGTTGACTTCAGGGCGACTGTGGCTCAGTGGGTAGCAGGGTCGTCCTTCAATCAGAGGATCGGCAGTCCGATCCCCGGCTCCGCTAGCCCATGTCGATGTGTCCTTGAGCAAGACACTTGCGGTGTATGAATGGTTGATAATCTGATGTGGCACCTTGCATGGTAGCTCCTATCATCAGTGTGTGATTGGGTGAATGATATCATGTAGTGTTAAAGCGCTTTGAGTGGTCGGAAGAATAGAAGAGCGCTATACAAGTACGGGTCCATTTACCATTTACTACATTAGAAGACAGGCAAATATGTGTTTTTTTACAACTCGGCCACTTAACACAACTCAGATCTATCAATAGCAGGGTTGCAACTAACAATTCAATTATGTATCAATTAATCAGCTGATAAACACATTCTGCTTCCTGTGAGTTCCTCACAATTAAAGACACCATATATTGCCCCAGTTTTAATTTGAGCAACTTGCAGCAATACGAAACTTTACTTTTTTATTTGATTAGCAGTTCTTAATACAGCTCTGCCTGGATTAGTGAAAAGTAAACAACAAGATCGCACTACTAATAACACGTTATGACTGTGGAAAATATTATATTAAGAGACGATGACTGAACGTAAATACATGAATTGGCTAATAAAGAAAATCTCAGAAAGTGTCAAAAACAGAATTTGAGTTCATGAAAATCTTCAGGATCAAGTAAAATGTGTCCTGTAAAGTAAGCCTGTATATCAACTTCAGCATCAGAGTGTCAGGGGAGTTTATCTGTGACATGCTGGCTATTTACAGTTAATGTTAATAGTTATGTGTCTTTTTGATCTAGGGGGATCAGAACACACTTTAGGAGGTTTCAAAACCAGAGCTGTCTCCCTCTGTGCTGTGTATCAGTGACTTGTGGACTTAACCGTTTACTATATGCAATCGATAGTGTTTAGACATGTGCTGGTGCAAAGCTGTAAGCTGTAACAGATGTAATGCGGGTTGGACAAGAGATCTCCTTCACAAAACATCACCTGGTCTCAGTCATATAGACATGGCTGCCGTCCGTGTCTGGTTTGGGAAGACGATTTATTTTGTTTGTTTAACTGCTGATGGTTAGTTTATACAATTCATTCATTGTGATTCGGTCAATTTGGGTTGTCTTAGTGTTTTATCAATCTGCTGTGCTGTGAAGCATTTTGTTTCTAAATGTGCTTTACAAATAAAAGTATTAACAGGCACATAATCACTCAGCATGTCGATGTATTTACTGGCATTTGCATTGCTCTCTAGGGGTTCCGTGCATCAAAATCACGCCAAGAAATGCATCAGACACTAAACAGAGATGCCAAAAACCGCCAGCACACGGACCTCAGGCCTATGGATGTGTTTTAGCATTCAGTGTACACAGAGTACTTTCCTCTATTTATTGAGACGAGAGTGAATGGTGATTCAGCCGACTATGTGACCTTTGGTTTACGGCTCGTAGATTGCTTCATTTTACTAGTAACTATATTTCTGTACATATCTGAGCATATCTCACAGTAAGAAGCTGTTAAAACACAGCTGTTACAGAAACTACCCCTCCAAGCCTTACAATAGGTCCAAGCTCGTTTCTGACCTGCTTTTCTCTGCAACATTATGGCTGGCAGAGAGTAAATGAGTCAAACTTAACAATGTAATGCTTCATCCTATTGACATTAACATGGACTAGTGGAGCCAGGGATCAAACCGTCGATCCTCTGATTGAAGGCCGACCAGCTCGACCAGTGAAGTTATAATATTAAACACGAAATATACCAATAATAATTGTGGAAATTGTAAGACAAACTTTCCAGCTGAGAGACGAAGTGACTCAGCAGTGACAACAAGATGTTGGAACATGTCTGTCTGACGACAAAGCCTACAGCTACTAGCATGAATATTAACTGAATAGTTCTGATGTGTATTACAATAATGTTGTAAGGAACAGATTTCAGCGTCACACTTCAACTAAATTGATAAATTACAAGAAATTCTGTCAACCGTTATCAAAAACTGTTCAAAATCTGGGTGAGGATGTGTGCTGTCCCTCAAATTGTTTTGCATTTATGGACTGTTCTGGTTTCGATGTGTGTGTTGATGTAACAGTTCATGATGGTTTTTAATTCAGCTGTATGAAAAGACGACACAAAGACAAAGAGGGTCTTTATAACTTGGAGTTAATTCATCCGACAGTGTGCTCATGTGAGTGAATTCATCCAACAGTGTACTCATGTGACCACTCATCCTCAACATAAACAAAGAAAACAGAGGAGATGGATTGTGCAAGTGACAGCTGTGGTAAATGAGAGCTGTGGTTATTGTTGCATTGGTCTCTGTAGAATAGCAAGCAGATAACAGCAACAAAACAACACACAGAGCACCCAGTGTTGTTTTGATTGGATGATAATTCCCATTGGCTGCTCTCCATCGTGCTGATGTAACTTCGTGTGGCCGCCGTACATACACACATTATGTTGCATTTCACTCCATTGCATTATGTTAAAAGAATGCACACAGAGAATGTTCCCACTTATGCTGCGTTCACACCAAAAGCATTGCAAATTTTTCATTCAACTCATTCGCGCAAATTGAAATTTTTCACGCTGAGTTGCGAAAGCCAATCAGCGTTGAGAAGCTCCTCCCGTCATAACTGCCGTCCTGCAGCTGATCAAACTGCTGCTTGTCCACCTGAAGTGGAGACTAATACATGTAGTGTATTTGTGGAATCAATTAAATGATAACATAGCTATAACTTTGTGATTCTGTTTAGGCCAGCAGAGAAGGCGTAGCTGGCCCTGACAGCCCACCGCTGGTGCGATGAGTAGCCCTACAAATTGTTTTGACATGGATGCTGAACATTGGTTACATTTGTTTGTGGCAATTATAGCAATATGTTGCAATTCTTCATAAACTGTATAAACAGACAGGCCCCTTTACAAGACACTAGATTCACTTGTTTTTACATTGTTTTCCCTACCTTTTTTTTAGCAACTTGTCATCATAATGAAATATCTTCAACTTAAATGCTTTGGTTGTGTTTTGGTGTGCAGCTGCCTTTGTGGTACAAACATTGCTGCAGTTTGACACCATGTAACTGTTCATTCATGTTCCACCATGCAACACAGAGCTCCTTTAAAGACTTGATAAGTAGAAACATATAATCACTTATTGAATCCAAGTAGCAGACACATAGCGTGCCCATTTAACTGACAAACACAATAACACACACGCACGAGCGCACACATGCACACTAGCAACAACAACAGTACAAGTTGAACCGTGGCATCTACCCTCTTAATGCAGTACAACAGTGGCTCTTATTTCCATTTATCAATGGACAAATGCAGCAGTTATTAAACACCAATGGATCTGAAAGGTACGACAGATGAATAAACCACCTGCATGTGGGTGTGTGTTTCGCCATCTGTGCTTGGCTGTGTCTATGCAGAGGTCTGTATGCATTGTATTTCACAAGTCTGTTTATGTGACGGTGTGATTTGTCATTGGAATAAATACTATCTATTTGCATATCAAGTGATTTGTCAGCGATGTCTGGGTGGGTGATAAAGTATGAGGATGCTGTTAGCTCTCATCTTGTATTCTGTATTTGTCCTTGTTTCCTCCTCTCCTCCATCTCATTGTCATTTGTCTTTTTTCTGTAATATGTTCAAAAACGGGAAAAAAAATAGTACAAAAGTCCTGCCTCTTTTTGCTTTCTCCAACACAAAATGTTATTTACCCTCTCTCACGACAATCCAATGTGTTCTACAGTTTTTACCAGTATCATAAGCAAGTCCTCCACCAAAATCACCACACCACCTTTGTTTATCTGTACCAATGCATTATGGGCTTCTATATCTATATCATGGGGCGATCATGGCTCGCGGGTCATCCTGACATCAGAGGACCAGTGGTTCGATCTCCTCTTGTCCATGTCAATGCTTCCTTGGGCAATTTACTTGACCCCAAATTGCTCCCACAGGCTACACAAAATATGACTTATATTGAAGCCAGACCAATACATTAAAGCAGTACAGTAAGCTGTACACTACTCAAACCATGTTCTGCAATGCTGTAGTTTTCAGCAGGGCTGGGTGTCCTCACAGGGGATGGAGAAGGAGGAGGAGGAGGAGGCGGAGGAGGAGGAGGAGGAGGAGGAAGAGCAACGCTGGGTGTCCTCGCAGAGGATATAAAAGGAGTAGAAGGAGCAGGGCTGGGGGTCCTCACAGAGGATGGAGAGGAGGAGGAGAAGGGCTGCGGATGAACATGTCATCAAACAACTCCTCCTCCATTTCCACCTCCACCAAGGATCTGAATTTCTGTCACTTTTCAATTGAAAAATTGAAGACTAAATTGAGCTTTAGTGAGGCAGACTTTGACCCACCAAAGTGTGATTTAGCGAACTGAAAGGACAACCAGAGTTAATTTTGAAGATGAAACGCATACAAAATAATTCATACGAAACATGAATTACTAAAAAATATATTCACCATTGACACATTTAGTGCAGGTCGCAAAAAAGGCCAGAGGTGCTGAGGCCACGGACTGTGGGACATCAGCAGGAGGTGCTTAGGATGAGGCCACGGACGGAGATCGAAACAACAGCATTATGACATGTGATGTAACAGCAACAGCATAACAGCATTGTAACACACATGCAATGCAAGATGAAGAATAAAGAGACGTAATTCTTAAACAGATTACAATAACGCTGTGGAATCCGCAATTACAGGCCATGGAGGACATGGACCCTCCAAAGTGATCTGTCCACGGTCCTGCACGGGGCCTTTCTCAATCTGAAATGATACAAATTGGTGTTTGGCCTGGAGTGAGTCACTTAGTGCAGATAATGTCAATCAGACATAGTACACTATCATATTGCATATTTGTAATCAAAGGCATACTACTCACACTAATAAGTAATAGGTCATTATTTTGTTATTCTTTGCCCTCTGACAGAGGGCGTGCCACTTCTTCTGCCTTGGGGCTGGTCTTTTGTCTCCTCTAGTAGGCCAAACCCCAGAGCTGGCAAACGCCCTAAGCCTCGCCATCCGCTCTTTATCGCCCATTTCCTTGTGGCTCTTTGGTTTTGTGCTCATCTAAAGATAACGTGGAAATAATAACAATAGCTAAATATACCCATAACCATGTATACACATTATTCACATTTATAGTGTGTAATTATACTTTGTCTATAATAAGTCTGTATATATCTGTTAAATATCAGTAATAAACAGTAATAAACTATGATCCTGTGTGTGTGTGTGTATATATATATATATATATATATATATATGTATATATATATATATATATATATATATATATATATATATTTATATATATATATATATATATATATATATATATATATATATTTATTTATATATATATATACACATGTATATATACATGTATATATATATATATATATATATACACATGTATATATAGAGAGAGAGAGAGAGAGAGAGAGAGAGAGAGAGAGAGAGAGAGTGTTTATAATTGACCTTGTACCACTGCTGCTGGTCAGACCCTGCGTTGCATAACACTGACTGATACACCGTTTCTATATCAAAGTCACGAAACTGTCATTTGAATAACTGTCAATACGTCAACACGTGTGCATGTTTTCACTTGGTGCATGACAGTAGTATTTATACATAGTTTTTTTCCGGACCTTAATGTTTCAGGTTACGTTATGACACGTTATGTTAAAGCTCACAATTTTGCTAGCATTAGCTCACTATGTTGTTGGAAGGCCTGCAATTTAAATCTGAATTCATCATAGACTAATTTATCATAGACTAATTTATCATAGACAAAGGCCGGCACTAACGGCTAGCTAACTAAGACTAGACAATAAACAGACACACATGTAGCTGTGTGTCATCAGGGCCAAATGATAAACAGGCTCAGAGCATTTTACACTAATACTACGTTCACACGCTTTTTCGCGTGAGTTTACTTGCTTATCTCCAAGGCTTATCTCCGTAAAAACAGCTACGATTTCTGCCATCCACCATTAAAATAATCACTAGTTCTGCGTTATACTTGGTTTGGATGTCCCACAAACGTCGGAACATCAAACGCCCTCATGTCTTGGTTCATAATATTATCTGTAGTCGCCAGTGAGCCTGGCCAGTAAGCCTTCTCTGCTGGCCTAAACAGAATCACCAAGTTTAAATTTAAATTTAAATTATATATATTTTTTAGAATTAAAAGTTATAGCTATTTTATAATGTCATTATTTTTCACAAATACACTAAATGTATTTCAATTAACATAACATGCACAAATTCAGCAATTTTGATTGTAAAAATGCTTAAAATGATTGAAATCATTCAACAATTACAATTATAGCACATATCAGTAAAGAAATATTTATATGTATTCAATCATTATTGTTTTTCATATAGAGTTCCGTCTTGACTTGTTTTCTATAAGAGGTAAAGATATATTGATTGTTCAGGTTCTGCCCATACTTGTTTTAATTTTGCCTTAAGTCACATAACTGGTGTTGGCGCTTTTGTTACTGTTACTGCTTTCCTTCTGTTGCCTGCTATCAATCTGCTATTATTGCATCATTAAGCATCTAAATTGCTCTATCCTCTATATCTCTGCCCACATGTTTGATGTATGTATATAACTGATGGTATATTGCTGCTGCTCAAGGCAGACGCTCTTTGAGTACTGTGAGAAATCTATTTTTAATAGCGCTTCTAGTGAGAGCTATTGTGTATTATAATGAGTTTACATGTTGGAGGGTCAAGACAAATAAATAACTGTATGGATTATGCGATATCAAATGAATGACACTCTATGTATTATACAAATATACCATTTTAATTATGGGATGTATTAGGTGATTGTGGAAGGAATCCAGAAAACATCAGGCCCCCACCAAATAAGTTACACAGCCTGAAGATTGGAGCAGGATAAGAGGAATCAGGACTCAGGAATGTGTGCGGGTTGCTTGACGTAAGGCCTGAGGACTGTTGTTTATGCTAACGGGGGTTGGGTTGACCAACACCTAAAAGATTGGTGAAGGAACAACAGAACCCTTTCCTGTATAAAACTGTATCCAAGGCAAAGTAAATTGAAAGCTGTTCTTGAACCATTTGGAGGACATGCAGGGTTTTGGTCTTTTGACATCATGCAAACAGCAGCATATTGCAAGCAGCATATTGTCGTTATCAACATTTCATTGGCTATACGAAACGCCAGTCATCAGAACAACCGGTTGTAATTGGCTCGGTCTTTACACGAAAGAAGAGGGGCAGGCACTTTCCTTCAATGCGGACTCTCGTTAGCTATTGTATGCTGTGAAGAGGACATGCCAGCTCCTATTGGGTCAAGTGAGGTGTTAATCGAAAGGTCAGAGTGGAGCGGCCATTTTGATACCAAACTATCAGCAATATTTACATGTGAACTGGAGTTATAATAATTAGTTTTAATGATTAGGAATAATTAGGCATATCTGCCTATATGAAATGATGCAACAGCAGTCCGTGGGTATTTATTGATGTAATAATGTGTTCTGGACTAAATATTTTACTAGATTGGCTCGTTGGACCTTTGCCAACGTAAAAAGACCAGTTTTGTCGGAATGTTATCGATCGGTGGTGTAAGAGCCACAACTATATATATTAGTTAATTGGAATTTCGGGAATATTAATATTTTTATTCCTGAAATATGCTCATTGGGCAGTAACTAAGATATGTCAAATATATTGAAAGGCATTTAATGATGTCATGACGGCAGCAGGTGCAAAACAAATAGCTGCATTAGGCATGGGAGCATATTGTTTTTCTACCGTGTGACAGAATGTATTATTATTTAGTTAACGCTTTGCTGCATAACATAAAGATAAAATGAAGAGTTAAACGATCTCTTGTCATTCTTCTTGTCTCTGTAATTATCTCAAAGAGATGAAAGCTAATAAGTAAAAAAATCTTTGTCTCACAAAATATTCTGCTTCAATCCATATTTGTTGGCATTTAGCCATTAAAAAATGTTTTTAGTGCGGTCAAAAAACTGCATAAACAAGGCAGTCTAGTAGCAATCTAACTGCACCATGAATTTCATTTGTATAACCACCAGTAGTAAACAAAAAATACCGAACTCAGTGTTTCATAACAGACTGGGGTGGATCCAGAGGAAAGTGGAAGTTCGAGGGAAACATATACGATTTTTCTCGTCAACCCACAGCATCATAAATTTCCCAAAAATGGTAGTTGCAGACGGGAAAATTCTGGTCGACCGCATGAATGAGGTGCTGTAGACACAGCTGCATTTTGTCATGGGACTCATTAATTAGACCAGTGGTTCAAGAAGACAGCGTAAAACATATGTTTTGCTTGAAAAATAAACAAAACCTTTTCAACTTAATTTTTCGTATCTGTCTTCGTTCAGGTAATACATAATAAAATAATAACCTGAAAAATCTATATAAGGTTATGAAAAAGAGAATGTTATGTACAATGTACAATATGTAAACAAGGCTATTTGTGTTGCGGGAAATCTCTGTTCAACAAAGTGGAGATATTGTAATAGCAAAGAAAAAAACCGAAATTCCCAAGCATACATGCGTACACACATATTCAATAATAATGGCAGAAAGTCTCTGACAGGTGCAATCATTTTTACTTCCATGAATCGTCTTTTGCATTAACAACATTAAGTGTTATATTAAAGTGAAAATGACTAAATTAACTGAGACAGTATGGCTGACTGACCGCAGCAACAGACTCTTTTGCGGTCTAGCTGTCCACCTCCCCTTCCACCCGGACAAGTTTCCTGTCCAACACACCTGCTAACTAACAAATAGTATACATATGAATGTAAAAGGATTCAGAACATGTCAAAAACAATCTCTAAGAAATAAAATACCAAATCACGTGTTTGTGTTCAGTATTTTTATTGAAGGGAGAAACCTATTTTGTTTTTCTCCATCCAGATGCTCAACACATTATTCTCAGTAATAACCTTCAATGCAAAAGTACAATTCAACACTCAGCATGACACCTCCTAAACATAAAGAAGAAACATAATGGAGTTGCTCATGGATGATTATGATCATTCATCCATATAATCCTCTTTACAGTGACTGCTAACCAGTCGTAACCAGATCTGCAAAGCAGAAATTGCTGCCTCTTTCTCATGCCGAGTAGTTCATCTTTTGTGATATTTAATAGTCTCTGTGTGTGATCCAGATTAGCAAAACAACCCCTGCTGCTGCCCAGGTCCTCACTCCAGGAAGCCCACTTTTCAAGTAGCCATTTCTAGCATACAATTGCCACTCTGAGTTTTGTCAAATTATAAGATATACTCAAAAGTCAGAGGTATTCACAGAGCTCTGAGGACATGAGCGATTCAGTGAAATGTATGTAATGCCAAATTTAAAATGTGCTTTCGTATCTGAATCTGCTCCACTAGATTACATTGAAGTAGCAAACAGCCATGGAAATTAGGTATCCAGCTGGGACCAAAGCAGAAATCCTGCAATCCTGAAAGTCTTTCTTCTCTCTCTTATCTGCTTACCAAAGACTCACTGACATTTGACACATTCACCTCACCCTTTGAATCTCTTCCATTCAGCTCTAGATGGAAACCGATCTACTAGAAAGTCAACCCGGAACTTTTTCAAAGTAATAGCAGAAATAGGCTGGGCACGTGGGCACGTGGATCGACTACATCCACACTGCTTTCCAGGCAGAAGTTAACAGACTTGAACTCTTATTTTGGCACTTTTTTTCTATCAAACAGAGCCTCATCTTTTTTGGCATTTTCAGTACTCTACAAAGATTTTGCAGTATTTTATGAACATATTATATTTGGATTCTTGAAAGAACATTTGAGGAAAGGGCGTATATCATATCTGTATTGATTATCTTTTCTAAAGTCTATATTCACAAGTTTAAGTTTACAAGCCAAAGACCTTTTTCTTGTGTACCACTTATCAATCTCCTTTAGAGAAAACAAATGGGAAACATTCTTTTTTACATCTCTTTTCTCTTCTCTTTTAGATATGTGTCCCTTAGTCCCTTCAATTACATTTGGTATAATGACATGAAACACATATGCAGGTGGTTTGTTCATAGTAAAGTACAACAAATGTCTAGAATAATAATTTGAATCCTTGCCAATTTTGTAAGTTTGCCCACTGACAAAGAAATGAATGGTCTAGCCAGGAACCAGATGTAGACCTGCAATAGGCTGAAATGGACCACAAGACCATCGGGAAGCAGCTTGGTGAAAAGGAGACAACTGTTGGTATGATTATTGGGAAATGGAAGAAACACAAAAGGACCATCAATGGCCCTCGGTCTGAGGCTACACGCAGGATTACACCTTGTGTGGTATCGAGGGTCATGAGAAAGGTGAGGGGTCAGCCAAGAACTACACGGGAGGAACTTGTTAATGATCTCAAGACAACTGGGACCACAGTCACCAAGAAAACCATTGGTTCCACACTACGCCGTCATGGATTCAAATCCTGCAGCACCAGCAAGGTCCCCGTCTCAAGAAGCCTGTCTGATGTCTGCCAATGAACACATGAAGGCTTGGGAGAAGGTGATGTGTTCAGCTGAGACAAAACTCCAACTCTTTGGCATCAACTCAACTTGCCGTGTTTGGAGGAAGAGAAATGCTAACTACAACCCAAAGAATACCATCGCCACTGCCAATCATGCTTTGTGGGTGTTTCTCTGCTGAGGGGACAAGACGACCTCACCTCATCGAGGGGAGGATGGACGAGGCCATGCACCATGAAATCCTGGCCTACAACCAACTTCCCTCAGCAAGGACACTGAGGATGGGTCGTAGATGAGTTTTCCATTACGCCAATGACCCAAAACATACGGTCAAGGCCACAAAGAAGTGGCTCCAGAAGAAGCACATGAAGGTCCCGGATTGGCTCCAGAAGAAGCACATGATGGTCCTGGAGTAGCTCTAAAAGAAGCACAGGTCCTGGAGTGGCTCCAGAAGAAGCACATGACGGCCATGGAGTGGCTCCAGAAGAATCACATGAAGGTCATGGAGTGGCTCCAGAAGAAGCACATGAAGGTCATGGAGTGGCTCCAGAAGAAGCACATAAATTAAAATTACAATTGTAAGCGAGCAAAGTGCTTGACTAAAAAATGAATTACTATGACAGATCTCTACACCTACATTCATCCCTCGACCTGTCTAACCTTTGCACCTTCTTAGAAATACTTATATACACATATTAACATATGTTAATATAATATACACACATCGTCACCACATGCATTGAGGCTTTGGGACCGGGGCTTTGCAAACCCGCCCTTGTTTCTCGTGACTTTTCCTTTTTAGCACTCCAGTCGTGACAAGCCTCTACTCGCCCCAATTTCACAATAATATCCTTATCAAATACCCACGTGGTGGTAGAGATTATACATGAATAAGAGACATCATGATAATACACGCATTACAAAAGGGACCGGCATTTACAAATTATCCTGGTTACATTACTGGTTGCCAAGCAGTGATTATATGGTGAGAGTATTCCCCAAATATATTTTAACGGTCTCTATTAGACAGTTATACTTAAACCTGAGCATCACAATATATTATAAGACGAAATAAAACACAGGATAAGTTCAAACTTTAAGACGGCAGAATACCTCGATTAAGGATGGATATATTTAATTTGTTTATTAGTTCCTTATTCTGCTTCAGCTTTATCTTTCAATAGCAGGGCTCTTCAGCAGATCCGTTATTTATGGTGACCTGTTGTATAGTTCCCCTTTCTATCTCAACATCACTTCTTCTTCTACACTTCTCCGGAAAAACATGAAACATGGTCAATTGTAATTGACAGAAAAGAAGATTTAAAGCTTGCCCAATTAAAAAAAAATCCTAAAGACCTTTCTCCATTATTCTCTTGTAGATGGGTTAGATGGCCAAGCTGATTGGTTATGTTTCCAGTTCTCAACCCCCTGGTTACTGGCTGGATGCGTAGCCAATAGCATACAACCCCCGACCAAACTACGCTGTGGCCAAGGTTTCTCACCAAAACCAGTTGTTGAGACGTACTTTGAACATTTCTTTTGCGACATTTCAAAGATTTTCAAAGACATGAGAATTGATTCCAGTAGGATGTCGCAGTATTCCAGTTTGACAAATGTATCACCCAGAAGAAAGGGGTTTGATTCATGCAATTTATCTCAGTTTGTGTCCAACAAATTGCATTAATATTCTATTGGTTGGTTTTGCAGAATATGTATTTGGAAGAAGCGAGGTTGTACGTTTAGATGGTTGCCATTCAAAGCTCTTGAATATGACACCCTGAATTATGCGTCTGGTTAGATATAGGATTTGGTAAATATTAAAGGAAATAAGTGTCTTGTTGACTTTCCCATAATTAACTAAGATCAGATGTTTAGGATGTATCCTAGCATCAAAGAAGCGCTTTGAGTTGCTAAAACAAATAATGGTATGGACAGTAACCAACTTTGCTCTTTCTGATAACGACAAATGATGTTGACAAAAACACAGTCTGTAATACAAATTTCTTTTAATCTGTATTTGCTGTTTCAAATGAGTAATCTAAAAACATTAAAAGTTTTAGGTGACTGAGTTGTTTAATTAAGAGAAGACCATCGGTTGAGATGGCTGGAATGTAAGTGTGTTGAAGCTGAGAAAAAGTTGGAGGAGATTGAGGACTCCTGAATAAACTATTGTATATATAGCAGTCAAATTGATAGTATGGCTATAGGTGGTTAATATGTGGCTGCGGCAGCCTATGATTCATCTAGCACTTAAAACATCACCTATTCAAAGACATTCTAAAAAGGAAGGAAGACTGAGGCTTATATGTCAGAGACAACCAGTAAGATGAATGGGAGGAAAGAGCTTAAGCCCAGTGGGCTTTCTGCCTCTTCCTGCACTGTGATATGTTGTATCTCTATTATATTTTGCACAGTTTAAAAGATACAAAAACATTAACTAAAAAGACTGATAGCGCTTGAGCAGTAGAGTGCACATGTTTCGGCAGTGTGCTGTTATAATGAAGATATTTCATTGTCCAAAAAACAATAAAATTCAGAATTTTACAAAAGGTAAGTCTCACCTTGCAAATCTATATTATTGTTCACACCCGTATTCCTTCTATTCATGGACGTTATGTTTTTACCATCTATCTCTCTATTTACTGTATCTGCAGATTTCTCCTGATTGAGTTTCAAAAGATGGCTTTCTCCTAAGCTAACTCTGTACATAAGAGTCCTTTCAAATGCTGCAAATACGGTTGAAGACCAGCATTGTATTATCCACTCTATTTTCGTCATCACTCAAGGGGGTTTGCCTATGTTCATTCATTGTGGCTGAAAGGCATTTGCACTTTAAACAACCTATGACTAATGTAATAAGTGATACTGAATGTCCTCCTGGCAAGCAAGATAATGGTAGTTGTGTTACTAAGTGTCACCAATTCATCTATCTGGACTCATCTACGACTGTGATGACGGTGAAGAGTCTGCACAGAGTCAGAACAAACTGGAGCTGAACCATAGACTGTATATAAGAAGTGGATGTAGTCGACATGTAGTGGATGCAGCGAATGGAAGTTACCATATTTGGACTGCGGAGAAGTGACGTAGAGAAGCTGTATACGGCTCTGGTAGCGGTAATATTCTGTCATCACAAGGGAGCCCGCCATCTAAGTGACCATCCTTTACTAAATAAACATTATGCTGTATTCAAAAAAGACTTGAAACTAGCGATTGAAACCATAAACTCATGTTTACTGAGGTAATGAATCAAGTGAGAAGTAGGGTAATTGTCCCCCGTGTACTGCCAGAGTGAAAAGCACTGTGTGAGTTCTGGGATCCACCATCTCCCAGAACCTAAAGGTGTCCAACATAGACACCATCAGGGAAAAAGATGAATAGATAAAATTAAAGCTGCGAGCAGCTGTGAGTGGGTCGTCGCCTATCCCGGCACATTTGGGGTAGCCGGCATGTCGCCAACTCGCCCAGTTCAAACAGTACACACCGGTTTCAAGTATAAACATTTCACATACCAGTCTCTGCTTTTGGCAGGTGACAAGATTGAACATTTACATTGATGTTGACAATTGATGTTGAAGGTTGATTGTTCACGTTGATTGTTCACATTGATGTTGAAGGTGCAGCGGACGGTGATACTTACTCATGGTGACTAACTTGACTAATGGTGTTAAGAAAATGACATTGGCAAAATGCCTGCTGAGTAAATTATTTCCCCAAAATGGCCGCCCATACAGGAAGACTGTTATTGTGCATGAAGAGAATGCAACATACACTTGGCATCATGTTTCTCTAAGTGAAGAGTAGAGCAGGTCATGCAAATTAGATGTAAATCCGATGCCGTTTGGCTGATTTACTTTTGCCAGTAGGTGGCGCTATGACAATCTGAACATTTATCATGTACATGTCCTCAAATTGTAGGAGTAGTATTTGGCGTAAATGCAAATATATGCTAAAATTAGCATAAATGGACCGAATATGGCAAATTGGCCAAAGTATTGTAGCGCCCCCTATTGTTCAAATCGGACGTCTGATTTATTGCAAGTTCCGTCAGCTACACTGGCATCCGTTATGGTTCCAAATTACACGGGCGAAAGGCATGCTGGGAAAGACTGTCTCAGCGTGTGGCGACGAACAGCTGTTTGTGTGGCGTGTCTTCCGGTCTGTCTCTTCTTGTTTTGTTTTGTGTGCGAGCGTTACCCAGCATGCAATTGGGCGCTGTCATTTTTATTTAAATCCGATGCTGTTTGGCTGATTTCCTTTGGCCAGTAGGTGGCGCTAGTAGGTTACTATGAATATATAAGTATCTTATATTTAAGCAATAAGGTACCATGTGATTTACTGATCAGGCGGGTTGAAAGCAGAGTCGAGGATGACACACACACACACACACATCATGTTTCTCTATGTAAAGATTAGACCAGGTCATTTAAATTGCCTGTAAATGGGATGCAGTTTGGCTGAGTTACTTTGGCCAGTGGGTGGCGCTATGACAATCTGAACATTTGTCATGTACATGTCCTCAGGCATGGACCAGTATCATGCATGAGGAGTATTGGGGTAATAGCATCATGTATGGAGGAGTTTCTCTCATATAGCGGTTAGCTCAAAGTAGGTGCGTCTTTGCGTCCCCATAAACGTCAATTCCCAAAAGTGAAAACGCGCACGGAGCACAAGCCATACTCCTGAGGGTCTTGATATCACTTTAGAACCGAATTTAAGTCGATTGTCTGCAATTTGTAGGAGGAGTAGTATTTGGCGTAAATGCAAATATATTCTAAAATTAGCATAAATGGGCCGAAAATGCAAAATTGGCCAAAGTACTGTAGCGCCCCCTATTGTTCAAATCGGACGCCTGATTTATTTCAAGTTAGGGGATACGATGTGCACATATACCCCAAGTTTGGAGTCGTTTGTCCAAATAGTTTTAATGTTATGAGTGTTTAAAAACAAGACACGCCCCTAAGAAGTTGATTGGTCGATATCTCCTCAACGCAAAATCCAAGATGGCGGAAAATATTCATGGGCGGACTTTATGGGTCTGAGAGGCTTTTTTTGTAGAGCAGGTGGCGATGGACATGTGTGAATTTTTTCAAGTTAAAAAAACATTCTGGGCGAGGGGCGTCGCCGGTCCAACTTGTACTGACTACGTCAGTCGCTCGGACCCTAATAAGAATCCTTTGTATTTCAATAGGGTCCTCTCGGGACTGACTCTGTCAGTCGCTCGGACCCTAATAATAAAAATCCTTTGTATTTCAATAGGGTCCTCTCGGTACTGACTCTGTCAGTCGCTCGGACCCTAATAATAACCCTTTGTATTTCAATAGGGTCCTCTCGGGACTGACTCTGTCAGTCGCTCGGACCCTCATCAGAGGAATAATAATAATAACCCTTTGTATTTCAATAGGGTCCTACTCGGACTGACTACGTCAGTCGCTCGGACCCTAATAACCCTTTGTATTTCAATAGGGTCCTCTCGGGACTGACTCTGTCAGTCGCTCGGACCCTCATCAGAGGAATAATAATAATAACCCTTTGTATTTCAATAGGGTCCTCTCGGGACTGACTGTCAGTTGCTAATAATCTTTTGTGTTGTTATGTAAGAACAACACATAGAGAAAAATAGGGAAAAGTAGTAACTGAAGGCAATAGTTGTGGAGACGGAAAAAACATCATCGGAGATGTAGAAAGAGAAACAAAATGGTGTGTGTGCTCAGAATGGTTGCAGACTCGGTGGGATCCGTGCACACGGGAAGCAAAGTACTGTGGTAGTTTTTAATCCATCAATAGGTATCTTTCCTTCAGGGTCTCTGGGAATTAAGCCAGCAGGCCTCCAATCGCCTGCAGTCCTGCTTGTTAAGGCATACAAGTCACTGCACACACACAAACACACACACACACACACACACACACACACACACACACACACACACACACACACACACACACACACACAGTATGTTCCCATACACAGAGTCTGCATGCAAACACACAGACTCAAACACCCACTTCCTCAAATGCTCTCATCTTCCCTTTGCAGTAACACACACATATACGCTTTATCTTTCTTTTATCTGGCTTCATCAGTTTCCAGGGAGACGCTTTATGAATTATTATTTATTACAGGGAGGTAAGAGAAAATGAAGGGAATAGGTCTTGGATAAAGAATACATTTATTGCCCTCGATTCAATATGTTTACCTGAGGCAGCACTCGGGGAGTCCTCTGAGAAACAGTTGGAGAATTCAGCTCGGTTAAAGAAGATGGTAGGATTGGGATACATTCTCTATCCTGGCAATGAAAATAAAGGATAAAGAAGAGAAGCGGTGGGAGACCCTGAGCAACAAAAAGGGTAGAGACTGGATTCAAACTGAAAAGTGAAGGCCCTTACCCACCGGGGATGTGATGAATAAACACCAAAATCAAAACAGCGAATGTGAATTGCGACAGTAGCATCACTTTTTCAATAATTGGTTCGAATACATTTGTGCAGGCAGGGGACAAACTAGATTCTATTAACCTAGAGCAGCATCTTGCATTCTGTCTGAGGTAAACTGTTGTAGACCCTAAATTACTGTGAGCGTGTTGTTTTATTGAGTTCCTTTACAAAGTCTTTCTGTCCAGGGCCTTCAAGATAAGGCAGGAAGTGTTGGATTCCCTGTGTGCTCGTAAGTCCCCACCCCCGGTTTCCGCCCACTGCCACGCCCCTCTCCTTCATCCCAGCTGTTGTGCATTGCCTTGATCACCGGCAGGTGATTTAGGGACCACTGCATACCTGGCTCATTTGTCGGGTTGTTCCAGTGCCAGTCTGGTTTGCTGCTTCAAGAGCATTGACTACAGGAGCGGTTGAGTTGCCCTCCCGACTCTGGAGCGGTATCCGTTCGGCGTGCTTCAGGAACATTGTTCACAAGAGCGGTAGAGTTGCCCTCCCGACTCTGGAGCAGGGGAGGTGGATCCCCTTTTGTTCGCTGGACATTACCGGTGGTATTTGTTTGTGTCTATTCGTTGTGTTTTGTTTTTGTTGCAATAAAGTCCGCCCTAGGAACTTGAACTGCTGCGCCTGTGCATTTGGGTCCTCAACACCACACACCGCTTAACAGAACAACCCGACCCATGATGACGGACCCAGCCGCCGCAGCAGCATCGCTTTCTGCAGATCAGCTACAGGGAGCGGTTGCCTCGCAGGGCACTCTCCTCGGCCAACACCAGCAGGTGTTGCAGGACTTACTGAACTCCCAGAGTACCATCGGATCCCAGATGGAGGAGATCGGAGGCATGTTGCACAACCTCTCGTTGCGCCGCCCCGCCACCGCGGAGCCGGTCCCGGAGGACGAGGAGTCCGCCTGCACCCGTGAGTCCTTTGTTCCCTCTCCTGTGCCTTATGGTGGAGCGTCTGGGGAGTACCGAGGGTTCATGCTCCAGTGTCGGTTTGTTTTCACCCAGCAGCCCCGCACGTACGCCTCGGACAATGCGAAGGTGGCATATACGGTGGGTTTGTTACGTGGTAAGGCGCTGGTCTGGGCTGAGGCATGGCTCCACAGACGCCCTGCTCGGGTCTCCTAAGAGCGCTTCAAGGAGGCTTTCGAGAGCGTATTCGACCACCCGGTGTACACCCGGGACGTTGTATAGCGCCTGCTCGGTCTCCGCCAGGGGTCCACCAGCGCAGCAGAATACTCCGTGGATTTCCAGATTCTGGCGGCGGAGTCGGGTTGGGGGAATGAGGCGCTGAAGGGGATATACCGCTGCAGTCTGTCGGAGCTTCTGAGAGATGAACTGGCCGTCCGGGACGAACCGGATTCCTTAGAGGAGCTCATCGCTCTCACAGTCAGGATGGACAGCCGTATTCGGGAACGCCGTCGGGAGAGGAACTACCGGTCTTCCAATCCGGTGCGCCAGTTTTCTTCCGGTCCCGGCTCTCAGCCTCCGAGCCCGGTCGGACGGTACGGTCAGGAGCGCGCCCGCTCTCCTTCCTCGGTCCCTCCCCCGTTGGAACCGGAGCCGATGCAGCTCGGGCGGATTCACCTCTCTCCGGAGGAGAGAGAGAGACGCCTCCACACAGGAAGCTGCCTGTACTGCGGGGAGTCGGGACACCGCAGGGCCGTGTGCTCCGCTCGGCCAAAAGAGGGAGCTCGTCAGTAGGAGTGGGGGTGCTGGCGAGTGGGTCAAGGAGAATTCCCCATTCTGAGTCTCGGTCATTATTTCCTGCCACCCTGAGGCTGTCATCGGGCCCTGTGCACCTGTCAGCCCTCATTGATTCCGGGGCTGAACAGAACTTTTTGCACACTGACTTTATTAGGAGCCAAGGGATTCCCGTGGAGGCGCTAGAGCGCACTCTGCTGGTAAGCGCATTGGATGGTAGTTCACTGGCGGAGATAACACACTGGACTCAGCCAATTTCCCTGCATGTGTCTGGCAATCACAGCCAGAGTACCCGGTTCTATGCGTTTCCGTCCCCCCAGACACCCTTGGTTCTGGGACTTCCCTGGCTCAGGGAGCATAATCCTCAGATTGATTGGGCTGGAGGTAGGATCACCGGTTGGAGTTCTGCCTGTCATTCTCGCTGCCTCAGGTCTGCGCTGCCCCGTCAGGCTATTCCTCCCAGTAGGCCTGACACCGGTCCTGGCCTCGTCGCAGTGCCTCAGGAGTATGTGGATTTGGGAGAGGCGTTCAGCAAGGAGCGGGCTCTTTCACTTCCCCCTCATCGTCCATACGATTGTGCCATTGACCTGCTCCCAGGCGCTCCACTTCCCTCGAGCCGGTTATATAATCTCTCCCGGCCAGAACGTGAGTCTATGGAGAGGTACATCACGGACTCGGTCGCCGCTGGAATCATACGCCCCTCTTCATCACCTGTGGGAGCGGGTTTCTTCTTCGTCTCGAAGAAGGACAAGAGCCTCCGTCCCTGCATCGACTACAGAGGTTTGAATCAAATCACTATTAAGAATAAGTATCCGTTGCCGTTGATGTCCTCTGTTTTCGAATCCCTAGCTGGAGCCAAGATATTCACCAAGCTGGATCTCCGCAACGCTTACCACCTGGTCCGAATTCACGAGGGGGACGAATGGAAGACGGCCTTTAACACACCCCTGGGACACTTTGAATATTTGGTGATGCCGTTTGGACTAACTAATGCCCCTGCCGTCTTTCAGGCCCTGGTGAACGATGTCCTCCGCGACTTCTTGAACCGCTTTGTGTTTGTGTATATTGACGATATTCTCATCTTCTCCCCGAGTCCCCAGGAGCACACCAACCATGTTCGCCTGGTTTTGCAACGGCTGTTGGAGAATCAGCTCTTCATGAAGGCTGAGAAGTGTGAGTTTCACGTTACATCTGTGCAGTTCCTGGGGGTCTTTATCGAGGAGGGTCAGGTGAGAAAGGACCCCGAGAAGGTTAAGGCAGTAACGGAGTGGCCGGTGCCCACTTCAAGAAAGAAGCTTCAGCAGTTTCTGGGGTTCGCCAATTTCTATCGTCGGTTCATCCGGAACTGCAGCCGAACGGCAGAACCACTGACACGACTCACCTCTTCCAAGGTCCGTTTTTCATGGATCCCAGAGGCCGACGGGGCCTTTCGTGCCCTCAAGGATCGGTTCGTCTCGGCCCCGATTCTGGTCCACCCAGACGAGACCCGCCAGTTTGTCGTCGAGGTGGACGCCTCGGACACCGGAGTCGGAGCGGTACTTTCCCAGCGGCCCGCTTCTGACTCCAAGCTCCATCCTTGTGCCTTCTTCTCCCGCAGATTGTCCCCGGCGGAGAGGAATTATGACGTTGGCAACCACGAACTGTTGCCGGTCAAGTTAGCCTTGGAGGAGTGGAGGCACTGGCTGGAGGGATCGGTGCTTCCCTTCATTGTATGGACCGACCACCACAATTTGGAATATATCCATTCGGCGAGACGCCTCAATTCCCGCCAGGCCCGCTGGGCTTTGTTCTTCACACGCTTCAACTTCACCATCACCTTCCGGCCAGG
Source organism: Taurulus bubalis (assembly GCF_910589615.1). Lineage (NCBI taxonomy): Eukaryota > Metazoa > Chordata > Actinopteri > Perciformes > Cottidae > Taurulus > Taurulus bubalis. The sequence continues at coordinate 22,532,352 of NC_136601.1, forward strand.
GCACAAGAACACCAAGCTGGACGCACTCTCCCGTCAGTTTGCTCCGGAGGAGGGAGGTTCTACTCTCGACACCATCCTGCCCGCCTCGTGCGTGCTGGGTGCAGTCACCTGGGAGATTGAGAGGGTGGTACGTGAGGCCCAGCACACCCAGCCTGACCCCGGAGGAGGTCCCCCGAACCGCCTGTTTGTTCCTGAGGCCGCCCGTTCCCAAGTCCTGCGGTGGGCCCACGAGTCCCGTCTTTTGGGCCACCCGGGCATCCGCCGAACCATAAACTGGCTCCGCCGCATCTTTTGGTGGCCGTCTCTCGAGAAGGATACGCGTTCGTACATGCTGGCCTGCACTACGTGCGCCCGCAACAAGGCTTTGCATCGACCTTCCGTGGGGTTACTCAGACCACTTCCTGTGCCCCAACGCCCGTGGTCCCATATTGGGGTGGATTTCGTTACTGGTTTCCCTCCATCTGACACCAACACCGTCATTCTGACAGTTGTGGACCGGTTTTCAAAGGCTGCTCACTTAATTCCCCTGCCCAAGCTTCCATCGGCCCGCGAAACCGCCGATCTGCTAGTCCTACATGTGGTGAGGCTTCATGGCATCCCGGCGGACATAGTTTCGGACCGCGGTCCTCAGTTTTCGTCCCAGTTGTGGAAGGCCTTCTGTCACACCCTCGGCGCCACGGCCAGCCTCTCCTCAGGATTCCACCCACAGACTAATGGCCAGACTGAGAGGATGAACCAGGAGCTCGAGGCCATCCTCAGGTGTGTGACCGCCACCAATCCCTCGTCATGGAGCCGTCACCTCCCGTGGGTCGAGTATGCCCACAATTCCCACACATCTACTGCCACCGGGCTGTCCCCATTTGAGGCCTCTTTGGGTTTTCAGCCTCCCCTGTTCCCCAGCCAGGAGGTTGAGGTTGCCGTACCTTCGGTCCAAAGCAATGCCCGTCGTTGTAGGCGCGTGTGGAGAGAGACTCGGGCCGCTCTACTTCGCACAGCAGAGCAGAACAGGAGATCGGCGAATCGACGGCGTGTTCCAGCCCCGGACTACCGTGTTGGTCAATTGGTGTGGCTTTCGGCCAAGGACATCCCCCTCCGCACCGAGTGTAGGAAGCTCTCCCCCAGATATGTCGGTCCTTATCCCATCATCTCCATCGTCAACCCGGTGTCGGTAAAACTTCAGCTGCCTCGTTCCATGAGAATTCACCCAGTATTTCATGTCTCTCTCCTCAAACCCGTTGTCTCCAGTCCCTTAAATCCTCCGCCTGTACCCCCTCAACCCCCCTGTCTCATTGAGGGGGGCCCCGTCTACACGGTCAATCGCCTCCTGGATGTCCGCCGGCGGGGTAGGGGATATCAGTACCTGGTAGACTGGGAGGGGTATGGCCCAGAGGAACGGTGCTGGGTGCCCCGTTCTCGGATTCTTGATCCGGGGCTCATTAGAGACTACCATCGACAGAACCCTGGTAGATCCGGTGGTTCGCCAAGAGGCTCCCGTTAAGGGGGGGGGGTACTGTTGGATTCCCTGTCTGCTCGTAAGTCCCCACCCCCGGTTTCCGCCCACTGCCACGCCCCTCTCCTTCATCCCAGCTGTTGTGCATTGCCTTGATCACCGGCAGGTGATTTAGGGACCACTGCATACCTGGCTCATTTGTCGGGTTGTTCCAGTTCCAGTCTGGTTTGCTGCTTCAAGAGCATTGACTACAGGAGCGGTTGAGTTGCCCTCCCGACTCTGGAGCGGTATCCGTTCGGCGTGCTTCAGGAGCATTGTTCACAAGAGCGGTTGAGTTGCCCTCCCGACTCTGGAGCGGTATCCGGCCGGCGTGCTTCAGGAACATTGTTCACAAGAGCGGTAGAGTTGCCCTCCCGACTCTGGAGCAGGGGAGGTGGATCCCCTTTTGTTCGCTGGACATTACCGGTGGTATTTGTTTGTGTCTATTCGTTGTGTTTTGTTTTTGTTGCAATAAAGTCCGCCCTAGGAACTTGAACTGCTGCGTCTGTGCATTTGGGTCCTCAACACCACACACCGCTTAACAGGAAGTAGTGGATCTAGTCTGCACTGCCCTTGTCAAGAAAGGAGTAATAAACTTTGCCGTTTTGGTTCAGACAACAGAGCCTCCATGTTGTTGTACAATATATAACAACGTGATTGGTTGATGCCTTTTTTTCGTGGTGTAAATGCTCAAAAATAATGCACAAAATCATCAAACACACAACTGAAATGAGAGAAATAAAGTACATTCACTTTTTATGTTCCTTTCACTACATTTATTAATCAATGCAAGTTGGCTTTCTTAAACCTGCACTAGACGATATGCACATTACATTTTCATTTAGCTGACACGTTTATCCAAAGCAACCAAAGTCTTTGGTTAACCAAAGAAAAACATGCTCCTAAGTAAACCTGGCAGATATTGGATTGCAAATAGTTTACTTGAAACTAGAAGTTTTCTTCTTTTAATGGCACGAATGCGTACTAATAATTACAATTACAAGCGTACTCTGTCCGCTGCCAAAAGCATCTTATTTCTCGCAATTCATCAATAGCAATACACACAACTGTTGTACAACATTTCCCTATCACACCCCCCTTCCTCTGGCATAACCTATCTGCTGACATCAGACAATATCGCTTCTATCTCTTTCACCTTATTTTTGTTTTACTTCAGGCCTGTACTTGTTACCATTATCCTTCTGTATGTCAGCCTCACTTAAATATATTAAGCCCCTTTCTGAAAACCACTGCATCTCTCTAACACTGCTAGTTTGTGTCCCACAAGCACAGCTCTGTGCCTCTTTCTCACCCTCCCCAGTTTCTCCTCCTCATCATCTCTTTTCACTCAGGCTTCTCCGTGCTAGGCCATGAGCCGTCCTGAGATCTCTCTCTGTCCTTGCTATCGGTGCCTAATGTTATGTGAACTTCAGGAGATCCAGCCTCTCCTCTTGAGTCTTTCTCGTATGTGCATGTTGTCCTTGTCTCTGTCTCCCTCTGTGTGTTTGTGATTGCTCCTACCTGTGTAAATGTTGTGCTTGAGTTTTGCCCTAGCCAGTTGTAGAAGTCTGTCTTCTTTCCAGGTCTCCATGGTGAAGTGTGATTGTAAGCATATAAAAAATTGATCATTAGACATTGAGCAACTTCCACCAGTTTGCGAAATAGCCGGTGGCAACGGTGGTTCCCGTCGTACACCCCCCGGCACTCCAGCTCTCCTGTACTATGCTGATCCTACAAAAACTCAATACCTGTATACACGCTTGTATTGATGCAAGCTAAAAGATCTAGGCTGCACACACTTTGCACACACATCACTGAGGCTAATGTCGTTAACAGTAAGGCCACTCACACAACTAAACAACACACACGCTCTCTTGCAACAGAATATGCACAGCACACTTTCACCTCCCTTTCACAAATCTGACGCACAGTTGCACACACTCTCACCAGATAGACCTTGACTCAGCAGACGATGTCCTGCTTTGATCCAGGTTCTCACACGTGGCACTGGATCTAATATGTCCAAAAAGGGTCCAATTAGGCTTGCCTCGTGCAACCTGTTGCGGCTCTGGCTGGCATCTACGGCGGAAAATCACCTCACTATTCATATTTGTGAATAAATATTCTGCAGTTTAAATAATGAAAACTGCTGGGCGTTAGTATGCTTTTAAAAGACATTTTAGTGATAATTGCAAGTGACATAATTGTCTTACGTTTACAGAGATTTCAGAGGTCGTAAGTGTCAATCAAGGGGTCTTGGACCCCTTTTTTAATTGTGTCATCCTGATTGCATGTACTGTCCTTTTATTAAAACAAAATGCTGTAAATAAGAATGGGACAGCACTTTGCTGCAACATGTCATGTTACCACGACTGGGTATTTATTTGATCCTTTTTACTCCCTGATTTGACTGTCGTCCAGGCTCTTTCCTCACAAGATGAGGGCATTTCAAATAATATATTTACTTGTTTTTGTCGAAACGGCTTCAATGATAAACTTAAATGTTTGATAAAAGAATCGGTGCATCTGAATCTGCTCCACTAGATTACATTGAAGTAGCAAACAGCTATGGATATTAGGTATCCAGCTGGGACCAAAGCAGAAATCCTGCAATCCTGAAAGTCTTTATTCTCTCTCTTATCTGCTTACCAAAGACTCACTGACATTTGACATATATACAGTATGTCAAACTCCAGTAACTATAATGACTGAACAAATACCGGAGGAAAGTACCAAGAATGAAAACTCCAGTAACAGAAAGTCCAAAGAAGTAGATCACAACACTTCACACGATCTCTGGTTGGCAAATGAAAGCAGTGCAAAAACACCACATTGATGCAGTCCTTTTCATCCCATACTCACAGTGCATTCAATCTCTAATTTTAAGAGAATTATTCAGAAACCTTTCCATCACAAAGATACATGAAACGGATTTTAAGGCTCACGGTTCCGATCGTATCACAGATTCAGTCACTGATCAAGGATTGCGGATCGGATCAACACAAAAGAAAAAGTGAGCAAATATATCTTTTAGAGATCCTCGATCTTGCTTTTTTGTCACCGACACCAAAACGCTGATAACTGATGATCCATATTGGCCAATACAGATCATTTTTGTTTTGTTTTGTTTGACCATAAAAAAAGCCTTAATGTTATCATTTTACCCAGTGTTGAATATGTTGTATTTTGTCATCTGTAGTTTTAATGATGTATTTTAAACTGCTTAGAGCTAGTGTTAGGAAGTGAAACGGGTCATAATTGATCTCTAATATATACTTCATTCTGACTGAGGTGATTTATTTGAGTGCGACAGTGAGGAAACATTTACATGATGGTGGAGGACTTGAAGCAGGCTGGTACGTGGTATGTCTCCAGGGAGGTGTTGAAGATGTCTGTAAACACCGGAGACAGCTGATCAGCACAGTGCTTCAGGGTGGAGGGGTAGACGGAGTCCGGGTCGGCTGCTTTGCGTGGGTTCTGTTTTTAAAAAGCTGTTTTTTTAAAATGTGGAATTAACGTTGGTGGTCATCGAGGCTTCATCGGTTACATATACAAACTGAGATATATAGGACTTAAACCAGCTTAGTGCAGTACCTTTAATGCCATTAAACAGGCCTAGTCTCTGTAATAGGATGTTATGGTAATTGGTGTTGAATGCAGCACTAAGGTCTAACAGGACGAGTACAGAGACAAGTCCTTTATCTGATGCAACTAGAAGGTAATTAGTTATTGTCCCTGGTGCTGTCTCTGTGCTATGATGCTTTCTAAATCCTGACTGAAAGTCCTCAAATAAATTATTGTTTGTAGAAAGTCCCACAACTGATTTGCGACTACTTTCTCAAGGATCTTAGAGAGGAAGGGGAGGTTAGAGATCGGTCTGTAGTTAGCCAACACCTCTGGATCGAGAGTGGGCTTCTTAAGAAGAGGTTTAATTACAAAGATCGGGCACAAGACCTGTTATTAAAGACCCATTGATAATATCTAGTAGAGAGTTACTATTCAATTCTGTTTATTTTATATAGCCCAACATCACAAATACAAGTTTGCCTCGGAGGGCTTTACAATCTGTACACATAACATCCCTGTCCCTGGACCTCATATCGGATCAGGAAAAACTCCCCCAAATAAAGATAACTACTCTCTAGTGGGGTAAAATTGTACTACGAGGTGTAATGTGACACTATAAGCTCTCTAGTGGGGTAATATGGTACTATAAGCTCTCTAGTGGGGTAATATGGTATAAGCTCTCTAGTGTGGTAATATGGTATAAACTCTCTAGTGGGGTAATATGGTATACACTCTCTAGTGGGGTAATATGGGACTATAAGCTCTCTAGTGGGGTATTAGGACTTAGGTGGCGCGTGCCTGTCTCAGGACCTCTTGTTAGTGATGAGCTTGCTCGCTAGCGAGCTAATCATAGCTTGCTAGCTGTGACATCAATAATATGTATGTGCCAGCAAACTATGAAACATACTCACCACTCGTGCCACTGACAGGCATCGCCCCCACACCATCATGTTAATGTTCTTTATCACTTTGTTGTGTCTATTTCCCTTTTCTAATACAAAAAAAGATTGTTAAGTTTCAATAATTTCATAAACTCCTTAAAATGACTAAGCGATTATAACGTTTCACTAAAATATTCATAAGTACCTGTTACAACGCTGGATTTCAGTCAAATTTTTGGGGAATCTTGCTCAGACTCTTGACTTTTGATAAAAACAAATGTTTTAAAGGCAAGGAGTTGCAGATTCGTTAGAGATCAAGGACAATTGGGTCTGGTATTCAAGGGCATATGAGCTGTAGAACTCTAGGGTCCCCTAATTAGAGAACCCTAGAGTAGCACTGGTTTTTAAAGCTAAGAAGCTTTAAAAGCGCTGCTGGCCTTTCAATGTAATTTATTTATGCTTTGTAAAGCATAGATAGTCCTCACTTTCGATGGGGTCACACAATATACTTAACTAATACTTAACTAACGACTAGTAACTACCTGCATTAATCAGGAATTGCAGTATTAAAACGCGTTTATAAAGCACATGTTAACCATTAGTGCACTATCTATCCTTGATAATTGGTTTGCAATATATATTACTTAATTTACAAATGAGGAAACCATCATTTATAAAGTATGAAAACCCAATCATTAAACGCATAATAGTCAAGCTTATTAATCAAGAATAAAACATTTATAACTGTGTTTATGAATTATATACTAATAGTTACTAATGAATGTTAATGTTGGAAAAATGCTTTATAAATGATGAATTAAGTGTTTACTCATGCTTTACTAAATAGCGTATTGTTATTATAAAGTGTTACCCATTAATATCATCGTCTTGGTTGCATTAGAGGAAACATCAGGGGATCAACAAAGTATTTAAAACAAATTCTTTTCCACATTGAACCATTGAATGAAAATGTAGAGCCATGTCACATTGAAGATTGAGATAAACATTCACCAGCTGGGGTAGAAACAAGAAAAGTCACGGATCACCAAAGTAATTTTGATTCATCCTCTGAGTAATATGGATACTGTACCAAATCTCATGGCAATCATTCAATAGCTGTTAAGATATTTCATTACAAAAGAAATATTTTCAAGCTTGTGGTGACTTCTGTGGACCATAAATGTTGTCAATTCCATCAAAAGAATGACTGGCTGAACATTCGCAATGTTTAATTGAGATTACAAAGCAAAACCCAGCGAGGAACGTGATCAGGCAAGAGAATGGGAAATTGGCAGCGTGGACAGCTTTCCACTGCCAGGTAAAGTCACTATGTGAGACAGGTCCATAAAACAGAGGACAGTCAACCACATACACAGTCAGTCTACCCATATTCAGCCAAGTAGGACTTTCAGATTTCAAAACAGTGAGATGATTATGGACCAGTGGAGATGCAGCCTCACACTGGGTTTGCTTTTACCAAAACCGTGAGAGAGATACAACTTACTCAACTAGAAATCCTATGGTTGGTCAAATGACATAAACACATAAATCTTGAATCTGTAGGTTTTGACATGAAAGTTGTTATAGCTTCCTTGATTGGAAGGGAACACTTATGCAACTGACTGGAGACTTGGTTGGAAAACACTCATAATTCTTGGAAGAGCAAAGTCAGCAGCATCCTGCCAGCAAAGGGCGCTAGGGACATAAGAGATTATGAGCTTGGATAGATGAGTTGCGGCAAGCCCATGTAATGATTTATACATGAGGAGAAGCACTCAAATGTGGCTTGCTTTGAGGGAACATAAGAGGAGGTCAAACTGGGTGTAATTTTCTAGTTTCTATTACAATCTACCAGTGGCATTTTGTAAAAGTTGAGAGATTGCTGAATGGAGTTTGATAAGCCAGAACCAAAGACAGTACAACAAAGACCAAATCAACTGTAAGAGCTTTGGTTGTGCTCACAGGTTGCAGTGTTTGACTCAGAGAAGCTGCTTATTATGTGTAGAAATATCCCTTTGGTGTGAGAGAAAAACTCCACAAACAAACAGAAAAAAACCTTTCACAGGGAAAAAAGAAAGAAACCTTCAGGAGAACAACAGAGGAGGATCCCTCTCCCCGGATGGACAGAAGCAATAGATGTCATGTGTACAGAATGAACAACATAACAGAGTTACAGCACATTACATGAATATAACAGAAATTATTCATATAATGAGTAGTAGGCATGTACCACGATCCAGATAACCACGATCCATTTAGACAGGAGGTAGAGAGGAGGGGCATCAGCATGGCAGGATGCAGGAGGCAGGATGCAGGAGGCAGGATGCAGGAGGCAGGATGCAGGAGGCAGGAGGCAGGAGACAGGAGGCAGGAGGCAGGATGCAGGAGGCAGGAGGCAGGACCAGCTCCAGACAGCCACGATCCATGGAAACTTACGACGAGGAAGCACAGAGGCTCCCGGGAAGAAGTAGAGTTAGTAATGTGCATTAAAGAGACAATGAATCATCCAGTAGGGGAGAGAGAAGGGCTTACAATTTAAATTCAGCGAGTTATTTATTCAATTGGATGAATTATAATACATACTGTAATAATAAATACATGATCTCTAATTTCAAATAAAATAAAGATTAAAAAATACCATATATAACAGAAAGCTTTTTAAAAGATGTGCATCTTAAAATGAAGTACTTAATTTTAGAAATCTGAATTGAATTATCCTGCAGCTTTAAATTCAGTTCATTCAGGTGTGATGTCACTAAAGAGCCACAATATTGTATTCTTCTCATCTTCTACAAAGATACATTTGTGTGCAGGGACTTTATGTGTGGTTATTAAACCACTTGTTTCAGCTCTAGTCCCCTTTGTTGCCATTATTGTTGGGCAGTATCATGTATCAGGATTCTGATCATTTTGGGCTCAGGCTTAGTGCCTTGTAAAAGTCCCCACGGTCTCTGAACATATGAACATATTATTTTCTGCATGTGTAATTCAAGCACTTTGTCTATTTTATCAATTTTGTCCATTTCATCACAGAGTGGTTCAACTTTTTTGCAAAACTCTCAACATAAGCACCCGGCTGTTTATCTCAATGTCTTCATGCTGATATCATCAAAATGTTGCTATTAATTACATCTAAAACCGCATGAATGAGTTCTGTGTCATCAGGAGACGTGGCTCATAAAGGTGTGTGACATTAACACAGCTGTGGAAAGAGATGCGGTGAAGGAGATAAAGCAGCTTCTGGAGGTATTTCTCAGCGAGTGAAGTCTTCGCATGCAGACAGGGAATGAGGAAACTTTGGCTGAGCTCAGACTGCAGCTAACAAACCTGGCAACAGGGACTATGTCAAGCTAATAGGAGCGAGGGGGGCTGCTTCATCACTTTCTCAAGCAGAACTCTGACTGTCCCTGAGCAGATGCACACCAATTGTGGTTTGGATGCAGCGAGCTGGAATGTGTACTGACAATGTCCTTGTGCATGTAATGGAGAGAGATACCTGCATTCTGCACTGGCTTCTAACTACATATGGCAGCCAAGCAGCCATAATATTTCTGTGCACATTTGAGGTTTGACAGAGCAACATGAAGTTGTGTCTTGTACACACAATCATGTTCAGTCACACACACACCACAAAATCCAAATCTGACACATAATTTACAGGCAAACGACTCAACTGTTACATTCTGTTGTTTATCCTCTGCACTTTATGGGATGTGGAGGTGAGATACAGTAGTCAGGGCTCTCAAGTTTTTAAGACAGGTAAGAGTGACATATCCTCCACCTCCGTAATATTTCATCTTTAATCATTTTAGTATAGGGCTGCACACTGGTGTAGTCTCCTCACAGCAAGAGGTGGGTTCGATCCCCGAAGCCAGGCGGTCCTTCTGTGTGGAGTATGTGCGTTCTCCCCGTGGCAGCGCGGGTTCCCTCCACGTTCTCCCCATGGCAGCGTGGGTTCCCTCCACGTTCTCCCCGTGGTAGCGTGGGTTCCATCCACGTTCTCCCTGTGGCAGCACGGGTTCCCTCCGTCTTCCTCCCACAGTCTAAAGACATGCAGCTCAGGTTAACTGGCGACTCTAAATGTCCCGTAGGTGTGAATGTGAGTGAATGGTTCTCTTCTCTATGTGAGCCCCAAAACTGGACATCAATCCAGGTGAACCCTGCCTTCACCCAATGTCAGCTGATTGTTACACTCACTGTCTTTTTGATTTTACTTATTTTGTTTGTATGCCCTATGGCGTTTTGGAAAATATTGCAACACACAGCACATTGAGCATAAACGCCTTCTGTAAACAAAGCTTGACCAGCTTGACGAGGGGTAGAAGCACCTGTTCCAGAGCTCCAGAGGCGCCTCATAAAAAGCTCAGCAAGAACTGGAAGAGCAGGTGGCTAAATACAGGTACAGATGTTGCAACTTTGATTTGGCGTAACTGCTGAGGCAGTTAAGGTGCCCTGCGGAGATTATTATTATCCAACTGGTGCTGCCCTAACAGCAGTACGCACCAGCAACCACCAAATAGCACATGAGCAGTCCAAACGGCTCTCTGCTTCCTGCCGCTGCCAAGCTTCCACATGACTGTTCCATTCAGCTGGCGTTTTCCACACGTTTTTAGACAACATGTGGACGGTCCCTCAGGTTTAAAGAGTGCCAGCAGCAGCTAATGTGTCTAGAATAACATACAGTGTTGTGAACGCTGGTCTGAAGTCAGATCATCAGAGCCATGCTGACAGTGAGTGTATCTGTTGTGTTAATGCTACTAGTTTAATCACTTATACACACAGTATATCATGCTTTAAAACTACTACTACTCCTGCTTTCTGTTGTAAAGTAAATATTCAAACAGTGGATTTTAACTAGTAGCTCGATGAAGAGAGAGAAAAGTACAGAGCACAGTACAGAGGAAAAAGACATGTTTTTGTTTCAACCACAGATGGTCTTCCTCAGGTCAAAGTGAACACCGTTTAAGAGGTAATTAATAATGAAACATCAGAATCAGAAGTGTTTATTGCGAGGTATGTTAAACATACGAGGAATTGGACTCTCTGAAGGTGCATAATAATAAACATAGAATAAAACAATGGTAGCACTTCATAATACCTACACACTACTTAGCATTAGTTAACACTCAATTCATCTTTTATGTGTAAATACTCATTTGTATGCAATTCATGAACAGTTATGAATGTTTTATTCTTGATTAATAAGCTTGACTATTATGCGTTTCATGATTGGGTTTTCATACTTTATAAATGATGGATTCCCCATTTGTAAATTAAGTAATATATATTGCAAACCAATTATTAGGACGTATAGATGATGCACTAATGGTTAACATGTGCTTTATAAACGTGTTTTAATACTGCAATTCATGATTACTTCAGGTAGTTACTAGTCGTTAAGTATTTTGTGTGACCTCATCTAAAGTGAGGACTATAAATGACATTGAAAGGACAGCTGTGCCTCAAAGCTAGCACAAGTGTCAGTTATCTTCTCAACAGAAAAGGGAAATAGACACAACACAAAGTGATAAAGAACATTAATATGAATTAAAGCTGCTTGCAGCTGTGACGGCCCTCGCTTCTCGCACGTCGGGGATGCCGGCGGGTCGCCGGCTCTCCCGGCCTCGAACGTTCTCGGACGGACAAGCCGGCGACCCTTCGGCTTACCCCGACATGCTTGAAGCGAGGGCCCAGTCACAGCTGCGAGCAGCTTTAATTTAGAGAGACATACATATATATATATATATATATATATATATATATATATATATGTATATATATATATATATATATATATATATATATACATATATATATATATATATATATATATATATTTATATATATATAATATATATATATATATATATATATATATATATACACATATATATACATATATATATATATATATATATATTTATATATATATATATATATATATACACATATATATACATATATATATATACACATATATATACATATACACATATATATATATATACAAATACACATATATATATACATATGCACATATATATATATATATATACACATATATACATACACATATAAATATACATATATACTGTATATATATACGTATATATTATATATATGTATATTGATGTTATATGTATATATATTTTTATTTGTAAATATGTATATAAATGTATATACAGATACAAATACGTATCAAAAGTGATGAAAAATTTGATGTTTCATGGAACGCCGTGGAAGCGGTGTGGTGACTATTTCATACGGTTCTTGATCATACAATAAAATGAAAGTCAGTTCATTTAATATAGCCCAACATCACAAATACAAATTTGCCTCGAAGGGCTTAACAATCTGTACACATAACATCCCTGTCCAGGAACCTCATCACACAAAAACTCCCCTAAATAAAGATAGTAAAAACCCTTTCACAGTGAACAAAGGGAAGAAACCTGAGGGAGAGCAACAGAGGAGGATCCCTCTTCCCAGATGGACAGAAGTAATAGATGTCATGTGACCAGAATGAATAACTTAAGGGAGTTCCAGCACGTTACATGAATATGACAGAAAGTATTAATATCATGAGTAGTAGGCATGGTCCACAATCCATGAAGCAGAAAGAGGTAGAGAGAACGGGCATCAGCAAGGCCGCCATTGCAGGAGGCAGGACTGGCTCTAGGCACAGCCACAATCCATGGACGTTCGTGCGACCACTTATTTTTTTGTAGAGCAGACACAACCGGACATGTGTGCCAAATTTCAGGTCAATTGGTGATAGGGGGAAAAAACTGTGGGCTTTCACAACTCGCAGGTTGTCAAAAAAAACATGTTTTTTAGGGGGCGCTATTTGACTTTCTGTACGGTTTAGAGCATGGTCCCAAGAGAGTTATTTCTAAGTTTACATGTGTTACATATTCTTAGCAAGTTTCATACATGTAGGTCAACCGTAGCGCTGGGGCTGTTTAATTGAATATTTGTAGGGGGCGCTGTCGAGCCGAAGTTCCAGTTTTGAGTCATTCAAGTCATATCAGGCAACTACATCTTTGCCTGTAAATGTGTGTGCCAAGTTTAGTTACGTTTCGAGCATGCTTAGTCCCTCAAAAGTACCTTCGTTGTTGACCGCGAAGGATGGGGCGCCACGGCAACAGCGTTACACAAAAAATCAAAAGCTTTAGGGGCTGACATCATGAAAGTCTTATGTTTGTCTAGAAGTAATTGGAAGTTGATCTGATTGACCGACTAAGAGAAGCAAGCCAAAGTATAGAAATATTTACTTCATGTTGCCATTAGGTGGCGCTATGACTCAAATTAAAAATTAGACTTCACATGTCTTCAGGCCTGGAGGCTGATCAAACATGTGAAACCTGGAAAGGATCTTATCATGTGGAGTCGAGTTACATCGGTTTATTCGGTCATGGCGAAGGATCGAACTTCTGCGATGGACCGACGCTACGCCGTTCAACGGATCATGACATCTGAGAAATCTGGAGCAGGTTACATTATGTACGACCGAGTTAAAGCAACTTCCATTTTCATGGAAAATGGTGTCTCTTTGCCCGGCTCTGCGCTCACATAGTTCGATATTTTGAAAATCCTTTGATAACTTTTCCCTGCAAAGGTCTCAACATCATATTGCCCGAATGTGAAATCAATCGTGTCTAATCTGTAGGAGGAGTTCGTCAGAATACAACGCCTGAAAACAAGGAAAAGGCCAAAAAGACATTTTCTCAGACTTTTGGTCGACACCCAAATTATATTAAAATTTTCGCCGAGTCTGATGGGTGTGCAAAGTTTGAAGAATGTAGGTTTATCCCAAGCACCTCTTTTCCCTGCGCATAGGTCGGGAATAATAATACTTAGCATTTCAATAGGTCCTCGATCTGACTACGTCAGTACTCGGGCCCTAATGACAAAATTGAGCGGTTCACTGCAGCGCCCTCTAGTGTTTGAATATTATGAAACAATTTGGGTACGTTAAGGGACACGATGTTGACATATGCTACAAAGTTTGTGAAGATAGGCCAAGTAATTAGGAAGTTATGTGTATTGACATATTGAGCCACGCCCCTAAGAGGTTGATTGGTTAATAACTTCTGAACGCAATGAGATATCAACAAAGTGGGAGATATCATTTAATCACATTGAGCCAATGATGATCCACAGAAAATTTCGAAAGAAACGGACCCAGCGTTTAGGAGGAATGGGCAAAAATGTGTTTTTTACAAAATTCAAAATGGCGGAAAATCTAATTAGGCGCATTTTAATTTCACGGATGAGTTTTTTGTAGAGCAGTCCCACCCGGACATGTGTGTAAAATTTCAAGTCAATCGGCCATAGTTGGCAAAAAGCGTAGCCTTTCTGCCTAAAGGGGGCGCTATAGAGACATTTTCTCAGACTTTTGGTCGACACCCAAATTATATTAAAATTTTCGCCGAGTCTGATGGGTGTGCAAAGTTTGAAGAATGTAGGTTTATCCCAAGCACCTCTTTTCCCTGCGCATAGGTCGGGAATAATAATACTTAGCATTTCAATAGGTCCTCGATCTGACTACGTCAGTACTCGGGCCCTAATGACAAAATTGAGCGGTTCACTGCAGCGCCCTCTAGTGTTTGAATATTATGAAACAATTTGGGTACGTTAAGGGACACGATGTTGACATATGCTACAAAGTTTGTGAAGATAGGCCAAGTAATTAGGAAGTTATGTGTATTGACATATTGAGCCACGCCCCTAAGAGGTTGATTGGTTAATAACTTCTGAACGCAATGAGATATCAACAAAGTGGGAGATATCATTTGATCACATTGAGCCAATGATGATCCACAGAAAATTTCGAAAGAAACGGACCCAGCGTTTAGGAGGAATGGGCAAAAATGTGTTTTTTACAAAATTCAAAATGGCGGAAAATCTAATTAGGCGCATTTTAATTTCACGGATGAGTTTTTTGTAGAGCAGTCCCACCCGGACATGTGTGTAAAATTTCAAGTCAATCGGCCATAGTTGGCAAAAAGCGTAGCCTTTCTGCCTAAAGGGGGCGCTATAGAGACATTTTCTCAGACTTTTGGTCGACACCCAAATTATATTAAAATTTTCGCCGAGTCTGATGGGTGTGCAAAGTTTGAAGAATGTAGGTTTATCCCAAGCACCTCTTTTCCCTGCGCATAGGTCGGGAATAATAATACTTAGCATTTCAATAGGTCCTCGATCTGACTACGTCAGTACTCGGGCCCTAATGACAAAATTGAGCGGTTCACTGCAGCGCCCTCTAGTGTTTGAATATTATGAAACAATTTGGGTACGTTAAGGGACACGATGTTGACATATGCTACAAAATTTGTGAAGATAGGCCAAGTAATTAGGAAGTTATGTGTATTGACATATTGAGCCACGCCCCTAAGAGGTTGATTGGTTAATAACTTCTGAACGCAATGAGATATCAACAAAGTGGGAGATATCATTTGATCACATTGAGCCAATGATGATCCACAGAAAATTTCGAAAGAAACGGACCCAGCGTTTAGGAGGAATGGGCAAAAATGTGTTTTTTACAAAATTCAAAATGGCGGAAAATCTAATTAGGAGCATTTTAAATTCATTGGTGAGTTTTTTGTAGAGCAGTCCCACCCGGACATGTGTGCAAAATTTCAAGTCAATCGGTCGAAGTTCGCAAAAAGGGTGGGCTTTCACAACTAAAGGGGGCGCTATAGAGACATTTTCTCAGACTTTTGGTCGACACCCAAATTATATGAAACTTTTCGCCGAGTCAGATGGGTGTGCACATTTTGAAGAATGTAGGTTTATCCCAAGCACCTCTTTTCCCTGCGCATAGGTCGACAATAATAAACAAACATTCGAATAACAATAGGTCCTCGACTCTGACTACGTCAGTGCTCGGGCCCTCGAACATCCGCCTGGCAGGCGAAGGTTCTCGGACGGACGAGCCGGCGACCCTTCGGCTTACCCCGACGTGCTTGAAGCGAGGGCCCAGTCACAGCTGCGAGCAGCTTTAATTTAGAGGGATATATATATATATATATATATATATATATATATATATATATATATATACATATATATACATATATATACATATATACATATATATATACATATACACATACATATATACACACACATATTATATATACATATATATCAAGGGTGTCAATGCTTTTTTCACCGATTGCCACAAACAGAAAAATATATGAAAGTCTGGGCTACTCAGGTGAGGTATATGGCAAAATGAGGTCAATGATGCATATATATATATATATATATATATATATATATATATATATATATATATATATATATATATATATATCTCAGTGGCGGGTTTTAGACCAAGGCCTTCAATGACGTGTGTCCACATCAGGTGCAGACTAGGGAAGAAGGGGGAAAAAAAAGTGTCCCGGGAGTTCCTGTTCCTGTCTGACCCGCGCGTGTATTGAACACGGCGCTGCCCACTACACGGCGCGTTCATACAGACTGTCATGCGTGGACAGCAGAGCTCACATACGGCTGATTTCTTTGCACTACTACGGGCATGGAGGTCACACGGTGTGGACCGACCGCGGAGCTATTTTCACAGTATAAGCGCCAAGCCCCCCGCACCTATTCTCGAAAAAAAAAAAAAAAAAGGAAAAGTAGTGAAGAAGGAGTTTTTGTCTTTCTTTTTTCAGCGGACGTTTCTGAGTCGGGGAGAGCTCACGCAGCGCCTCTCTGACCCACCGAGAAAAGTGCATTTTGTTGTCGAACACTTAGATTCTATGATTTCCTGCATTTAATGCATGATAGAATACCAGACATTCAAGTTGTACTGTATTTTAAGAGTTCCGGATGCTCTCATCAAGTTTTACTGCTTTAAGTTGCATTTCCAATTTGTATGCTCCGAAAAGACGTTTCAGCCTAAACAGAGTCCAAAAGTGCATTTTGTTGTCGAACACTTAGATTCTATGATTTCCTGCATTTAATACATCATATAATACCAGACATTCAAGTTGTACTATATTGAAAGAGTACCTGATGCTCTCATCACGTTTTACTGGTTTAAGTTGCATTTCCAACTTTTATGCTCCGTAAAGACATTTCAGCCTCAACAGAGTCCAAAAGTGCATTTTGCTGTCGAACACTTAGATTCTATGATTTCCTGCATTAAATGCATCATAGAATACCAGACATTCAAGTTGTACTATATTGTAAGAGTACCTGATGCTCTCATCACATTTTACTGCTTGAAGTTGCATTTCCAACTTTTATGCTCCGAAAAGACGTTTCAGCCTCAACAGAGTCCGAAAGTGCATTTTGTTGTCGAACACTTAGATTCTATGATTTCCTGCATTTAATGCATCATAGAATACCAGACATTCAAGTTGTACTATATTTTAAGAGTTCCGGATGCTCTCATCACGTTTTACTGGTTTAAGTTGCATTTCCAACTTTTATGCTCCGAAAAGACGTTTCAGCCTCAATAGAGTCCAAACGTGCATTTTGCTGTCGAACACTTAGATTCTATGATTTCCTGCATTTAATGCATCATAGAATACGAGACATTCATGTTTCATTTTATATAAGAGTACCTGATGCTCTCATCACGTTTTACTGCTTTAAGTTGCATTTCCAACTTTTATGCTCCGAAAAGACGTTTCAGCCTCAACAGAGTCCAAAAGTGCATTTTGCTGTCGAACACTTAGATTCTGTGATTTCCTGCATTTAATGCATCATAGAATACCAGACATTCATGTTTCATTATAATATAAGAGTACCTGATGCTCTCATCACGTTTTACTGCTTTAAGTTGCATTTCCAACTTTTATGCTCCGAAAAGACGTTTCAGCCTCAACAGAGTCCAAACGTGCATTTTGTTGTCGAACACTTAGATTCTATGATTTCCTGCATTTAATGCATCATAGAATACCAGACATTCATGTTTCATTTTATATAAGAGTACCTGATGCTCTCATCACGTTTTACTGCTTAAAGTTGCAATTCCAACTTTTATGCTCCGAAAAGACGTTTCAGCCTCAATAGAGTCCAAAAGTGCATTTTGTTGTCGAACACTTAAATTCTATGATTTCCTGCATTTAATGCATCATAGAATACCAGACATGCAAGTTGTACTATACTGTAAGAGTACCTGATGCTCTCATCACGTTTTACTGCTTTAAGTTGCATTTCCAACTTTTATGCTCCGAAAAGACGTTTCAGCCTCAACAGAGTCCAAAAGTGCATTTTGTTGTCGAACACTTAGATTCTATGATTTCCTGCATTTAATGCATCATAGAATACCAGACATTCAAGTTGTACTATATTTTAAGAGTTCCGGATGCTCTCATAACGTTTTACTGCTTAAAGTTGCAATTCCAACTTTTATGCTCCAAAAAGACGTTTCAGCCTCAACAGAGTCCAAACGTGCATTTTGTTGTCGAATACTTAGATTCTATGATTTCCTGCATTTAATACATCATATAATACCAGCCATTCAAGTTGTACTATATTGAAAGAGTACCTGATGCTCTCATCACGTTTTACTGCTTTAAGTTGCATTTCCAACTTTTATGCTCCGAAAAGACGTTTCAACCTCAACAGAGTCCAAAAGTGCATTTTGCTGTCGAACACTTAGATTCTATGATTTCCTGCATTTAATACATCATATAATACCAGACATTCAAGTTGTACTATATTGAAAGAGTACCTGATGCTCTCATCACGTTTTACTGGTTTAAGTTGCATTTCCAACTTTTATGCTCCGAAAAGACGTTTCAGCCTCAACAGAGTCCAAAAGTGCATTTTGCTGTCGAACACTTAGATTCTATGATTTCCTGCATTTAATGCATCATATAATACCAGACATTCATGTTTCATTATAATATAAGAGTACCTGATGCTCTCATCACGTTTTACTGGTTTAAGTTGCATTTCCAACTTTTATGCTCCGAAAAGACGTTTCAGCCTCAACAGAGTCCAAAAGTGCATTTTGCTGTCGAACACTTAGATTCTATGATTTCCTGCATTTAATGCATCATAAAATACCAGACATTCAAGTTGTACTATATTTTAAGAGTTCCGGATGCTCTCATCACGTTTTACTGCTTAAAGTTGCAATTCCAACTTTTATGCTCCAAAAAGACGTTTCAGCCTCAACAGAGTCCAAACGTGCATTTTGTTGTCGAACACTTAGATTCTATGATTTCCTGCATTTAATGCATCATAGAATACCAGACATTCATGTTTCATTTTATATAAGAGTACCTGATGCTCTCATCACGTTTTACTGCTTAAAGTTGCAATTCCAACTTTTATGCTCCGAAAAGACGTTTCAGCCTCAATAGAGTCCAAAAGTGCATTTTGTTGTCGAACACTTAAATTCTATGATTTCCTGCATTTAATGCATCATAGAATACCAGACATGCAAGTTGTACTATACTGTAAGAGTACCTGATGCTCTCATCACGTTTTACTGCTTTAAGTTGCATTTCCAACTTTTATGCTCCGAAAAGACGTTTCAGCCTCAACAGAGTCCAAAAGTGCATTTTGTTGTCGAACACTTAGATTCTATGATTTCCTGCATTTAATGCATCATAGAATACCAGACATTCAAGTTGTACTATATTTTAAGAGTTCCGGATGCTCTCATAACGTTTTACTGCTTAAAGTTGCAATTCCAACTTTTATGCTCCAAAAAGACGTTTCAGCCTCAACAGAGTCCAAACGTGCATTTTGTTGTCGAATACTTAGATTCTATGATTTCCTGCATTTAATACATCATATAATACCAGCCATTCAAGTTGTACTATATTGAAAGAGTACCTGATGCTCTCATCACGTTTTACTGCTTTAAGTTGCATTTCCAACTTTTATGCTCCGAAAAGACGTTTCAACCTCAACAGAGTCCAAAAGTGCATTTTGCTGTTGAACACTTAGATTCTATGATTTTCTGCATTTAATACATCATATAATACCAGACATTCAAGTTGTACTATATTGAAAGAGTACCTGATGCTCTCATCACGTTTTACTGGTTTAAGTTGCATTTCCAACTTTTATGCTCCGAAAAGACGTTTCAGCCTCAACAGAGTCCAAAAGTGCATTTTGCTGTCGAACACTTAGATTCTATGATTTCCTGCATTTAATGCATCATATAATACCAGACATTCATGTTTCATCATAATATAAGAGTACCTGATGCTCTCATCACGTTTTACTGGTTAAAGTTGCAATTTCAACTTTTATGCTCCAAAAAGACGTTTCAGCCTCAATAGAGTCCAAAAGTGCATTTTGCTGTCGAACACTTAGATTCTATGATTTCCTGCATTTAATGCATCACATAATACCAGACATTCATGTTTCATTATAATATAAGAGTACCTGATGCTCTCATCACGTTTTACTGGTTTAAGTTGCATTTCCAACTTTTATGCTCCGAAAAGACGTTTCAGCCTCAACAGAGTCCAAAAGTGCATTTTGTTGTCGAACACTTAGATTCTATGATTTCCTGCATTTAATGCATCATAGAATACCAGACATTGAAGTTGTACTATATTTTAAGAGTTCCGGATGCTCTCATCACGTTTTACTGGTTTAAGTTGCATTTCCAACTTTTATGCTCCAAAAAGACGTTTCAGCCTCAACAGAGTCCAAAAGTGCATTTTGTTGTCGAACACTTAGATTCTATGATTTCCTGCATTTAATGCATCATAGAATACCAGACATTCAAGTTGTACTATATTTTAAGAGTTCCGGATGCTCTCATCACGTTTTACTGCTTAAAGTTGCAATTCCAACTTTTATGCTCCAAAAAGACGTTTCAGCCTCAACAGAGTCCAAACGTGCATTTTGTTGTCGAACACTTAGATTCTATGATTTCCTGCATTTAATGCATCATAGAATACCAGACATTCATGTTTCATTATAATATAAGAGTACCTGATGCTCTCATCACGTTTTACTGGTTTAAGTTGCAATTTCAACTTTTATGCTCCAAAAAGACGTTTTAGCCCCAACAGAGTCCAAAAGTGCATTTTGCTGTCGAACACTTAGATTCTATGATTTCCTGCATTTAATACATCATATAATACCAGACATTCAAGTTGTACTAAATTGAAAGAGTACCTGATGCTCTCATCACGTTTTACTGGTTTAAGTTGCATTTCCAACTTTTATGCTCCGAAAAGACGTTTCAGCCTCAACAGAGTCCAAAAGTGCATTTTGCTGTCGAACACTTAGATTCTATGATTTCCTGCATTTAATGCATCATAGAATACCAGACGTTCAAGTTGTACTATATTGTAAGAGTACCTGATGCTCTTATCACGTTTTACTGCTTTAAGTTGCATTTCCAACTTTTATGCTCCGAAAAGACGTTTCAGCCTCAACAGAGTCCAAAAGTGCATTTTGTTGTCAAACACTTAGATTCTATGATTTCCTGCATTTAATGCATCATAGAATACCAGACATTCAAGTTGTACTATATTGTAAGAGTACCTGATGTTCCTATCACGTTTTACTGGTTTAAGTTGCATTTCCAACTTTTATGGTCCGAAAAGACATTTCAGCCTCAACAGAGTCCAAAAGTGCATTTTGCTGTCGAACACTTAGAATCTATGATTTCCTGCATCTAATGCATCATAGAATACCAGACGTTCAAGTTGTACTATATTGTAAGAGTACCTGATGCTCTTATCACGTTTTACTGCTTTAAGTTGCATTTCCAACTTTTATGCTCCGAAAAGACGTTTCAGCCTCAACAGAGTCCAAAAGTGCATTTTGTTGTCAAACACTTAGATTCTATGATTTCCTGCATTTAATGTATCATAGAATACCAGACGTTCAAGTTGTACTATATTGTAAGAGTACTTGATGCTCTTATCACGTTTTACTGCTTTAAGTTGCATTTCCAACTTTCATGGTCCGAAAAGACATTTCAGCCTCAGCAGAGTCCAAAAGTGCATTTTGCTGTCGAACACTTAGATATTATGATTTCCTGCATTTAATGCATCATAGAATACCAGACATTCAAGTTGTACTATATTGTAAGAGTACCTGATGTTCCTATCACGTTTTACTGGTTTAAGTTGCATTTCCAACTTTTATGCTCCGAAAAGACGTTTCAGCCTCAACAGAGTCCAAAAGTGCATTTTGTTGTCAAACACTTAGATTCTATGATTTCCTGCATTTAATGCATCATAGAATACCAGACGTTCAAGTTGTACTATATTGTAAGAGTACTTGATGCTCTTATCACGTTTTACTGCTTTAAGTTGCATTTCCAACTTTTATGGTCCGAAAAGACATTTCAGCCTCAACAGAGTCCAAAAGTGCATTTTGTTGTCAAACACTTAGATTCGATGATTTCCTGCATTTAATGCATCATAGAATACCAGACATTCAAGTTGTACTATATTGTAAGAGTACCTGATGTTCCTATCACGTTTTACTGGTTTAAGTTGCATTTCCAACTTTTATGGTCCGAAAAGACATTTCAGCCTCAACAGAGTCCAAAAGTGCATTTTGCTGTCGAACACTTAGATTCGATGATTTCCTGCATCTAATGCATCATAGAATACCAGACGTTCAAGTTGTACTATATTGTAAGAGTACCTGATGCTCTTATCACGTTTTACTGCTTTAAGTTGCATTTCCAACTTTTATGCTCCGAAAAGACGTTTCAGCCTCAACAGAGTCCAAAAGTGCATTTTGTTGTCAAACACTTAGATTCTATGATTTCCTGCATTTAATGTATCATAGAATACCAGACGTTCAAGTTGTACTATATTGTAAGAGTACTTGATGCTCTTATCACGTTTTACTGCTTTAAGTTGCATTTCCAACTTTTATGGTCCGAAAAGACATTTCAGCCTCAACAGAGTCCAAAAGTGCATTTTGCTGTCGAACACTTAGATTCTATGATTTCCTGCATTTAATGCATCATAGAATACCAGACATTCAAGTTGTACTATATTGTAAGAGTACCTGATGTTCCTATCACGTTTTACTGGTTTAAGTTGCATTTCCAACTTTTATGCTCCGAAAAGACGTTTCAGCCTCAACAGAGTCCAAAAGTGCATTTTGTTGTCAAACACTTAGATTCTATGATTTCCTGCATTTAATGCATCATAGAATACCAGACGTTCAAGTTGTACTATATTGTAAGAGTACCTGATGCTCTTATCACGTTTTACTGCTTTAAGTTGCATTTCCAACTTTTATGCTCCGAAAAGACGTTTCAGCCTCAACAGAGTCCAAAAGTGCATTTTGCTGTCGAACACTTAGATTCTATGATTTCCTGCATTTAATACATCATATAATACCAGACATTCAAGTTGTACTATATTGAAAGAGTACCTGATGCTCTTATCACGTTTTACTGCTTTAAGTTGCATTTCCAACTTTTATGCTCCGAAAAGACGTTTCAGCCTCAACAGAGTCCAAAAGTGCATTTTGCTGTCGAACACTTAGATTCTATGATTTTCTGCATTTAATACATCATATAATACCAGACATTCAAGTTGTACTATATTGAAAGAGTACCTGATGCTCTTATCACGTTTTACTGCTTTAAGTTGCATTTCCAACTTTTATGCTCCGAAAAGACGTTTCAGCCTCAACAGAGTCCAAAAGTGCATTTTGCTGTCGAACACTTAGATTCTATGATTTCCTGCATTTAATACATCATAGAATACCAGACATTCAAGTTGTACTATATTGAAAGAGTACCTGATGCTCTTATCACTTTTTACTGCTTTAAGTTGCATTTCCAACTTTTATGCTCCGAAAAGACGTTTCAGCCTCAACAGAGTCCAAAAGTGCATTTTGCTGTCGAACACTTAGATTCTATGATTTCCTGCATTTAATACATCATATAATACCAGACATTCAAGTTGTACTATATTGAAAGAGTACCTGATGCTCTTATCACGTTTTACTGCTTTAAGTTGCATTTCCAACTTTTATGCTCCGAAAAGACGTTTCAGCCTCAACAGAGTCCAAAAGTGCATTTTGCTGTCGAACACTTAGATTCTATGATTTCCTGCATTTAATACATCATAGAATACCAGACGTTCAAGTTGTACTATATTGTAAGAGTACCTGATGCTCTTATCACGTTTTACTGCTTTAAGTTGCATTTCCAACTTTTATGCTCCGAAAAGACATTTCAGACCTCAACAGAGTCAAAAAGTGCATTTTGCTGTCGAACACTTAGATTCGATGATTTCCTGCATTTAATGCATCATAGAATACCAGACATTCAAGTTGTACTATATTGTAAGAGTACCTGATGTTCCTATCACGTTTTACTGGTTTAAGTTGCATTTCCAACTTTTATGGTCCGAAAAGACATTTCAGCCTCAACAGAGTCCAAAAGTGCATTTTGCTGTCGAACACTTAGATTCTATGATTTCCTGCATCTAATGCATCATAGAATATCAGACATTCAAGTTGTACTATATTGTAAGAGTACCTGATGCTCCTATCACGTTTTACTGCTTTAAGTTGCATTTCCAACTTTTATGCTCCGAAAAGACGTTTCAGCCTCAACAGAGTCCAAAAGTGCATTTTGCTGTCGAACACTTAGATTCTATGATTTCCTGCATTTAATGCATCATAGAATACCAGACGTTCAAGTTGTACTATATTGTAAGAGTACCTGATGCTCTTATCACGTTTTACTGCTTTAAGTTGCATTTCCAACTTTTATGCTCCGAAAAGACGTTTCAGCCTCAACAGAGTCCAAAAGTGCATTTTGTTGTCAAACACTTAGATTCTATGATTTCCTGCATTTAATGCATCATAGAATACCAGACATTCAAGTTGTACTATATTGTAAGAGTACCTGATGTTCCTATCACGTTTTACTGGTTTAAGTTGCATTTCCAACTTTTATGGTCCGAAAAGACATTTCAGCCTCAACAGAGTCCAAAAGTGCATTTTGCTGTCGAACACTTAGATTCTATGATTTCCTGCATTTAATACATCATATAATACCAGACATTCAAGTTGTACTATATTGAAAGAGTACCTGATGCTCTTATCACTTTTTACTGCTTTAAGTTGCATTTCCAACTTTTATGCTCCGAAAAGACGTTTCAGCCTCAACAGAGTCCAAAAGTGCATTTTGCTGTCGAACACTTAGATTCTATGATTTCCTGCATTTAATACATCATATAATACCAAACATTCAAGTTGTACTATATTGAAAGAGTACCTGATGCTCTTATCACGTTTTACTGCTTTAAGTTGCATTTCCAACTTTTATGCTCCGAAAAGACGTTTCAGCCTCAACAGAGTCCAAAAGTGCATTTTGCTGTCGAACACTTAGATTCTATGATTTCCTGCATTTAATACATCATAGAATACCAGACGTTCAAGTTGTACTATATTGTAAGAGTACCTGATGCTCTTATCACGTTTTACTGCTTTAAGTTGCATTTCCAACTTTTATGCTCCGAAAAGACATTTCAGACCTCAACAGAGTCAAAAAGTGCATTTTGCTGTCGAACACTTAGAATCTATGATTTCCTGCATCTAATGCATCATAGAATACCAGACATTCAAGTTGTACTATATTGTAAGAGTACCTGATGTTCCTATCACGTTTTACTGGTTTAAGTTGCATTTCCAACTTTTATGGTCCGAAAAGACATTTCAGCCTCAACAGAGTCCAAAAGTGCATTTTGCTGTCGAACACTTAGATTCTATGATTTCCTGCATCTAATGCATCATAGAATATCAGACATTCAAGTTGTACTATATTGTAAGAGTACCTGATGCTCCTATCACGTTTTACTGCTTTAAGTTGCATTTCCAACTTTTATGCTCCGAAAAGACGTTTCAGCCTCAACAGAGTCCAAAAGTGCATTTTGCTGTCGAACACTTAGATTCTATGATTTCCTGCATTTAATGCATCATAGAATACCAGACGTTCAAGTTGTACTATATTGTAAGAGTACCTGATGCTCTTATCACGTTTTACTGCTTTAAGTTGCATTTCCAACTTTTATGCTCCGAAAAGACGTTTCAGCCTCAACAGAGTCCAAAAGTGCATTTTGTTGTCAAACACTTAGATTCTATGATTTCCTGCATTTAATGCATCATAGAATACCAGACATTCAAGTTGTACTATATTGTAAGAGTACCTGATGTTCCTATCACGTTTTACTGGTTTAAGTTGCATTTCCAACTTTTATGGTCCGAAAAGACATTTCAGCCTCAACAGAGTCCAAAAGTGCATTTTGCTGTCGAACACTTAGAATCTATGATTTCCTGCATCTAATGCATCATAGAATACCAGACGTTCAAGTTGTACTATATTGTAAGAGTACCTGATGCTCTTATCACGTTTTACTGCTTTAAGTTGCATTTCCAACTTTTATGCTCCGAAAAGACGTTTCAGCCTCAACAGAGTCCAAAAGTGCATTTTGTTGTCAAACACTTAGATTCTATGATTTCCTGCATTTAATGTATCATAGAATACCAGACGTTCAAGTTGTACTATATTGTAAGAGTACTTGATGCTCTTATCACGTTTTACTGCTTTAAGTTGCATTTCCAACTTTTATGGTCCGAAAAGACATTTCAGCCTCAGCAGAGTCCAAAAGTGCATTTTGCTGTCGAACACTTAGATATTATGATTTCCTGCATTTAATGCATCATAGAATACCAGACATTCAAGTTGTACTATATTGTAAGAGTACCTGATGTTCCTATCACGTTTTACTGGTTTAAGTTGCATTTCCAACTTTTATGCTCCGAAAAGACGTTTCAGCCTCAACAGAGTCCAAAAGTGCATTTTGTTGTCAAACACTTAGATTCTATGATTTCCTGCATTTAATACATCATATAATACCAGACATTCAAGTTGTACTATATTGAAAGAGTACCTGATGCTCTTATCACGTTTTACTGCTTTAAGTTGCATTTCCAACTTTTATGCTCCGAAAAGACGTTTCAGCCTCAACAGAGTCCAAAAGTGCATTTTGTTGTCAAACACTTAGATTCTATGATTTCCTGCATTTAATGTATCATAGAATACCAGACGTTCAAGTTGTACTATATTGTAAGAGTACTTGATGCTCTTATCACGTTTTACTGCTTTAAGTTGCATTTCCAACTTTTATGGTCCGAAAAGACATTTCAGCCTCAACAGAGTCCAAAAGTGCATTTTGCTGTCGAACACTTAGATATTATGATTTCCTGCATTTAATGCATCACATAATACCAGACATTCAAGTTGTACTATATTGAAAGAGTACCTGATGCTCTTATCACGTTTTACTGCTTTAAGTTGCATTTCCAACTTTTATGCTCCGAAAAGACGTTTCAGCCTCAACAGAGTCCAAAAGTGCATTTTGCTGTCGAACACTTAGATTCTATGATTTCCTGCATTTAATACATCATATAATACCAGACATTCAAGTTGTACTATATTGAAAGAGTACCTGATGCTCTTATCACGTTTTACTGCTTTAAGTTGCATTTCCAACTTTTATGCTCCGAAAAGACGTTTCAGCCTCAACAGAGTCCAAAAGTGCATTTTGCTGTCGAACACTTAGATTCTATGATTTCCTGCATTTAATACATCATATAATACCAGACATTCAAGTTGTACTATATTGAAAGAGTACCTGATGCTCTTATCACGTTTTACTGCTTTAAGTTGCATTTCCAACTTTTATGCTCCGAAAAGACGTTTCAGCCTCAACAGAGTCCAAAAGTGCATTTTGCTGTCGAACACTTAGATTCTATGATTTCCTGCATTTAATACATCATATAATACCAGACATTCAAGTTGTACTATATTGAAAGAGTACCTGATGCTCTTATCACGTTTTACTGCTTTAAGTTGCATTTCCAACTTTTATGCTCCGAAAAGACGTTTCAGCCTCAACAGAGTCCAAAAGTGCATTTTGCTGTCGAACACTTAGATTCTATGATTTCCTGCATTTAATACATCATAGAATACCAGACGTTCAAGTTGTACTATATTGTAAGAGTACCTGATGCTCTTATCACGTTTTACTGCTTTAAGTTGCATTTCCAACTTTTATGCTCCGAAAAGACGTTTCAGCCTCAACAGAGTCCAAAAGTGCATTTTGCTGTCGAACACTTAGATTCTATGATTTCCTGCATTTAATGCATCATAGAATACCAGACGTTCAAGTTGTACTATATTGTAAGAGTACCTGATGCTCTTATCACGTTTTACTGCTTTAAGTTGCATTTCCAACTTTTATGCTCCGAAAAGACGTTTCAGCCTCAACAGAGTCCAAAAGTGCATTTTGTTGTCAAACACTTAGATTCTATGATTTCCTGCATTTAATGCATCATAGAATACCAGACGTTCAAGTTGTACTATATTGTAAGAGTACCTGATGTTCCTATCACGTTTTACTGGTTTAAGTTGCATTTCCAACTTTTATGGTCCGAAAAGACATTTCAGCCTCAACAGAGTCCAAAAGTGCATTTTGCTGTCGAACACTTAGATTCTATGATTTCCTGCATTTAATACATCATATAATACCAGACATTCAAGTTGTACTATATTGAAAGAGTACCTGATGCTCTTATCACGTTTTACTGCTTTAAGTTGCATTTCCAACTTTTATGCTCCGAAAAGACGTTTCAGCCTCAACAGAGTCCAAAAGTGCATTTTGTTGTCGAACACTTAGATTCTATGATTTCCTGCATTTAATACATCATAGAATACCAGACGTTCAAGTTGTACTATATTGTAAGAGTACCTGATGCTCTTATCACGTTTTACTGCTTTAAGTTGCATTTCCAACTTTTATGCTCCGAAAAGACATTTCAGACCTCAACAGAGTCCAAAAGTGCATTTTGCTGTCGAACACTTAGAATCTATGATTTCCTGCATCTAATGCATCATAGAATACCAGACATTCAAGTTGTACTATATTGTAAGAGTACCTGATGTTCCTATCACGTTTTACTGCTTTAAGTTGCATTTCCAACTTTTATGGTCCGAAAAGACATTTCAGCCTCAACAGAGTCCAAAAGTGCATTTTGCTGTCGAACACTTAGAATCTATGATTTCCTGCATCTAATGCATCATAGAATACCAGACATTCAAGTTGTACTATATTGTAAGAGTACCTGATGTTCCTATCACGTTTTACTGCTTTAAGTTGCATTTCCAACTTTTATGCTCCGAAAAGACGTTTCAGCCTCAACAGAGTCCAAAAGTGCATTTTGCTGTCGAACACTTAGATTCTATGATTTCCTGCATTTAATACATCATATAATACCAGACATTCAAGTTGTACTATATTGAAAGAGTACCTGATGCTCTTATCACGTTTTACTGCTTTAAGTTGCATTTCCAACTTTTATGCTCCGAAAGACGTTTCAGCCTCAACAGAGTCCAAAAGTGCATTTTGCTGTCGAACACTTAGATTCTATGATTTCCTGCATTTAATACATCATATAATACCAGACATTCAAGTTGTACTATATTGAAAGAGTACCTGATGCTCTTATCACGTTTTACTGCTTTAAGTTGCATTTCCAACTTTTATGCTCCGAAAAGACGTTTCAGCCTCAACAGAGTCCAAAAGTGCATTTTGCTGTCGAACACTTAGATTCTATGATTTCCTGCATTTAATACATCATAGAATACCAGACATTCAAGTTGTACTATATTGTAAGAGTACCTGATGTTCCTATCACGTTTTACTGGTTTAAGTTGCATTTCCAACTTTTATGCTCCGAAAAGACGTTTCAGCCTCAGCAGAGTCCAAAAGTGCATTTTGTTGTCAAACACTTAGATTCTATGATTTCCTGCATTTAATGCATCATAGAATACCAGACGTTCAAGTTGTACTATATTGTAAGAGTACTTGATGCTCTTATCACGTTTTACTGCTTTAAGTTGCATTTCCAACTTTTATGGTCCGAAAAGACATTTCAGCCTCAACAGAGTCCAAAAGTGCATTTTGTTGTCAAACACTTAGAATCTATGATTTCCTGCATCTAATGCATCATAGAATACCAGACATTCAAGTTGTACTATATTGTAAGAGTACCTGATGTTCCTATCACGTTTTACTGGTTTAAGTTGCATTTCCAACTTTTATGGTCCGAAAAGACATTTCAGCCTCAACAGAGTCCAAAAGTGCATTTTGTTGTCAAACACTTAGATTCTATGATTTCCTGCATTTAATGTATCATAGAATACCAGACGTTCAAGTTGTACTATATTGTAAGAGTACTTGATGCTCTTATCACGTTTTACTGCTTTAAGTTGCATTTCCAACTTTTATGGTCCGAAAAGACATTTCAGCCTCAACAGAGTCCAAAAGTGCATTTTGCTGTCGAACACTTAGATATTATGATTTCCTGCATTTAATGCATCATAGAATACCAGACATTCAAGTTGTACTATATTGTAAGAGTACCTGATGTTACTATCACGTTTTACTGGTTTAAGTTGCATTTCCAACTTTTATGCTCCGAAAAGACGTTTCAGCCTCAACAGAGTCCAAAAGTGCATTTTGTTGTCAAACACTTAGATTCTATGATTTCCTGCATTTAATGCATCATAGAATACCAGACGTTCAAGTTGTACTATATTGTAAGAGTACCTGATGCTCTTATCACGTTTTACTGCTTTAAGTTGCATTTCCAACTTTTATGCTCCGAAAAGACGTTTCAGCCTCAACAGAGTCCAAAAGTGCATTTTGCTGTCGAACACTTAGATTCTATGATTTCCTGCATTTAATACATCATATAATACCAGACATTCAAGTTGTACTATATTGAAAGAGTACCTGATGCTCTTATCACGTTTTACTGCTTTAAGTTGCATTTCCAACTTTTATGCTCCGAAAAGACGTTTCAGCCTCAACAGAGTCCAAAAGTGCATTTTGCTGTCGAACACTTAGATTCTATGATTTCCTGCATTTAATACATCATATAATACCAGACATTCAAGTTGTACTATATTGTAAGAGTACCTGATGCTCCTATCACGTTTTACTGCTTTAAGTTGCATTTCCAACTTTTATGCTCCGAAAAGACGTTTCAGCCTCAACAGAGTCCAAAAGTGCATTTTGCTGTCGAACACTTAGAATCTATGATTTCCTGCATCTAATGCATCATAGAATACCAGACGTTCAAGTTGTACTATATTGTAAGAGTACCTGATGCTCTTATCACGTTTTACTGCTTTAAGTTGCATTTCCAACTTTTATGCTCCGAAAAGACGTTTCAGCCTCAACAGAGTCCAAAAGTGCATTTTGTTGTCAAACACTTAGATTCTATGATTTCCTGCATTTAATGTATCATAGAATACCAGACGTTCAAGTTGTACTATATTGTAAGAGTACTTGATGCTCTTATCACGTTTTACTGCTTTAAGTTGCATTTCCAACTTTTATGGTCCGAAAAGACATTTCAGCCTCAGCAGAGTCCAAAAGTGCATTTTGCTGTCGAACACTTAGATATTATGATTTCCTGCATTTAATGCATCATAGAATACCAGACATTCAAGTTGTACTATATTGTAAGAGTACCTGATGTTCCTATCACGTTTTACTGGTTTAAGTTGCATTTCCAACTTTTATGCTCCGAAAAGACGTTTCAGCCTCAACAGAGTCCAAAAGTGCATTTTGTTGTGAAACACTTAGATTCTATGATTTCCTGCATTTAATGCATCATAGAATACCAGACGTTCAAGTTGTACTATATTGTAAGAGTACTTGATGCTCTTATCACGTTTTACTGCTTTAAGTTGCATTTCCAACTTTTATGGTCCGAAAAGACATTTCAGCCTCAACAGAGTCCAAAAGTGCAGTTTGTTGTCAAACACTTAGAATCTATGATTTCCTGCATCTAATGCATCATAGAATACCAGACATTCAAGTTGTACTATATTGTAAGAGTACCTGATGTTCCTATCACGTTTTACTGGTTTAAGTTGCATTTCCAACTTTTATGGTCCGAAAAGACATTTCAGCCTCAACAGAGTCCAAAAGTGCATTTTGCTGTCGAACACTTAGAATCTATGATTTCCTGCATCTAATGCATCATAGAATACCAGACATTCAAGTTGTACTATATTGTAAGAGTACCTGATGCTCTTATCACGTTTTACTGCTTTAAGTTGCATTTCCAACTTTTATGCTCCGAAAAGACGTTTCAGCCTCAACAGAGTCCAAAAGTGCATTTTGTTGTCAAACACTTAGATTCTATGATTTCCTGCATTTAATGTATCATAGAATACCAGACGTTCAAGTTGTACTATATTGTAAGAGTACTTGATGCTCTTATCACGTTTTACTGCTTTAAGTTGCATTTCCAACTTTTATGGTCCGAAAAGACATTTCAGCCTCAACAGAGTCCAAAAGTGCATTTTGCTGTCGAACACTTAGATATTATGATTTCCTGCATTTAATGCATCATAGAATACCAGACATTCAAGTTGTACTATATTGTAAGAGTACCTGATGTTCCTATCACGTTTTACTGGTTTAAGTTGCATTTCCAACTTTTATGCTCCGAAAAGACGTTTCAGCCTCAACAGAGTCCAAAAGTGCATTTTGTTGTCAAACACTTAGATTCTATGATTTCCTGCATTTAATGCATCATAGAATACCAGACGTTCAAGTTGTACTATATTGTAAGAGTACCTGATGCTCTTATCACGTTTTACTGCTTTAAGTTGCATTTCCAACTTTTATGCTCCGAAAAGACGTTTCAGCCTCAACAGAGTCCAAAAGTGCATTTTGCTGTCGAACACTTAGATTCTATGATTTCCTGCATTTAATACATCATATAATACCAGACATTCAAGTTGTACTATATTGAAAGAGTACCTGATGCTCTTATCACGTTTTACTGCTTTAAGTTGCATTTCCAACTTTTATGCTCCGAAAAGACGTTTCAGCCTCAACAGAGTCCAAAAGTGCATTTTGCTGTCGAACACTTAGATTCTATGATTTCCTGCATTTAATACATCATATAAACCCAGACATTCAAGTTGTACTATATTGAAAGAGTACCTGATGCTCTTATCACGTTTTACTGCTTTAAGTTGCATTTCCAACTTTTATGCTCCGAAAAGACGTTTCAGCCTCAACAGAGTCCAAAAGTGCATTTTGCTGTCGAACACTTAGATTCTATGATTTCCTGCATTTAATACATCATAGAATACCAGACGTTCAAGTTGTACTATATTGTAAGAGTACCTGATGCTCTTATCACGTTTTACTGCTTTAAGTTGCATTTCCAACTTTTATGCTCCGAAAAGACATTTCAGACCTCAACAGAGTCCAAAAGTGCATTTTGCTGTCGAACACTTAGAATCTATGATTTCCTGCATCTAATGCATCATAGAATACCAGACGTTCAAGTTGTACTATATTGTAAGAGTACCTGATGCTCTTATCACGTTTTACTGCTTTAAGTTGCATTTCCAACTTTTATGCTCCGAAAAGACATTTCAGACCTCAACAGAGTCCAAAAGTGCATTTTGCTGTCGAACACTTAGAATCTATGATTTCCTGCATCTAATGCATCATAGAATGCCAGACATTCAAGTTGTACTATATTGTAAGAGTACCTGATGTTCCTATCACGTTTTACTGGTTTAAGTTGCATTTCCAACTTTTATGGTCCGAAAAGACATTTCAGCCTCAACAGAGTCCAAAAGTGCATTTTGCTGTCGAACACTTAGAATCTATGATTTCCTGCATCTAATGCATCATAGAATACCAGACATTCAAGTTGTACTACATTGTAAGAGTACCTGATGTTCCTATCACGTTTTACTGCTTTAAGTTGCATTTCCAACTTTTATGCTCCGAAAAGACGTTTCAGCCTCAACAGAGTCCAAAAGTGCATTTTGCTGTCGAACACTTAGATTCTATGATTTCCTGCATTTAATACATCATATAATACCAGACATTCAAGTTGTACTATATTGAAAGAGTACCTGATGCTCTTATCACGTTTTACTGCTTTAAGTTGCATTTCCAACTTTTATGCTCCGAAAAGACGTTTCAGCCTCAACAGAGTCCAAAAGTGCATTTTGCTGTCGAACACTTAGATTCTATGATTTCCTGCATTTAATACATCATATAATACCAGACATTCAAGTTGTACTATATTGTAAGAGTACCTGATGTTCCTATCACGTTTTACTGCTTTAAGTTGCATTTCCAACTTTTATGCTCCGAAAAGACGTTTCAGCCTCAACAGAGTCCAAAAGTGCATTTTGCTGTCGAACACTTAGATTCTATGATTTCCTGCATTTAATACATCATATAATACCAGACATTCAAGTTGTACTATATTGAAAGAGTACCTGATGCTCTTATCACGTTTTACTGCTTTAAGTTGCATTTCCAACTGTTATGCTCCGAAAAGACGTTTCAGCCTCAACAGAGTCCAAAAGTGCATTTTGTTGTCAAACACTTAGATTCTATGATTTCCTGCATTTAATGCATCATAGAATACCAGACATTCAAGTTGTACTATATTGTAAGAGTACCTGATGTTCCTATCACGTTTTACTGGTTTGAGTTGCATTTCCAACTTTTATGGTCCGAAAAGACATTTCAGCCTCAACAGAGTCCAAAAGTGCATTTTGCTGTCGAACACTTAGAATCTATGATTTCCTGCATCTAATGCATCATAGAATACCAGACGTTCAAGTTGTACTATATTGTAAGAGTACCTGATGCTCTTATCACGTTTTACTGCTTTAAGTTGCATTTCCAACTTTTATGCTCCGAAAAGACGTTTCAGCCTCAACAGAGTCCAAAAGTGCATTTTGTTGTCGAACACTTAGAATCTATGATTTCCTGCATCTAATGCATCATAGAATACCAGACGTTCAAGTTGTACTATATTGTAAGAGTACCTGATGCTCTTATCACGTTTTACTGCTTTAAGTTGCATTTCCAACTTTTATGCTCCGAAAAGACATTTCAGACCTCAACAGAGTCCAAAAGTGCATTTTGCTGTCGAACACTTAGAATCTATGATTTCCTGCATCTAATGCATCATAGAATGCCAGACATTCAAGTTGTACTATATTGTAAGAGTACCTGATGTTCCTATCACGTTTTACTGGTTTAAGTTGCATTTCCAACTTTTATGGTCCGAAAAGACATTTCAGCCTCAACAGAGTCCAAAAGTGCATTTTGCTGTCGAACACTTAGAATCTATGATTTCCTGCATCTAATGCATCATAGAATACCAGACATTCAAGTTGTACTATATTGTAAGAGTACCTGATGTTCCTATCACGTTTTACTGCTTTAAGTTGCATTTCCAACTTTTATGCTCCGAAAAGACGTTTCAGCCTCAACAGAGTCCAAAAGTGCATTTTGCTGTCGAACACTTAGATTCTATGATTTCCTGCATTTAATACATCATATAATACCAGACATTCAAGTTGTACTATATTGAAAGAGTACCTGATGCTCTTATCACGTTTTACTGCTTTAAGTTGCATTTCCAACTTTTATGCTCCGAAAAGACGTTTCAGCCTCAACAGAGTCCAAAAGTGCATTTTGCTGTCGAACACTTAGATTCTATGATTTCCTGCATTTAATACATCATATAATACCAGACATTCAAGTTGTACTATATTGTAAGAGTACCTGATGTTCCTATCACGTTTTACTGCTTTAAGTTGCATTTCCAACTTTTATGCTCCGAAAAGACGTTTCAGCCTCAACAGAGTCCAAAAGTGCATTTTGCTGTCGAACACTTAGATTCTATGATTTCCTGCATTTAATACATCATATAATACCAGACATTCAAGTTGTACTATATTGAAAGAGTACCTGATGCTCTTATCACGTTTTACTGCTTTAAGTTGCATTTCCAACTGTTATGCTCCGAAAAGACGTTTCAGCCTCAACAGAGTCCAAAAGTGCATTTTGTTGTCAAACACTTAGATTCTATGATTTCCTGCATTTAATGCATCATAGAATACCAGACATTCAAGTTGTACTATATTGTAAGAGTACCTGATGTTCCTATCACGTTTTACTGGTTTGAGTTGCATTTCCAACTTTTATGGTCCGAAAAGACATTTCAGCCTCAACAGAGTCCAAAAGTGCATTTTGCTGTCGAACACTTAGAATCTATGATTTCCTGCATCTAATGCATCATAGAATACCAGACGTTCAAGTTGTACTATATTGTAAGAGTACCTGATGCTCTTATCACGTTTTACTGCTTTAAGTTGCATTTCCAACTTTTATGCTCCGAAAAGACGTTTCAGCCTCAACAGAGTCCAAAAGTGCATTTTGTTGTCAAACACTTAGATTCTATGATTTCCTGCATTTAATGTATCATAGAATACCAGACGTTCAAGTTGTACTATATTGTAAGAGTACCTGATGCTCTTATCACGTTTTACTGCTTTAAGTTGCATTTCCAACTTTTATGGTCCGAAAAGACATTTCAGCCTCAACAGAGTCCAAAAGTGCATTTCGCTGTCGAACACTTAGATTCTATGATTTCCTGCATCTAATGCATCATAGAATACCAGACGTTCAAGTTGTACTATATTGTAAGAGTACCTGATGCTCTTATCACGTTTTACTGCTTTAAGTTGCATTTCCAACTTTTATGCTCCGAAAAGACGTTTCAGCCTCAACAGAGTCCAAACGTGCATTTTGCTGTCGAACACTTAGATTCTATGATTTCCTGCATTTAATGCATCATAGAATACGAGACATTCATGTTTCATTTTATATAAGAGTACCTGATGCTCTCATCACGTTTTACTGCTTTAAGTTGCATTTCCAACTTTTATGGTGCGAAAAGACATTTCAGCCTCAACAGAGTCCAAAAGTGCATTTCGCTGTCGAACACTTAGATTCTATGATTTCCTGCATCTAATGCATCATAGAATACCAGACGTTCAAGTTGTACTATATTGTAAGAGTACTTGATGCTCTTATCACGTTTTACTGCTTTAAGTTGCATTTCCAACTTTTATGCTCCGAAAAGACGTTTCATTCTCAACAGAGTCCAAAAGTGCATTTTGCTGTCGAACACTTAGATTCTATGATTTCCTGCATTTAATACATCATATAATACCAGACATTCAAGTTGTACTATATTGAAAGAGTACCTGATGCTCTTATCACGTTTTACTGCTTTAAGTTGCATTTCCAACTTTTATGCTCCGAAAAGACGTTTCAGCCTCAACAGAGTCCAAACGTGCATTTTGCTGTCGAACACTTAGATTCTATGATTTCCTGCATTTAATGCATCATAGAATACGAGACATTCATGTTTCATTTTATAAAAGAGTACCTGATGCTCTCATCACGTTTTACTGCTTTAAGTTGCATTTCCAACTTTTATGGTGCGAAAAGACATTTCAGCCTCAACAGAGTCCAAAAGTGCATTTCGCTGTCGAACACTTAGATTCTATGATTTCCTGCATCTAATGCATCATAGAATACCAGACGTTCAAGTTGTACTATATTGTAAGAGTACCTGATGCTCTTATCACGTTTTACTGCTTCAAGTTGCATTTCCAACTTTTATGCTCCGAAAAGACGTTTCAGCCTCAACAGAGTCCAAAAGTGCATTTTGCTGTCGAACACTTAGATTCTATGATTTCCTGCATTTAATACATCATATAATACCAGACATTCAAGTTGTACTATATTGAAAG
The DNA here is from genome assembly GCF_910589615.1 of Taurulus bubalis. Lineage (NCBI taxonomy): Eukaryota > Metazoa > Chordata > Actinopteri > Perciformes > Cottidae > Taurulus > Taurulus bubalis. The sequence continues at coordinate 22,569,952 of NC_136601.1, forward strand.
AGTACCTGATGCTCTTATCACGTTTTACTGCTTCAAGTTGCATTTCCAACTTTTATGCTCCGAAAAGACGTTTCAGACTCAACAGAGTCCAAAAGTGCATTTTGCTGTCGAACACTTAGATTCTATGATTTCCTGCATTTAATACATCATATAATACCAGACATTCAAGTTGTACTATATTGAAAGAGTACCTGATGCTCTTATCACGTTTTACTGCTTCAAGTTGCATTTCCAACTTTTATGCTCCGAAAAGACGTTTCAGACTCAACAGAGTCCAAAAGTGCATTTTGCTGTCGAACACTTAGATTCTATGATTTCCTGCATTTAATACATCATATAATACCAGACATTCAAGTTGTACTATATTGAAAGAGTACCTGATGCTCTTATCACGTTTTACTGCTTTAAGTTGCATTTCCAACTTTTATGCTCCGAAAGACGTTTCAGCCTCAACAGAGTCCAAAAGTGCATTTTGCTGTCGAACACTTAGATTCTATGATTTCCTGCATTTAATACATCATATAATACCAGACATTCAAGTTGTACTATATTGAAAGAGTACCTGATGCTCTTATCACGTTTTACTGCTTTAAGTTGCATTTCCAACTTTTATGCTCCGAAAAGACGTTTCAGCCTCAACAGAGTCCAAAAGTGCATTTTGCTGTCGAACACTTAGATTCTATGATTTCCTGCATTTAATACATCATAGAATACCAGACATTCAAGTTGTACTATATTGTAAGAGTACCTGATGTTCCTATCACGTTTTACTGGTTTAAGTTGCATTTCCAACTTTTATGCTCCGAAAAGACGTTTCAGCCTCAACAGAGTCCAAAAGTGCATTTTGTTGTCAAACACTTAGATTCTATGATTTCCTGCATTTAATGCATCATAGAATACCAGACGTTCAAGTTGTACTATATTGTAAGAGTACTTGATGCTCTTATCACGTTTTACTGCTTTAAGTTGCATTTCCAACTTTTATGGTCCGAAAAGACATTTCAGCCTCAACAGAGTCCAAAAGTGCATTTTGTTGTCAAACACTTAGATTCTATGATTTCCTGCATCTAATGCATCATAGAATACCAGACATTCAAGTTGTACTATATTGTAAGAGTACCTGATGTTCCTATCACGTTTTACTGGTTTAAGTTGCATTTCCAACTTTTATGGTCCGAAAAGACATTTCAGCCTCAACAGAGTCCAAAAGTGCATTTTGTTGTCAAACACTTAGATTCTATGATTTCCTGCATTTAATGTATCATAGAATACCAGACGTTCAAGTTGTACTATATTGTAAGAGTACTTGATGCTCTTATCACGTTTTACTGCTTTAAGTTGCATTTCCAACTTTTATGGTCCGAAAAGACATTTCAGCCTCAACAGAGTCCAAAAGTGCATTTTGCTGTCGAACACTTAGATTCTATGATTTCCTGCATTTAATGCATGATAGAATACCAGACATTCAAGTTGTACTATATTGTAAGAGTACCTGATGTTCCTATCACGTTTTACTGGTTTAAGTTGCATTTCCAACTTTTATGCTCCGAAAAGACGTTTCAGCCTCAACAGAGTCCAAAAGTGCATTTTGTTGTCAAACACTTAGATTCTATGATTTCCTGCATTTAATGCATCATAGAATACGAGACATTCAAGTTGTACTATATTGTAAGAGTACCTGATGCTCTTATCACGTTTTACTGCTTTAAGTTGCATTTCCAACTTTTATGCTCCGAAAAGACGTTTCAGCCTCAACAGAGTCCAAAAGTGCATTTTGCTGTCGAACACTTAGATTCTATGATTTCCTGCATTTAATACATCATATAATACCAGACATTCAAGTTGTACTATATTGAAAGAGTACCTGATGCTCTTATCACGTTTTACTGCTTTAAGTTGCATTTCCAACTTTTATGCTCCGAAAAGACGTTTCAGCCTCAACAGAGTCCAAAAGTGCATTTTGCTGTCGAACACTTAGATTCTATGATTTCCTGCATTTAATACATCATATAATACCAGACATTCAAGTTGTACTATATTGTAAGAGTACCTGATGCTCCTATCACGTTTTACTGCTTTAAGTTGCATTTCCAACTTTTATGCTCCGAAAAGACGTTTCAGCCTCAACAGAGTCCAAAAGTGCATTTTGCTGTCGAACACTTAGAATCTATGATTTCCTGCATCTAATGCATCATAGAATACCAGACGTTCAAGTTGTACTATATTGTAAGAGTACTTGATGCTCTTATCACGTTTTACTGCTTTAAGTTGCATTTCCAACTTTTATGGTCCGAAAAGACATTTCAGCCTCAACAGAGTCCAAAAGTGCATTTTGCTGTCGAACACTTAGATATTATGATTTCCTGCATTTAATGCATCATAGAATACCAGACATTCAAGTTGTACTATATTGTAAGAGTACCTGATGTTCCTATCACGTTTTACTGGTTTAAGTTGCATTTCCAACTTTTATGCTCCGAAAAGACGTTTCAGCCTCAACAGAGTCCAAAAGTGCATTTTGTTGTCAAACACTTAGATTCTATGATTTCCTGCATTTAATGCATCATAGAATACCAGACGTTCAAGTTGTACTATATTGTAAGAGTACTTGATGCTCTTATCACGTTTTACTGCTTTAAGTTGCATTTCCAACTTTTATGGTCCGAAAAGACATTTCAGCCTCAACAGAGTCCAAAAGTGCAGTTTGTTGTCAAACACTTAGAATCTATGATTTCCTGCATCTAATGCATCATAGAATACCAGACATTCAAGTTGTACTATATTGTAAGAGTACCTGATGTTCCTATCACGTTTTACTGGTTTAAGTTGCATTTCCAACTTTTATGGTCCGAAAAGACATTTCAGCCTCAACAGAGTCCAAAAGTGCATTTTGCTGTCGAACACTTAGAATCTATGATTTCCTGCATCTAATGCATCATAGAATACCAGACGTTCAAGTTGTACTATATTGTAAGAGTACCTGATGCTCTTATCACGTTTTACTGCTTTAAGTTGCATTTCCAACTTTTATGCTCCGAAAAGACGTTTCAGCCTCAACAGAGTCCAAACGTGCATTTTGCTGTCGAACACTTAGATTCTATGATTTCCTGCATTTAATGCATCATAGAATACGAGACATTCATGTTTCATTTTATATAAGAGTACCTGATGCTCTCATCACGTTTTACTGCTTTAAGTTGCATTTCCAACTTTTATGGTGCGAAAAGACATTTCAGCCTCAACAGAGTCCAAAAGTGCATTTCGCTGTCGAACACTTAGATTCTATGATTTCCTGCATCTAATGCATCATAGAATACCAGACGTTCAAGTTGTACTATATTGTAAGAGTACTTGATGCTCTTATCACGTTTTACTGCTTTAAGTTGCATTTCCAACTTTTATGCTCCGAAAAGACGTTTCATTCTCAACAGAGTCCAAAAGTGCATTTTGCTGTCGAACACTTAGATTCTATGATTTCCTGCATTTAATACATCATATAATACCAGACATTCAAGTTGTACTATATTGAAAGAGTACCTGATGCTCTTATCACGTTTTACTGCTTTAAGTTGCATTTCCAACTTTTATGCTCCGAAAAGACGTTTCAGCCTCAACAGAGTCCAAACGTGCATTTTGCTGTCGAACACTTAGATTCTATGATTTCCTGCATTTAATGCATCATAGAATACGAGACATTCATGTTTCATTTTATAAAAGAGTACCTGATGCTCTCATCACGTTTTACTGCTTTAAGTTGCATTTCCAACTTTTATGGTGCGAAAAGACATTTCAGCCTCAACAGAGTCCAAAAGTGCATTTCGCTGTCGAACACTTAGATTCTATGATTTCCTGCATCTAATGCATCATAGAATACCAGACGTTCAAGTTGTACTATATTGTAAGAGTACCTGATGCTCTTATCACGTTTTACTGCTTCAAGTTGCATTTCCAACTTTTATGCTCCGAAAAGACGTTTCAGCCTCAACAGAGTCCAAAAGTGCATTTTGCTGTCGAACACTTAGATTCTATGATTTCCTGCATTTAATACATCATATAATACCAGACATTCAAGTTGTACTATATTGAAAGAGTACCTGATGCTCTTATCACGTTTTACTGCTTCAAGTTGCATTTCCAACTTTTATGCTCCGAAAAGACGTTTCAGACTCAACAGAGTCCAAAAGTGCATTTTGCTGTCGAACACTTAGATTCTATGATTTCCTGCATTTAATACATCATATAATACCAGACATTCAAGTTGTACTATATTGAAAGAGTACCTGATGCTCTTATCACGTTTTACTGCTTCAAGTTGCATTTCCAACTTTTATGCTCCGAAAAGACGTTTCAGACTCAACAGAGTCCAAAAGTGCATTTTGCTGTCGAACACTTAGATTCTATGATTTCCTGCATTTAATACATCATATAATACCAGACATTCAAGTTGTACTATATTGAAAGAGTACCTGATGCTCTTATCACGTTTTACTGCTTTAAGTTGCATTTCCAACTTTTATGCTCCGAAAGACGTTTCAGCCTCAACAGAGTCCAAAAGTGCATTTTGCTGTCGAACACTTAGATTCTATGATTTCCTGCATTTAATACATCATATAATACCAGACATTCAAGTTGTACTATATTGAAAGAGTACCTGATGCTCTTATCACGTTTTACTGCTTTAAGTTGCATTTCCAACTTTTATGCTCCGAAAAGACGTTTCAGCCTCAACAGAGTCCAAAAGTGCATTTTGCTGTCGAACACTTAGATTCTATGATTTCCTGCATTTAATACATCATAGAATACCAGACATTCAAGTTGTACTATATTGTAAGAGTACCTGATGTTCCTATCACGTTTTACTGGTTTAAGTTGCATTTCCAACTTTTATGCTCCGAAAAGACGTTTCAGCCTCAACAGAGTCCAAAAGTGCATTTTGTTGTCAAACACTTAGATTCTATGATTTCCTGCATTTAATGCATCATAGAATACCAGACGTTCAAGTTGTACTATATTGTAAGAGTACTTGATGCTCTTATCACGTTTTACTGCTTTAAGTTGCATTTCCAACTTGTATGGTCCGAAAAGACATTTCAGCCTCAACAGAGTCCAAAAGTGCATTTTGTTGTCAAACACTTAGAATCTATGATTTCCTGCATTTAATGCATCATAGAATACCAGACATTCAAGTTGTACTATATTGTAAGAGTACCTGATGTTCCTATCACGTTTTACTGGTTTAAGTTGCATTTCCAACTTTTATGGTCCGAAAAGACATTTCAGCCTCAACAGAGTCCAAAAGTGCATTTTGTTGTCAAACACTTAGATTCTATGATTTCCTGCATTTAATGTATCATAGAATACCAGACGTTCAAGTTGTACTATATTGTAAGAGTACTTGATGCTCTTATCACGTTTTACTGCTTTAAGTTGCATTTCCAACTTTTATGGTCCGAAAAGACATTTCAGCCTCAACAGAGTCCAAAAGTGCATTTTGCTGTCGAACACTTAGATATTATGATTTCCTGCATTTAATGCATCATAGAATACCAGACATTCAAGTTGTACTATATTGTAAGAGTACCTGATGTTCCTATCACGTTTTACTGGTTTAAGTTGCATTTCCAACTTTTATGCTCCGAAAAGACGTTTCAGCCTCAACAGAGTCCAAAAGTGCATTTTGTTGTCAAACACTTAGATTCTATGATTTCCTGCATCTAATGCATCATAGAATATCAGACATTCAAGTTGTACTATATTGTAAGAGTACCTGATGCTCTTATCACGTTTTACTGCTTTAAGTTGCATTTCCAACTTTTATGCTCCGAAAAGACGTTTCAGCCTCAACAGAGTCCAAAAGTGCATTTTGCTGTCGAACACTTAGATTCTATGATTTCCTGCATTTAATACATCATATAATACCAGACATTCAAGTTGTACTATATTGAAAGAGTACCTGATGCTCTTATCACGTTTTACTGCTTTAAGTTGCATTTCCAACTTTTATGCTCCGAAAAGACGTTTCAGCCTCAACAGAGTCCAAAAGTGCATTTTGCTGTCGAACACTTAGATTCTATGATTTCCTGCATTTAATACATCATATAATACCAGACATTCAAGTTGTACTATATTGAAAGAGTACCTGATGCTCCTATCACGTTTTACTGCTTTAAGTTGCATTTCCAACTTTTATGCTCCGAAAAGACGTTTCAGCCTCAACAGAGTCCAAAAGTGCATTTTGCTGTCGAACACTTAGAATCTATGATTTCCTGCATCTAATGCATCATAGAATACCAGACGTTCAAGTTGTACTATATTGTAAGAGTACTTGATGCTCTTATCACGTTTTACTGCTTTAAGTTGCATTTCCAACTTTTATGGTCCGAAAAGACATTTCAGCCTCAACAGAGTCCAAAAGTGCATTTTGCTGTCGAACACTTAGATATTATGATTTCCTGCATTTAATGCATCATAGAATACCAGACATTCAAGTTGTACTATATTGTAAGAGTACCTGATGTTCCTATCACGTTTTACTGGTTTAAGTTGCATTTCCAACTTTTATGCTCCGAAAAGACGTTTCAGCCTCAACAGAGTCCAAAAGTGCATTTTGTTGTCAAACACTTAGATTCTATGATTTCCTGCATTTAATGCATCATAGAATACCAGACGTTCAAGTTGTACTATATTGTAAGAGTACTTGATGCTCTTATCACGTTTTACTGCTTTAAGTTGCATTTCCAACTTTTATGGTCCGAAAAGACATTTCAGCCTCAACAGAGTCCAAAAGTGCAGTTTGTTGTCAAACACTTAGAATCTATGATTTCCTGCATTTAATGCATCATAGAATACCAGACATTCAAGTTGTACTATATTGTAAGAGTACCTGATGTTCCTATCACGTTTTACTGGTTTAAGTTGCATTTCCAACTTTTATGGTCCGAAAAGACATTTCAGCCTCAACAGAGTCCAAAAGTGCATTTTGCTGTCGAACACTTAGAATCTATGATTTCCTGCATCTAATGCATCATAGAATACCAGACGTTCAAGTTGTACTATATTGTAAGAGTACCTGATGCTCTTATCACGTTTTACTGCTTTAAGTTGCATTTCCAACTTTTATGCTCCGAAAAGACGTTTCAGCCTCAACAGAGTCCAAAAGTGCATTTTGTTGTCAAACACTTAGATTCTATGATTTCCTGCATTTAATGTATCATAGAATACCAGACGTTCAAGTTGTACTATATTGTAAGAGTACTTGATGCTCTTATCACGTTTTACTGCTTTAAGTTGCATTTCCAACTTTTATGGTCCGAAAAGACATTTCAGCCTCAACAGAGTCCAAAAGTGCATTTTGCTGTCGAACACTTAGATATTATGATTTCCTGCATTTAATGCATCATAGAATACCAGACATTCAAGTTGTACTATATTGTAAGAGTACCTGATGTTCCTATCACGTTTTACTGGTTTAAGTTGCATTTCCAACTTTTATGCTCCGAAAAGACGTTTCAGCCTCAACAGAGTCCAAAAGTGCATTTTGTTGTCAAACACTTAGATTCTATGATTTCCTGCATTTAATGCATCATAGAATACCAGACGTTCAAGTTGTACTATATTGTAAGAGTACCTGATGCTCTTATCACGTTTTACTGCTTTAAGTTGCATTTCCAACTTTTATGCTCCGAAAAGACGTTTCAGCCTCAACAGAGTCCAAAAGTGCATTTTGCTGTCGAACACTTAGATTCTATGATTTCCTGCATTTAATGCATCATATAATACCAGACATTCAAGTTGTACTATATTGAAAGAGTACCTGATGCTCTTATCACGTTTTACTGCTTTAAGTTGCATTTCCAACTTTTATGCTCCGAAAAGACGTTTCAGCCTCAACAGAGTCCAAAAGTGCATTTTGCTGTCGAACACTTAGATTCTATGATTTCCTGCATTTAATGCATCATAGAATACCAGACGTTCAAGTTGTACTATATTGTAAGAGTACCTGATGCTCTTATCACGTTTTACTGCTTTAAGTTGCATTTCCAACTTTTATGCTCCGAAAAGACGTTTCAGCCTCAACAGAGTCCAAAAGTGCATTTTGCTGTCGAACACTTAGATTCTATGATTTCCTGCATTTAATGCATCATATAATACCAGACATTCAAGTTGTACTATATTGAAAGAGTACCTGATGCTCTTATCACGTTTTACTGCTTTAAGTTGCATTTCCAACTTTTATGCTCCGAAAAGACGTTTCAGCCTCAACAGAGTCCAAAAGTGCATTTTGCTGTCGAACACTTAGATTCTATGATTTCCTGCATTTAATACATCATATAAACCCAGACATTCAAGTTGTACTATATTGAAAGAGTACCTGATGCTCTTATCACGTTTTACTGCTTTAAGTTGCATTTCCAACTTTTATGCTCCGAAAAGACGTTTCAGCCTCAACAGAGTCCAAAAGTGCATTTTGCTGTCGAACACTTAGATTCTATGATTTCCTGCATTTAATACATCATAGAATACCAGACGTTCAAGTTGTACTATATTGTAAGAGTACCTGATGCTCTTATCACGTTTTACTGCTTTAAGTTGCATTTCCAACTTTTATGCTCCGAAAAGACATTTCAGACCTCAACAGAGTCCAAAAGTGCATTTTGCTGTCGAACACTTAGAATCTATGATTTCCTGCATCTAATGCATCATAGAATACCAGACGTTCAAGTTGTACTATATTGTAAGAGTACCTGATGCTCTTATCACGTTTTACTGCTTTAAGTTGCATTTCCAACTTTTATGCTCCGAAAAGACATTTCAGACCTCAACAGAGTCCAAAAGTGCATTTTGCTGTCGAACACTTAGAATCTATGATTTCCTGCATCTAATGCATCATAGAATGCCAGACTTTCAAGTTGTACTATATTGTAAGAGTACCTGATGTTCCTATCACGTTTTACTGGTTTAAGTTGCATTTCCAACTTTTATGGTCCGAAAAGACATTTCAGCCTCAACAGAGTCCAAAAGTGCATTTTGCTGTCGAACACTTAGAATCTATGATTTCCTGCATCTAATGCATCACAGAATACCAGACATTCAAGTTGTACTATATTGTAAGAGTACCTGATGTTCCTATCACGTTTTACTGCTTTAAGTTGCATTTCCAACTTTTATGCTCCGAAAAGACGTTTCAGCCTCAACAGAGTCCAAAAGTGCATTTTGCTGTCGAACACTTAGATTCTATGATTTCCTGCATTTAATACATCATATAATACCAGACATTCAAGTTGTACTATATTGAAAGAGTACCTGATGCTCTTATCACGTTTTACTGCTTTAAGTTGCATTTCCAACTTTTATGCTCCGAAAAGACGTTTCAGCCTCAACAGAGTCCAAAAGTGCATTTTGCTGTCGAACACTTAGATTCTATGATTTCCTGCATTTAATACATCATATAATACCAGACATTCAAGTTGTACTATATTGTAAGAGTACCTGATGTTCCTATCACGTTTTACTGCTTTAAGTTGCATTTCCAACTTTTATGCTCCGAAAAGACGTTTCAGCCTCAACAGAGTCCAAAAGTGCATTTTGCTGTCGAACACTTAGATTCTATGATTTCCTGCATTTAATACATCATATAATACCAGACATTCAAGTTGTACTATATTGAAAGAGTACCTGATGCTCTTATCACGTTTTACTGCTTTAAGTTGCATTTCCAACTGTTATGCTCCAAAAAGACGTTTCAGCCTCAACAGAGTCCAAAAGTGCATTTTGTTGTCAAACACTTAGATTCTATGATTTCCTGCATTTAATGCATCATAGAATACCAGACATTCAAGTTGTACTATATTGTAAGAGTACCTGATGTTCCTATCACGTTTTACTGGTTTGAGTTGCATTTCCAACTTTTATGGTCCGAAAAGACATTTCAGCCTCAACAGAGTCCAAAAGTGCATTTTGCTGTCGAACACTTAGAATCTATGATTTCCTGCATCTAATGCATCATAGAATACCAGACGTTCAAGTTGTACTATATTGTAAGAGTACCTGATGCTCTTATCACGTTTTACTGCTTTAAGTTGCATTTCCAACTTTTATGCTCCGAAAAGACGTTTCAGCCTCAACAGAGTCCAAAAGTGCATTTTGTTGTCGAACACTTAGAATCTATGATTTCCTGCATCTAATGCATCATAGAATACCAGACGTTCAAGTTGTACTATATTGTAAGAGTACCTGATGTTCCTATCACGTTTTACTGGTTTAAGTTGCATTTCCAACTTTTATGGTCCGAAAAGACATTTCAGCCTCAACAGAGTCCAAAAGTGCATTTTGCTGTCGAACACTTAGAATCTATGATTTCCTGCATCTAATGCATCATAGAATACCAGACATTCAAGTTGTACTATATTGTAAGAGTACCTGATGTTCCTATCACGTTTTACTGCTTTAAGTTGCATTTCCAACTTTTATGCTCCGAAAAGACGTTTCAGCCTCAACAGAGTCCAAAAGTGCATTTTGCTGTCGAACACTTAGATTCTATGATTTCCTGCATTTAATGCATCATATAATACCAGACATTCAAGTTGTACTATATTGAAAGAGTACCTGATGCTCTTATCACGTTTTACTGCTTTAAGTTGCATTTCCAACTTTTATGCTCCGAAAAGACGTTTCAGCCTCAACAGAGTCCAAAAGTGCATTTTGCTGTCGAACACTTAGATTCTATGATTTCCTGCATTTAATACATCATATAATACCAGACATTCAAGTTGTACTATATTGAAAGAGTACCTGATGCTCTTATCACGTTTTACTGCTTTAAGTTGCATTTCCAACTTTTATGCTCCGAAAAGACGTTTCAGCCTCAACAGAGTCCAAAAGTGCATTTTGCTGTCGAACACTTAGATTCTATGATTTCCTGCATTTAATACATCATATAATACCAGACATTCAAGTTGTACTATATTGTAAGAGTACCTGATGTTCCTATCACGTTTTACTGCTTTAAGTTGCATTTCCAACTTTTATGCTCCGAAAAGACGTTTCAGCCTCAACAGAGTCCAAAAGTGCATTTTGCTGTCGAACACTTAGATTCTATGATTTCCTGCATTTAATACATCATATAATACCAGACATTCAAGTTGTACTATATTGAAAGAGTACCTGATGCTCTTATCACGTTTTACTGCTTTAAGTTGCATTTCCAACTGTTATGCTCCGAAAAGACGTTTCAGCCTCAACAGAGTCCAAAAGTGCATTTTGTTGTCAAACACTTAGATTCTATGATTTCCTGCATTTAATGCATCATAGAATACCAGACGTTCAAGTTGTACTATATTGTAAGAGTACCTGATGCTCTTATCACGTTTTACTGCTTTAAGTTGCATTTCCAACTTTTATGCTCCGAAAAGACATTTCAGACCTCAACAGAGTCCAAAAGTGCATTTTGCTGTCGAACACTTAGAATCTATGATTTCCTGCATCTAATGCATCATAGAATACCAGACATTCAAGTTGTACTATATTGAAAGAGTACCTGATGCTCTTATCACGTTTTACTGCTTTAAGTTGCATTTCCAACTTTTATGCTCCGAAAAGACGTTTCAGCCTCAACAGAGTCCAAAAGTGCATTTTGCTGTCGAACACTTAGATTCTATGATTTCCTGCATTTAATACATCATATAATACCAGACATTCAAGTTGTACTATATTGTAAGAGTACCTGATGTTCCTATCACGTTTTACTGCTTTAAGTTGCATTTCCAACTTTTATGCTCCGAAAAGACGTTTCAGCCTCAACAGAGTCCAAAAGTGCATTTTGCTGTCGAACACTTAGATTCTATGATTTCCTGCATTTAATACATCATATAATACCAGACATTCAAGTTGTACTATATTGAAAGAGTACCTGATGCTCTTATCACGTTTTACTGCTTTAAGTTGCATTTCCAACTGTTATGCTCCGAAAAGACGTTTCAGCCTCAACAGAGTCCAAAAGTGCATTTTGTTGTCAAACACTTAGATTCTATGATTTCCTGCATTTAATGCATCATAGAATACCAGACGTTCAAGTTGTACTATATTGTAAGAGTACCTGATGCTCTTATCACGTTTTACTGCTTTAAGTTGCATTTCCAACTTTTATGCTCCGAAAAGACATTTCAGACCTCAACAGAGTCCAAAAGTGCATTTTGCTGTCGAACACTTAGAATCTATGATTTCCTGCATCTAATGCATCATAGAATACCAGACATTCAAGTTGTACTATATTGTAAGAGTACCTGATGTTCCTATCACGTTTTACTGGTTTAAGTTGCATTTCCAACTTTTATGGTCCGAAAAGACATTTCAGCCTCAACAGAGTCCAAAAGTGCATTTTGCTGTCGAACACTTAGAATCTATGATTTCCTGCATCTAATGCATCATAGAATACCAGACATTCAAGTTGTAATATATTGTAAGAGTACCTGATGTTCCTATCACGTTTTACTGCTTTAAGTTGCATTTCCAACTTTTATGCTCCGAAAAGACGTTTCAGCCTCAACAGAGTCCAAAAGTGCATTTTGCTGTCGAACACTTAGATTCTATGATTTCCTGCATTTAATACATCATATAATACCAGACATTCAAGTTGTACTACATTGAAAGAGTACCTGATGCTCTTATCACGTTTTACTGCTTTAAGTTGCATTTCCAACTTTTATGCTCCGAAAAGACGTTTCAGCCTCAACAGAGTCCAAAAGTGCATTTTGCTGTCGAACACTTAGATTCTATGATTTCCTGCATTTAATACATCATAGAATACCAGACGTTCAAGTTGTACTATATTGTAAGAGTACCTGATGCTCTTATCACGTTTTACTGCTTTAAGTTGCATTTCCAACTTTTATGCTCCGAAAAGACATTTCAGACCTCAACAGAGTCCAAAAGTGCATTTTGCTGTCGAACACTTAGAATCTATGATTTCCTGCATCTAATGCATCATTGAATACCAGACATTCAAGTTGTACTATATTGTAAGAGTACCTGATGTTCCTATCACGTTTTACTGGTTTAAGTTGCATTTCCAACTTTTATGGTCCGAAAAGACATTTCAGCCTCAACAGAGTCCAAAAGTGCATTTTGCTGTCGAACACTTAGATTCTATGATTTCCTGCATTTAATACATCATATAATACCAGACATTCAAGTTGTACTATATTGAAAGAGTACCTGATGCTCTTATCACGTTTTACTGCTTTAAGTTGCATTTCCAACTTTTATGCTCCGAAAAGACGTTTCAGCCTCAACAGAGTCCAAAAGTGCATTTTGCTGTCGAACACTTAGATTCTATGATTTCCTGCATTTAATACATCATAGAATACCAGACGTTCAAGTTGTACTATATTGTAAGAGTACCTGATGCTCTTATCACGTTTTACTGCTTTAAGTTGCATTTCCAACTTTTATGCTCCGAAAAGACATTTCAGACCTCAACAGAGTCCAAAAGTGCATTTTGCTGTCGAACACTTAGAATCTATGATTTCCTGCATCTAATGCATCATAGAATACCAGACATTCAAGTTGTACTATATTGTAAGAGTACCTGATGTTCCTATCACGTTTTACTGGTTTAAGTTGCATTTCCAACTTTTATGGTCCGAAAAGACATTTCAGCCTCAACAGAGTCCAAAAGTGCATTTTGCTGTCGAACACTTAGAATCTATGATTTCCTGCATCTAATGCATCATAGAATACCAGACATTCAAGTTGTACTATATTGTAAGAGTACCTGATGTTCCTATCACGTTTTACTGCTTTAAGTTGCATTTCCAACTTTTATGCTCCGAAAAGACGTTTCAGCCTCAACAGAGTCCAAAAGTGCATTTTGCTGTCGAACACTTAGATTCTATGATTTCCTGCATTTAATACATCATATAATACCAGACATTCAAGTTGTACTATATTGAAAGAGTACCTGATGCTCTTATCACGTTTTACTGCTTTAAGTTGCATTTCCAACTTTTATGCTCCGAAAAGACGTTTCAGCCTCAACAGAGTCCAAAAGTGCATTTTGCTGTCGAACACTTAGATTCTATGATTTCCTGCATTAAATACATCATATAATACCAGACATTCAAGTTGTACTATATTGAAAGAGTACCTGATGCTCTTATCACGTTTTACTGCTTTAAGTTGCATTTCCAACTTTTATGCTCCGAAAAGACGTTTCAGCCTCAACAGAGTCCAAAAGCGCATTTTGCTGTCGAACACTTAGATTCTATGATTTCCTGCATTTAATACATCATAGAATACCAGACGTTCAAGTTGTACTATATTGTAAGAGTACCTGATGTTCCTATCACGTTTTACTGGTTTAAGTTGCATTTCCAACTTTTATGGTCCGAAAAGACATTTCAGCCTCAACAGAGTCCAAAAGTGCATTTTGCTGTCGAACACTTAGAATCTATGATTTCCTGCATCTAATGCATCATAGAATACCAGACATTCAAGTTGTACTATATTGTAAGAGTACCTGATGTTCCTATCACGTTTTACTGCTTTAAGTTGCATTTCCAACTTTTATGCTCCGAAAAGACGTTTCAGCCTCAACAGAGTCCAAAAGTGCATTTTGCTGTCGAACACTTAGATTCTATGATTTCCTGCATTTAATACATCATATAATACCAGACATTCAAGTTGTACTATATTGAAAGAGTACCTGATGCTCTTATCACGTTTTACTGCTTTAAGTTGCATTTCCAACTTTTATGCTCCGAAAAGACGTTTCAGCCTCAACAGAGTCCAAAAGTGCATTTTGCTGTCGAACACTTAGATTCTATGATTTCCTGCATTTAATACATCATATAATACCAGACATTCAAGTTGTACTATATTGAAAGAGTACCTGATGCTCTTATCACGTTTTACTGCTTTAAGTTGCATTTCCAACTTTTATGCTCCGAAAAGACGTTTCAGCCTCAACAGAGTCCAAAAGTGCATTTTGCTGTCGAACACTTAGATTCTATGATTTCCTGCATTTAATACATCATAGAATACCAGACGTTCAAGTTGTACTATATTGTAAGAGTACCTGATGCTCTTATCACGTTTTACTGCTTTAAGTTGCATTTCCAACTTTTATGCTCCGAAAAGACATTTCAGACCTCAACAGAGTCCAAAAGTGCATTTTGCTGTCGAACACTTAGAATCTATGATTTCCTGCATCTAATGCATCATAGAATACCAGACATTCAAGTTGTACTATATTGTAAGAGTACCTGATGTTCCTATCACGTTTTACTGGTTTAAGTTGCATTTCCAACTTTTATGGTCCGAAAAGACATTTCAGCCTCAACAGAGTCCAAAAATGCATTTTGCTGTCGAACACTTAGAATCTATGATTTCCTGCATCTAATGCATCATAGAATACCAGACATTCAAGTTGTACTATATTGTAAGAGTACCTGATGTTCCTATCACGTTTTACTGCTTTAAGTTGCATTTCCAACTTTTATGCTCCGAAAAGACGTTTCAGCCTCAACAGAGTCCAAAAGTGCATTTTGCTGTCGAACACTTAGATTCTATGATTTCCTGCATTTAATACATCATATAATACCAGACATTCAAATTGTACTATATTGAAAGAGTACCTGATGCTCTTATCACGTTTTACTGCTTTAAGTTGCATTTCCAACTTTTATGCTCCGAAAAGACGTTTCAGCCTCAACAGAGTCCAAAAGTGCATTTTGCTGTCGAACACTTAGATTCTATGATTTCCTGCATTTAATACATCATATAATACCAGACATTCAAGTTGTACTATATTGTAAGAGTACCTGATGTTCCTATCACGTTTTACTGCTTTAAGTTGCATTTCCAACTTTTATGCTCCGAAAAGACGTTTCAGCCTCAACAGAGTCCAAAAGTGCATTTTGCTGTCGAACACTTAGATTCTATGATTTCCTGCATTTAATACATCATATAATACCAGACATTCAAGTTGTACTATATTGAAAGAGTACCTGATGCTCTTATCACGTTTTACTGCTTTAAGTTGCATTTCCAACTGTTATGCTCCGAAAAGACGTTTCAGCCTCAACAGAGTCCAAAAGTGCATTTTGTTGTCAAACACTTTGATTCTATGATTTCCTGCATTTAATGCATCATAGAATACCAGACATTCAAGTTGCACTATATTGTAAGAGTACCTGATGTTCCTATCACGTTTTACTGGTTTAAGTTGCATTTCCAACTTTTATGGTCCGAAAAGACATTTCAGCCTCAACAGAGTCCAAAAGTGCATTTTGCTGTCGAACACTTAGATTCTATGATTTCCTGCATTTAATACATCATATAATACCAGACATTCAAGTTGTACTATATTGAAAGAGTACCTGATGCTCTTATCACGTTTTACTGCTTTAAGTTGCATTTCCAACTTTTATGCTCCGAAAAGACGTTTCAGCCTCAACAGAGTCCAAAAGTGCATTTTGCTGTCGAACACTTAGATTCTATGATTTCCTGCATTTAATACATCATATAATACCAGACATTCAAGTTGTACTATATTGAAAGAGTACCTGATGCTCTTATCACGTTTTACTGCTTTAAGTTGCATTTCCAACTTTTATGCTCCGAAAAGACGTTTCAGCCTCAACAGAGTCCAAAAGTGCATTTTGCTGTCGAACACTTAGATTCTATGATTTCCTGCATTTAATACATCATAGAATACCAGACGTTCAAGTTGTACTATATTGTAAGAGTACCTGATGCTCTTATCACGTTTTACTGCTTTAAGTTGCATTTCCAACTTTTATGCTCCGAAAAGACATTTCAGACCTCAACAGAGTCCAAAAGTGCATTTTGCTGTCGAACACTTAGAATCTATGATTTCCTGCATCTAATGCATCATAGAATACCAGACATTCAAGTTGTACTATATTGTAAGAGTACCTGATGTTCCTATCACGTTTTACTGGTTTAAGTTGCATTTCCAACTTTTATGGTCCGAAAAGACATTTCAGCCTCAACAGAGTCCAAAAATGCATTTTGCTGTCGAACACTTAGAATCTATGATTTCCTGCATCTAATGCATCATAGAATACCAGACATTCAAGTTGTACTATATTGTAAGAGTACCTGATGTTCCTATCACGTTTTACTGCTTTAAGTTGCATTTCCAACTTTTATGCTCCGAAAAGACATTTCAGCCTCAACAGAGTCCAAAAGTGCATTTTGCTGTCGAACACTTAGATTCTATGATTTCCTGCATTTAATGCATCATATAATACCAGACATTCAAGTTGTACTATATTGAAAGAGTACCTGATGCTCTTATCACGTTTTACTGCTTTAAGTTGCATTTCCAACTTTTATGCTCCGAAAAGACGTTTCAGCCTCAACAGAGTCCAAAAGTGCATTTTGCTGTCGAACACTTAGATTCTATGATTTCCTGCATTAAATACATCATATAATACCAGACGTTCAAGTTGTACTATATTGTAAGAGTACCTGATGTTCCTATCACGTTTTACTGCTTTAAGTTGCATTTCCAACTTTTATGCTCCGAAAAGACGTTTCAGCCTCAACAGAGTCCAAAAGTGCATTTTGCTGTCGAACACTTAGATTCTATGATTTCCTGCATTTAATGCATCATATAATACCAGACATTCAAGTTGTACTATATTGAAAGAGTACCTGATGCTCTTATCACGTTTTACTGCTTTAAGTTGCATTTCCAACTGTTATGCTCCGAAAAGACGTTTCAGCCTCAACAGAGTCCAAAAGTGCATTTTGTTGTCAAACACTTAGATTCTATGATTTCCTGCATTTAATGCATCATAGAATACCAGACATTCAAGTTGTACTATATTGTAAGAGTACCTGATGTTCCTATCACGTTTTACTGGTTTAAGTTGCATTTCCAACTTTTATGGTCCGAAAAGACATTTCAGCCTCAACAGAGTCCAAAAGTGCATTTTGCTGTCGAACACTTAGAATCTATGATTTCCTGCATCTAATGCATCATAGAATACCAGACATTCAAGTTGTACTATATTGTAAGAGTACCTGATGTTCCTATCACGTTTTACTGCTTTAAGTTGCATTTCCAACTTTTATGCTCCGAAAAGACGTTTCAGCCTCAACAGAGTCCAAAAGTGCATTTTGCTGTCGAACACTTAGATTCTATGATTTCCTGCATTTAATACATCATATAATACCAGACATTCAAGTTGTACTATATTGAAAGAGTACCTGATGCTCTTATCACGTTTTACTGCTTTAAGTTGCATTTCCAACTTTTATGCTCCGAAAAGACGTTTCAGCCTCAACAGAGTCCAAAAGTGCATTTTGCTGTCGAACACTTAGATTCTATGATTTCCTGCATTTAATACATCATATAATACCAGACATTCAAGTTGTACTATATTGAAAGAGTACCTGATGCTCTTATCACGTTTTACTGCTTTAAGTTGCATTTCCAACTTTTATGCTCCGAAAAGACGTTTCAGCCTCAACAGAGTCCAAAAGTGCATTTTGCTGTCGAACACTTAGATTCTATGATTTCCTGCATTTAATACATCATAGAATACCAGACGTTCAAGTTGTACTATATTGTAAGAGTACCTGATGCTCTTATCACGTTTTACTGCTTTAAGTTGCATTTCCAACTTTTATGCTCCGAAAAGACATTTCAGACCTCAACAGAGTCCAAAAGTGCATTTTGCTGTCGAACACTTAGAATCTATGATTTCCTGCATCTAATGCATCATAGAATACCAGACATTCAAGTTGTACTATATTGTAAGAGTACCTGATGTTCCTATCACGTTGTACTGGTTTAAGTTGCATTTCCAACTTTTATGGTCCGAAAAGACATTTCAGCCTCAACAGAGTCCAAAAATGCATTTTGCTGTCGAACACTTAGAATCTATGATTTCCTGCATCTAATGCATCATAGAATACCAGACATTCAAGTTGTACTATATTGTAAGAGTACCTGATGTTCCTATCACGTTTTACTGCTTTAAGTTGCATTTCCAACTTTTATGCTCCGAAAAGACGTTTCAGCCTCAACAGAGTCCAAAAGTGCATTTTGCTGTCGAACACTTAGATTCTATGATTTCCTGCATTTAATACATCATATAATACCAGACATTCAAGTTGTACTATATTGAAAGAGTACCTGATGCTCTTATCACGTTTTACTGCTTTAAGTTGCATTTCCAACTGTTATGCTCCGAAAAGACGTTTCAGCCTCAACAGAGTCCAAAAGTGCATTTTGTTGTCAAACACTTAGATTCTATGATTTCCTGCATTTAATGCATCATAGAATACCAGACATTCAAGTTGTACTATATTGTAAGAGTACCTGATGTTCCTATCACGTTTTACTGGTTTGAGTTGCATTTCCAACTTTTATGGTCCGAAAAGACATTTCAGCCTCAACAGAGTCCAAAAGTGCATTTTGCTGTCGAACACTTAGAATCTATGATTTCCTGCATCTAATGCATCATAGAATACCAGACGTTCAAGTTGTACTATATTGTAAGAGTACCTGATGCTCTTATCACGTTTTACTGCTTTAAGTTGCATTTCCAACTTTTATGCTCCGAAAAGACGTTTCAGCCTCAACAGAGTCCAAAAGTGCATTTTGTTGTCAAACACTTAGATTCTATGATTTCCTGCATTTAATGTATCATAGAATACCAGACGTTCAAGTTGTACTATATTGTAAGAGTACCTGATGCTCTTATCACGTTTTACTGCTTTAAGTTGCATTTCCAACTTTTATGCTCCGAAAAGACGTTTCAGCCTCAACAGAGTCCAAAAGTGCATTTTGTTGTCAAACACTTAGATTCTATGATTTCCTGCATTTAATGTATCATAGAATACCAGACGTTCAAGTTGTACTATATTGTAAGAGTACTTGATGCTCTTATCACGTTTTACTGCTTTAAGTTGCATTTCCAACTTTTATGGTCCGAAAAGACATTTCAGCCTCAACAGAGTCCAAAAGTGCATTTTGTTGTCAAACACTTAGATTCTATGATTTCCTGCATTTAATGTATCATAGAATACCAGACGTTCAAGTTGTACTATATTGTAAGAGTACTTGATGCTCTTATCACGTTTTACTGCTTTAAGTTGCATTTCCAACTTTCATGGTCCGAAAAGACATTTCAGCCTCAGCAGAGTCCAAAAGTGCATTTTGCTGTCGAACACTTAGATATTATGATTTCCTGCATTTAATGCATCATAGAATACCAGACATTCAAGTTGTACTATATTGTAAGAGTACCTGATGTTCCTATCACGTTTTACTGGTTTAAGTTGCATTTCCAACTTTTATGCTCCGAAAAGACGTTTCAGCCTCAACAGAGTCCAAAAGTGCATTTTGTTGTCAAACACTTAGATTCTATGATTTCCTGCATTTAATGCATCATAGAATACCAGACGTTCAAGTTGTACTATATTGTAAGAGTACTTGATGCTCTTATCACGTTTTACTGCTTTAAGTTGCATTTCCAACTTTTATGGTCCGAAAAGACATTTCAGCCTCAACAGAGTCCAAAAGTGCATTTTGTTGTCAAACACTTAGAATCTATGATTTCCTGCATCTAATGCATCATAGAATACCAGACATTCAAGTTGTACTATATTGTAAGAGTACCTGATGTTCCTATCACGTTTTACTGGTTTAAGTTGCATTTCCAACTTTTATGGTCCGAAAAGACATTTCAGCCTCAACAGAGTCCAAAAGTGCATTTTGCTGTCGAACACTTAGAATCTATGATTTCCTGCATCTAATGCATCATAGAATATCAGACATTCAAGTTGTACTATATTGTAAGAGTACCTGATGCTCTTATCACGTTTTACTGCTTTAAGTTGCATTTCCAACTTTTATGCTCCGAAAAGACGTTTCAGCCTCAACAGAGTCCAAAAGTGCATTTTGTTGTCAAACACTTAGATTCTATGATTTCCTGCATTTAATGTATCATAGAATACCAGACGTTCAAGTTGTACTATATTGTAAGAGTACTTGATGCTCTTATCACGTTTTACTGCTTTAAGTTGCATTTCCAACTTTTATGGTCCGAAAAGACATTTCAGCCTCAACAGAGTCCAAAAGTGCATTTTGCTGTCGAACACTTAGATATTATGATTTCCTGCATTTAATGCATCATAGAATACCAGACATTCAAGTTGTACTATATTGTAAGAGTACTTGATGCTCTTATCACGTTTTACTGCTTTAAGTTGCATTTCCAACTTTTATGCTCCGAAAAGACGTTTCAGCCTCAACAGAGTCCAAAAGTGCATTTTGCTGTCGAACACTTAGATTCTATGATTTCCTGCATTTAATGCATCATATAATACCAGACATTCAAGTTGTACTATATTGAAAGAGTACCTGATGCTCTTATCACGTTTTACTGCTTTAAGTTGCATTTCCAACTTTTATGCTCCGAAAAGACGTTTCAGCCTCAACAGAGTCCAAAAGTGCATTTTGCTGTCGAACACTTAGATTCTATGATTTCCTGCATCTAATGCATCATAGAATACCAGACATTCAAGTTGTACTATATTGTAAGAGTACCTGATGTTCCTATCACGTTTTACTGGTTTAAGTTGCATTTCCAACTTTTATGGTCCGAAAAGACATTTCAGCCTCAACAGAGTCCAAAAGTGCATTTTGCTGTCGAACACTTAGAATCTATGATTTCCTGCATCTAATGCATCATAGAATACCAGACGTTCAAGTTGTACTATATTGTAAGAGTACCTGATGCTCTTATCACGTTTTACTGCTTTAAGTTGCATTTCCAACTTTTATGCTCCGAAAAGACGTTTCAGCCTCAACAGAGTCCAAAAGTGCATTTTGTTGTCAAACACTTAGATTCTATGATTTCCTGCATTTAATGTATCATAGAATACCAGACGTTCAAGTTGTACTATATTGTAAGAGTACTTGATGCTCTTATCACGTTTTACTGCTTTAAGTTGCATTTCCAACTTTTATGGTCCGAAAAGACATTTCAGCCTCACAGAGTCCAAAAGTGCATTTTGCTGTCGAACACATAGATATTATGATTTCCTGCATTTAATGCATCATATAATACCAGACATTCAAGTTGTACTATATTGAAAGAGTACCTGATGCTCTTATCACGTTTTACTGCTTTAAGTTGCATTTCCAACTTTTATGCTCCGAAAAGACGTTTCAGCCTCAACAGAGTCCAAAAGTGCATTTTGCTGTCGAACACTTAGATTCTATGATTTCCTGCATTTAATACATCATATAATACCAGACATTCAAGTTGTACTATATTGAAAGAGTACCTGATGCTCTTATCACGTTTTACTGCTTTAAGTTGCATTTCCAACTTTTATGCTCCGAAAAGACGTTTCAGCCTCAACAGAGTCCAAAAGTGCATTTTGTTGTCAAACACTTAGATTCTATGATTTCCTGCATTTAATGTATCATAGAATACCAGACGTTCAAGTTGTACTATATTGTAAGAGTACCTGATGCTCTTATCACGTTTTACTGCTTTAAGTTGCATTTCCAACTTTTATGCTCCGAAAAGACGTTTCAGCCTCAACAGAGTCCAAAAGTGCATTTTGTTGTCAAACACTTAGATTCTATGATTTCCTGCATTTAATGTATCATAGAATACCAGACGTTCAAGTTGTACTATATTGTAAGAGTACTTGATGCTCTTATCACGTTTTACTGCTTTAAGTTGCATTTCCAACTTTTATGGTCCGAAAAGACATTTCAGCCTCAACAGAGTCCAAAAGTGCATTTTGTTGTCAAACACTTAGATTCTATGATTTCCTGCATTTAATGTATCATAGAATACCAGACGTTCAAGTTGTACTATATTGTAAGAGTACTTGATGCTCTTATCACGTTTTACTGCTTTAAGTTGCATTTCCAACTTTTATGGTCCGAAAAGACATTTCAGCCTCAACAGAGTCCAAAAGTGCATTTTGCTGTCGAACACTTAGATATTATGATTTCCTGCATTTAATGCATCATAGAATACCAGACATTCAAGTTGTGCTATATTGAAAGAGTACCTGATGCTCTTATCACGTTTTACTGCTTTAAGTTGCATTTCCAACTTTTATGCTCCGAAAAGACGTTTCAGCCTCAACAGAGTCCAAAAGTGCATTTTGCTGTCGAACACTTAGATTCTATGATTTCCTGCATTTAATACATCATATAATACCAGACATTCAAGTTGTACTATATTGAAAGAGTACCTGATGCTCTTATCACGTTTTACTGCTTTAAGTTGCATTTCCAACTTTTATGCTCCGAAAAGACGTTTCAGCCTCAACAGAGTCCAAAAGTGCATTTTGCTGTCGAACACTTAGATTCTATGATTTCCTGCATCTAATGCATCATAGAATACCAGACATTCAAGTTGTACTATATTGTAAGAGTACCTGATGTTCCTATCACGTTTTACTGGTTTAAGTTGCATTTCCAACTTTTATGGTCCGAAAAGACATTTCAGCCTCAACAGAGTCCAAAAGTGCATTTTGCTGTCGAACACTTAGAATCTATGATTTCCTGCATCTAATGCATCATAGAATACCAGACGTTCAAGTTGTACTATATTGTAAGAGTACCTGATGCTCTTATCACGTTTTACTGCTTTAAGTTGCATTTCCAACTTTTATGCTCCGATAAGACGTTTCAGCCTCAACAGAGTCCAAAAGTGCATTTTGTTGTCAAACACTTAGATTCTATGATTTCCTGCATTTAATGTATCATAGAATACCAGACGTTCAAGTTGTACTATATTGTAAGAGTACTTGATGCTCTTATCACGTTTTACTGCTTTAAGTTGCATTTCCAACTTTTATGGTCCGAAAAGACATTTCAGCCTCAACAGAGTCCAAAAGTGCATTTTGCTGTCGAACACTTAGATATTATGATTTCCTGCATTTAATGCATCATATAATACCAGACATTCAAGTTGTACTATATTGAAAGAGTACCTGATGCTCTTATCACGTTTTACTGCTTTAAGTTGCATTTCCAACTTTTATGCTCCGAAAAGACGTTTCAGCCTCAACAGAGTCCAAAAGTGCATTTTGCTGTCGAACACTTAGATTCTATGATTTCCTGCATTTAATACATCATATAATACCAGACATTCAAGTTGTACTATATTGAAAGAGTACCTGATGCTCTTATCACGTTTTACTGCTTTAAGTTGCATTTCCAACTTTTATGCTCCGAAAAGACGTTTCAGCCTCAACAGAGTCCAAAAGTGCATTTTGCTGTCGAACACTTAGATTCTATGATTTCCTGCATTTAATACATCATATAATACCAGACATTCAAGTTGTACTATATTGAAAGAGTACCTGATGCTCTTATCACGTTTTACTGCTTTAAGTTGCATTTCCAACTTTTATGCTCCGAAAAGACGTTTCAGCCTCAACAGAGTCCAAAAGTGCATTTTGTTGTCGAACACTTAGATTCTATGATTTCCTGCATTTAATGCATCATAGAATACCAGACGTTCAAGTTGTACTATATTGTAAGAGTACCTGATGCTCTTATCACGTTTTACTGCTTTAAGTTGCATTTCCAACTTTTATGCTCCGAAAAGACATTTCAGACCTCAACAGAGTCCAAAAGTGCATTTTGCTGTCGAACACTTAGAATCTATGATTTCCTGCATCTAATGCATCATAGAATACCAGACATTCAAGTTGTACTATATTGTAAGAGTACCTGATGTTCCTATCACGTTTTACTGGTTTAAGTTGCATTTCCAACTTTTATGGTCCGAAAAGACATTTCAGCCTCAACAGAGTCCAAAAGTGCATTTTGCTGTCGAACACTTAGAATCTATGATTTCCTGCATTTAATGCATCATAGAATACCAGACGTTCAAGTTGTACTATATTGTAAGAGTACCTGATGCTCTTATCACGTTTTACTGCTTTAAGTTGCATTTCCAACTTTTATGCTCCGAAAAGACGTTTCAGCCTCAACAGAGTCCAAAAGTGCATTTTGTTGTCAAACACTTAGATTCTATGATTTCCTGCATTTAATGCATCATAGAATACCAGACATTCAAGTTGTACTATATTGTAAGAGTACCTGATGTTCCTATCACGTTTTACTGGTTTAAGTTGCATTTCCAACTTTTATGGTCCGAAAAGACATTTCAGCCTCAACAGAGTCCAAAAGTGCATTTTGCTGTCGAACACTTAGAATCTATGATTTCCTGCATCTAATGCATCATAGAATACCAGACGTTCAAGTTGTACTATATTGTAAGAGTACCTGATGCTCTTATCACGTTTTACTGCTTTAAGTTGCATTTCCAACTTTTATGCTCCGAAAAGACGTTTCAGCCTCAACAGAGTCCAAAAGTGCATTTTGCTGTCGAACACTTAGATTCTATGATTTCCTGCATTTAATACATCATATAATACCAGACATTCAAGTTGTACTATATTGAAAGAGTACCTGATGCTCTTATCACGTTTTACTGCTTTAAGTTGCATTTCCAACTTTTATGCTCCGAAAAGACGTTTCAGCCTCAACAGAGTCCAAAAGTGCATTTTGCTGTCGAACACTTAGATTCTATGATTTCCTGCATCTAATGCATCATAGAATACCAGACATTCAAGTTGTACTATATTGTAAGAGTACCTGATGTTCCTATCACGTTTTACTGGTTTAAGTTGCATTTCCAACTTTTATGGTCCGAAAAGACATTTCAGCCTCAACAGAGTCCAAAAGTGCATTTTGCTGTCGAACACTTAGAATCTATGATTTCCTGCATCTAATGCATCATAGAATACCAGACGTTCAAGTTGTACTATATTGTAAGAGTACCTGATGCTCTTATCACGTTTTACTGCTTTAAGTTGCATTTCCAACTTTTATGCTCCGAAAACACGTTTCAGCCTCAACAGAGTCCAAAAGTGCATTTTGTTGTCAAACACTTAGATTCTATGATTTCCTGCATTTAATGTATCATAGAATACCAGACGTTCAAGTTGTACTATATTGTAAGAGTACTTGATGCTCTTATCACGTTTTACTGCTTTAAGTTGCATTTCCAACTTTTATGGTCCGAAAAGACATTTCAGCCTCAACAGAGTCCAAAAGTGCATTTTGCTGTCGAACACTTAGATATTATGATTTCGTGCATTTAATGCATCATAGAATACCAGACATTCAAGTTGTACTATATTGAAAGAGTACCTGATGCTCTTATCACGTTTTACTGCTTTAAGTTGCATTTCCAACTTTTATGCTCCGAAAAGACGTTTCAGCCTCAACAGAGTCCAAAAGTGCATTTTGCTGTCGAACACTTAGATTCTATGATTTCCTGCATTTAATACATCATATAATACCAGACATTCAAGTTGTACTATATTGAAAGAGTACCTGATGCTCTTATCACGTTTTACTGCTTTAAGTTGCATTTCCAACTTTTATGCTCCGAAAAGACGTTTCAGCCTCAACAGAGTCCAAAAGTGCATTTTGCTGTCGAACACTTAGATTCTATGATTTCCTGCATTTAATGCATCATAGAATACCAGACATTCAAGTTGTACTATATTGTAAGAGTACCTGATGTTCCTATCACGTTTTACTGGTTTAAGTTGCATTTCCAACTTTTATGGTCCGAAAAGACATTTCAGCCTCAACAGAGTCCAAAAGTGCATTTTGCTGTCGAACACTTAGAATCTATGATTTCCTGCATCTAATGCATCATAGAATACCAGACGTTCAAGTTGTACTATATTGTAAGAGTACCTGATGCTCTTATCACGTTTTACTGCTTTAAGTTGCATTTCCAACTTTTATGCTCCGAAAAGACGTTTCAGCCTCAACAGAGTCCAAAAGTGCATTTTGTTGTCAAACACTTAGATTCTATGATTTCCTGCATTTAATGTATCATAGAATACCAGACGTTCAAGTTGTACTATATTGTAAGAGTACTTGATGCTCTTATCACGTTTTACTGCTTTAAGTTGCATTTCCAACTTTTATGGTCCGAAAAGACATTTCAGCCTCAACAGAGTCCAAAAGTGCATTTTGCTGTCGAACACTTAGATATTATGATTTCCTGCATTTAATGCATCATATAATACCAGACATTCAAGTTGTACTATATTGAAAGAGTACCTGATGCTCTTATCACGTTTTACTGCTTTAAGTTGCATTTCCAACTTTTATGCTCCGAAAAGACGTTTCAGCCTCAACAGAGTCCAAAAGTGCATTTTGCTGTCGAACACTTAGATTCTATGATTTCCTGCATTTAATACATCATATAATACCAGACATTCAAGTTGTACTATATTGAAAGAGTACCTGATGCTCTTATCACGTTTTACTGCTTTAAGTTGCATTTCCAACTTTTATGCTCCGAAAAGACGTTTCAGCCTCAACAGAGTCCAAAAGTGCATTTTGCTGTCGAACACTTAGATTCTATGATTTCCTGCATTTAATACATCATATAATACCAGACATTCAAGTTGTACTATATTGAAAGAGTACCTGATGCTCTTATCACGTTTTACTGCTTTAAGTTGCATTTCCAACTTTTATGCTCCGAAAAGACGTTTCAGCCTCAACAGAGTCCAAAAGTGCATTTTGTTGTCGAACACTTAGATTCTATGATTTCCTGCATTTAATACATCATAGAATACCAGACGTTCAAGTTGTACTATATTGTAAGAGTACCTGATGCTCTTATCACGTTTTACTGCTTTAAGTTGCATTTCCAACTTTTATGCTCCGAAAAGACATTTCAGACCTCAACAGAGTCCAAAAGTGCATTTTGCTGTCGAACACTTAGAATCTATGATTTCCTGCATCTAATGCATCATAGAATACCAGACATTCAAGTTGTACTATATTGTAAGAGTACCTGATGTTCCTATCACGTTTTACTGGTTTAAGTTGCATTTCCAACTTTTATGGTCCGAAAAGACATTTCAGCCTCAACAGAGTCCAAAAGTGCATTTTGCTGTCGAACACTTAGAATCTATGATTTCCTGCATTTAATGCATCATAGAATACCAGACGTTCAAGTTGTACTATATTGTAAGAGTACCTGATGCTCTTATCACGTTTTACTGCTTTAAGTTGCATTTCCAACTTTTATGCTCCGAAAAGACGTTTCAGCCTCAACAGAGTCCAAAAGTGCATTTTGCTGTCGAACACTTAGATTCTATGATTTCCTGCATCTAATGCATCATAGAATACCAGACATTCAAGTTGTACTATATTGTAAGAGTACCTGATGTTCCTATCACGTTTTACTGGTTTAAGTTGCATTTCCAACTTTTATGGTCCGAAAAGACATTTCAGCCTCAACAGAGTCCAAAAGTGCATTTTGCTGTCGAACACTTAGAATCTATGATTTCCTGCATCTAATGCATCATAGAATACCAGACGTTCAAGTTGTACTATATTGTAAGAGTACCTGATGCTCTTATCACGTTTTACTGCTTTAAGTTGCATTTCCAACTTTTATGCTCCGAAAAGACGTTTCAGCCTCAACAGAGTCCAAAAGTGCATTTTGTTATCAAACACTTAGATTCTATGATTTCCTGCATTTAATGTATCATAGAATACCAGACGTTCAAGTTGTACTATATTGTAAGAGTACTTGATGCTCTTATCACGTTTTACTGCTTTAAGTTGCATTTCCAACTTTTATGGTCCGAAAAGACATTTCAGCCTCAACAGAGTCCAAAAGTGCATTTTGCTGTCGAACACTTAGATATTATGATTTCCTGCATTTAATGCATCATAGAATACCAGACATTCAAGTTGTACTATATTGAAAGAGTACCTGATGCTCTTATCACGTTTTACTGCTTTAAGTTGCATTTCCAACTTTTATGCTCCGAAAAGACGTTTCAGCCTCAACAGAGTCCAAAAGTGCATTTTGCTGTCGAACACTTAGATTCTATGATTTCCTGCATTTAATACATCATATAATACCAGACATTCAAGTTGTACTATATTGAAAGAGTACCTGATGCTCTTATCACGTTTTACTGCTTTAAGTTGCATTTCCAACTTTTATGCTCCGAAAAGACGTTTCAGCCTCAACAGAGTCCAAAAGTGCATTTTGCTGTCGAACACTTAGATTCTATGATTTCCTGCATCTAATGCATCATAGAATACCAGACATTCAAGTTGTACTATATTGTAAGAGTACCTGATGTTCCTATCACGTTTTACTGGTTTAAGTTGCATTTCCAACTTTTATGGTCCGAAAAGACATTTCAGCCTCAACAGAGTCCAAAAGTGCATTTTGCTGTCGAACACTTAGAATCTATGATTTCCTGCATCTAATGCATCATAGAATACCAGACGTTCAAGTTGTACTATATTGTAAGAGTACCTGATGCTCTTATCACGTTTTACTGCTTTAAGTTGCATTTCCAACTTTTATGGTCCGAAAAGACATTTCAGCCTCAACAGAGTCCAAAAGTGCATTTTGCTGTCGAACACTTAGAATCTATGATTTCCTGCATCTAATGCATCATAGAATACCAGACGTTCAAGTTGTACTATATTGTAAGAGTACCTGATGCTCTTATCACGTTTTACTGCTTTAAGTTGCATTTCCAACTTTTATGCTCCGAAAAGACGTTTCAGCCTCAACAGAGTCCAAAAGTGCATTTTGTTGTCAAACACTTAGATTCTATGATTTCCTGCATTTAATGTATCATAGAATACCAGACGTTCAAGTTGTACTATATTGTAAGAGTACTTGATGCTCTTATCACGTTTTACTGCTTTAAGTTGCATTTCCAACTTTTATGGTCCGAAAAGACATTTCAGCCTCAACAGAGTCCAAAAGTGCATTTTGCTGTCGAACACTTAGATATTATGATTTCCTGCATTTAATGCATCATATAATACCAGACATTCAAGTTGTACTATATTGAAAGAGTACCTGATGCTCTTTTCACGTTTTACTGCTTTAAGTTGCATTTCCAACTTTTATGCTCCGAAAAGACGTTTCAGCCTCAACAGAGTCCAAAAGTGCATTTTGCTGTCGAACACTTAGATTCTATGATTTCCTGCATTTAATACATCATATAATACCAGACATTCAAGTTGTACTATATTGAAAGAGTACCTGATGCTCTTATCACGTTTTACTGCTTTAAGTTGCATTTCCAACTTTTATGCTCCGAAAAGACGTTTCAGCCTCAACAGAGTCCAAAAGTGCATTTTGCTGTCGAACACTTAGATTCTATGATTTCCTGCATTTAATACATCATATAATACCAGACATTCAAGTTGTACTATATTGAAAGAGTACCTGATGCTCTTATCACGTTTTACTGCTTTAAGTTGCATTTCCAACTTTTATGCTCCGAAAAGACGTTTCAGCCTCAACAGAGTCCAAAAGTGCATTTTGTTGTCGAACACTTAGATTCTATGATTTCCTGCATTTAATGCATCATAGAATACCAGACGTTCAAGTTGTACTATATTGTAAGAGTACCTGATGCTCTTATCACGTTTTACTGCTTTAAGTTGCATTTCCAACTTTTATGCTCCGAAAAGACATTTCAGACCTCAACAGAGTCCAAAAGTGCATTTTGCTGTCGAACACTTAGAATCTATGATTTCCTGCATCTAATGCATCATAGAATACCAGACATTCAAGTTGTACTATATTGTAAGAGTACCTGATGTTCCTATCACGTTTTACTGGTTTAAGTTGCATTTCCAACTTTTATGGTCCGAAAAGACATTTCAGCCTCAACAGAGTCCAAAAGTGCATTTTGCTGTCGAACACTTAGAATCTATGATTTCCTGCATCTAATGCATCATAGAATACCAGACGTTCAAGTTGTACTATATTGTAAGAGTACCTGATGCTCTTATCACGTTTTACTGCTTTAAGTTGCATTTCCAACTTTTATGCTCCGAAAAGACGTTTCAGCCTCAACAGAGTCCAAAAGTGCATTTTGTTGTCAAACACTTAGATTCTATGATTTCCTGCATTTAATGTATCATAGAATACCAGACGTTCAAGTTGTACTATATTGTAAGAGTACTTGATGCTCTTATCACGTTTTACTGCTTTAAGTTGCATTTCCAACTTTTATGGTCCGAAAAGACATTTCAGCCTCAACAGAGTCCAAAAGTGCATTTTGCTGTCGAACACTTAGATATTATGATTTCCTGCATTTAATGCATCATAGAATACCAGACATTCAAGTTGTACTATATTGTAAGAGTACCTGATGCTCTTATCACGTTTTACTGCTTTAAGTTGCATTTCCAACTTTTATGCTCCGAAAAGACGTTTCAGCCTCAACAGAGTCCAAAAGTGCATTTTGCTGTCGAACACTTAGATTCTATGATTTCCTGCATTTAATACATCATATAATACCAGACATTCAAGTTGTACTATATTGAAAGAGTACCTGATGCTCTTATCACGTTTTACTGCTTTAAGTTGCATTTCCAACTTTTATGCTCCGAAAAGACGTTTCAGCCTCAACAGAGTCCAAAAGTGCATTTTGCTGTCGAACACTTAGATTCTATGATTTCCTGCATTTAATGCATCATAGAATACCAGACATTCAAGTTGTACTATATTGTAAGAGTACCTGATGTTCCTATCACGTTTTACTGGTTTAAGTTGCATTTCCAACTTTTATGGTCCGAAAAGACATTTCAGCCTCAACAGAGTCCAAAAGTGCATTTTGCTGTCGAACACTTAGAATCTATGATTTCCTGCATCTAATGCATCATAGAATACCAGACGTTCAAGTTGTACTATATTGTAAGAGTACCTGATGCTCTTATCACGTTTTACTGCTTTAAGTTGCATTTCCAACTTTTATGCTCCGAAAAGACGTTTCAGCCTCAACAGAGTCCAAAAGTGCATTTTGTTGTCAAACACTTAGATTCTATGATTTCCTGCATTTAATGTATCATAGAATACCAGACGTTCAAGTTGTACTATATTGTA
Source organism: Taurulus bubalis (assembly GCF_910589615.1). Lineage (NCBI taxonomy): Eukaryota > Metazoa > Chordata > Actinopteri > Perciformes > Cottidae > Taurulus > Taurulus bubalis. The sequence goes on from NC_136601.1 coordinate 22,601,949, forward strand.
AGAGTACTTGATGCTCTTATCACGTTTTACTGCTTTAAGTTGCATTTCCAACTTTTATGGTCCGAAAAGACATTTCAGCCTCAACAGAGTCCAAAAGTGCATTTTGCTGTCGAACACTTAGATATTATGATTTCCTGCATTTAATGCATCATATAATACCAGACATTCAAGTTGTACTATATTGTAAGAGTACCTGATGCTCTTATCACGTTTTACTGCTTTAAGTTGCATTTCCAACTTTTATGCTCCGAAAAGACGTTTCAGCCTCAACAGAGTCCAAAAGTGCATTTTGCTGTCGAACACTTAGATTCTATGATTTCCTGCATTTAATACATCATATAATACCAGACATTCAAGTTGTACTATATTGAAAGAGTACCTGATGCTCTTATCACGTTTTACTGCTTTAAGTTGCATTTCCAACTTTTATGCTCCGAAAAGACGTTTCAGCCTCAACAGAGTCCAAAAGTGCATTTTGCTGTCGAACACTTAGATTCTATGATTTCCTGCATTTAATACATCATATAATACCAGACATTCAAGTTGTACTATATTGAAAGAGTACCTGATGCTCTTATCACGTTTTACTGCTTTAAGTTGCATTTCCAACTTTTATGCTCCGAAAAGACGTTTCAGCCTCAACAGAGTCCAAAAGTGCATTTTGTTGTCGAACACTTAGATTCTATGATTTCCTGCATTTAATACATCATAGAATACCAGACGTTCAAGTTGTACTATATTGTAAGAGTACCTGATGCTCTTATCACGTTTTACTGCTTTAAGTTGCATTTCCAACTTTTATGCTCCGAAAAGACATTTCAGACCTCAACAGAGTCCAAAAGTGCATTTTGCTGTCGAACACTTAGAATCTATGATTTCCTGCATCTAATGCAACATAGAATACCAGACATTCAAGTTGTACTATATTGTAAGAGTACCTGATGTTCCTATCACGTTTTACTGGTTTAAGTTGCATTTCCAACTTTTATGGTCCGAAAAGACATTTCAGCCTCAACAGAGTCCAAAAGTGCATTTTGCTGTCGAACACTTAGAATCTATGATTTCCTGCATTTAATGCATCATAGAATACCAGACGTTCAAGTTGTACTATATTGTAAGAGTACCTGATGCTCTTATCACGTTTTACTGCTTTAAGTTGCATTTCCAACTTTTATGCTCCGAAAAGACGTTTCAGCCTCAACAGAGTCCAAAAGTGCATTTTGTTGTCAAACACTTAGATTCTATGATTTCCTGCATTTAATGCATCATAGAATACCAGACATTCAAGTTGTACTATATTGTAAGAGTACCTGATGTTCCTATCACGTTTTACTGGTTTAAGTTGCATTTCCAACTTTTATGGTCCGAAAAGACATTTCAGCCTCAACAGAGTCCAAAAGTGCATTTTGCTGTCGAACACTTAGAATCTATGATTTCCTGCATCTAATGCATCATAGAATACCAGACGTTCAAGTTGTACTATATTGTAAGAGTACCTGATGCTCTTATCACGTTTTACTGCTTTAAGTTGCATTTCCAACTTTTATGCTCCGAAAAGACGTTTCAGCCTCAACAGAGTCCAAAAGTGCATTTTGTTGTCAAACACTTAGATTCTATGATTTCCTGCATTTAATGTATCATAGAATGCCAGACGTTCAAGTTGTACTATATTGTAAGAGTACTTGATGCTCTTATCACGTTTTACTGCTTTAAGTTGCATTTCCAACTTTTATGGTCCGAAAAGACATTTCAGCCTCAGCAGAGTCCAAAAGTGCATTTTGCTGTCGAACACTTAGATATTATGATTTCCTGCATTTAATGCATCATAGAATACCAGACATTCAAGTTGTACTATATTGTAAGAGTACCTGATGTTCCTATCACGTTTTACTGGTTTAAGTTGCATTTCCAACTTTTATGCTCCGAAAAGACGTTTCAGCCTCAACAGAGTCCAAAAGTGCATTTTGTTGTCAAACACTTAGATTCTATGATTTCCTGCATTTAATGCATCATAGAATACCAGACGTTCAAGTTGTACTATATTGTAAGAGTACTTGATGCTCTTATCACGTTTTACTGCTTTAAGTTGCATTTCCAACTTTTATGGTCCGAAAAGACATTTCAGCCTCAACAGAGTCCAAAAGTGCATTTTGTTGTCAAACACTTAGAATCTATGATTTCCTGCATCTAATGCATCATAGAATACCAGACATTCAAGTTGTACTATGTTGTAAGAGTACCTGATGTTCCTATCACGTTTTACTGGTTTAAGTTGCATTTCCAACTTTTATGGTCCGAAAAGACATTTCAGCCTCAACAGAGTCCAAAAGTGCATTTTGCTGTCGAACACTTAGAATCTATGATTTCCTGCATCTAATGCATCATAGAATACCAGACGTTCAAGTTGTACTATATTGTAAGAGTACCTGATGCTCTTATCACGTTTTACTGCTTTAAGTTGCATTTCCAACTTTTATGCTCCGAAAAGACGTTTCAGCCTCAACAGAGTCCAAAAGTGCATTTTGTTGTCAAACACTTAGATTCTATGATTTCCTGCATTTAATGTATCATAGAATACCAGACGTTCAAGTTGTACTATATTGTAAGAGTACCTGATGTTCCTATCACGTTTTACTGGTTTAAGTTGCATTTCCAACTTTTATGCTCCGAAAAGACGTTTCAGCCTCAACAGAGTCCAAAAGTGCATTTTGTTGTCAAACACTTAGATTCTATGATTTCCTGCATTTAATGCATCATAGAATACCAGACGTTCAAGTTGTACTATATTGTAAGAGTACTTGATGCTCTTATCACGTTTTACTGCTTTAAGTTGCATTTCCAACTTTTATGGTCCGAAAAGACATTTCAGCCTCAACAGAGTCCAAAAGTGCATTTTGTTGTCAAACACTTAGAATCTATGATTTCCTGCATCTAATGCATCATAGAATACCAGACATTCAAGTTGTACTATATTGTAAGAGTACCTGATGTTCCTATCACGTTTTACTGGTTTAAGTTGCATTTCCAACTTTTATGCTCCGAAAAGACGTTTCAGCCTCAACAGAGTCCAAAAGTGCATTTTGCTGTCGAACACTTAGATTCTATGATTTCCTGCATTTAATACATCATATAATACCAGACATTCAAGTTGTACTATATTGTAAGAGTACCTGATGCTCTTATCACGTTTTACTGCTTTAAGTTGCATTTCCAACTTTTATGCTCCGAAAAGACGTTTCAGCCTCAACAGAGTCCAAAAGTGCATTTTGCTGTCGAACACTTAGATTCTATGATTTCCTGCATTTAATACATCATATAATACCAGACATTCAAGTTGTACTATATTGAAAGAGTACCTGATGCTCTTATCACGTTTTACTGCTTTAAGTTGCATTTCCAACTTTTATGCTCCGAAAAGACGTTTCAGCCTCAACAGAGTCCAAAAGTGCATTTTGCTGTCGAACACTTAGATTCTATGATTTCCTGCATTTAATACATCATATAATACCAGACATTCAAGTTGTACTATATTGAAAGAGTACCTGATGCTCTTATCACGTTTTACTGCTTTAAGTTGCATTTCCAACTTTTATGCTCCGAAAAGACGTTTCAGCCTCAACAGAGTCCAAAAGTGCATTTTGCTGTCGAACACTTAGATTCTATGATTTCCTGCATTTAATACATCATATAATACCAGACATTCAAGTTGTACTATGTTGAAAGAGTACCTGATGCTCTTATCACGTTTTACTGCTTTAAGTTGCATTTCCAACTTTTATGCTCCGAAAAGACGTTTCAGCCTCAACAGAGTCCAAAAGTGCATTTTGCTGTCGAACACTTAGATTCTATGATTTCCTGCATTTAATACATCATAGAATACCAGACGTTCAAGTTGTACTATATTGTAAGAGTACCTGATGCTCTTATCACGTTTTACTGCTTTAAGTTGCATTTCCAACTTTTATGCTCCGAAAAGACATTTCAGACCTCAACAGAGTCCAAAAGTGCATTTTGCTGTCGAACACTTAGAATTTATGATTTCCTGCATCTAATGCATCATAGAATACCAGACATTCAAGTTGTACTATATTGTAAGAGTACCTGATGTTCCTATCACGTTTTACTGGTTTAAGTTGCATTTCCAACTTTTATGGTCCGAAAAGACATTTCAGCCTCAACAGAGTCCAAAAGTGCATTTTGCTGTCGAACACTTAGAATCTATGATTTCCTGCATCTAATGCATCATAGAATACCAGACATTCAAGTTGTACTATATTGTAAGAGTACCTGATGTTCCTATCACGTTTTACTGCTTTAAGTTGCATTTCCAACTTTTATGCTCCGAAAAGACGTTTCAGCCTCAACAGAGTCCAAAAGTGCATTTTGCTGTCGAACACTTAGATTCTATGATTTCCTGCATTTAATACATCATATAATACCAGACATTCAAGTTGTACTATATTGAAAGAGTACCTGATGCTCTTATCACGTTTTACTGCTTTAAGTTGCATTTCCAACTTTTATGCTCCGAAAAGACGTTTCAGCCTCAACAGAGTCCAAAAGTGCATTTTGCTGTCGAACACTTAGATTCTATGATTTCCTGCATTTAATACATCATATAATACCAGACATTCAAGTTGTACTATATTGAAAGAGTACCTGATGCTCTTATCACGTTTTACTGCTTTAAGTTGCATTTCCAACTTTTATGCTCCGAAAAGACGTTTCAGCCTCAACAGAGTCCAAAAGTGCATTTTGCTGTCGAACACTTAGATTCTATGATTTCCTGCATTTAATACATCATAGAATACCAGACGTTCAAGTTGTACTATATTGTAAGAGTACCTGATGCTCTTATCACGTTTTACTGCTTTAAGTTGCATTTCCAACTTTTATGCTCCGAAAAGACATTTCAGACCTCAACAGAGTCCAAAAGTGCATTTTGCTGTCGAACACTTAGAATCTATGATTTCCTGCATCTAATGCATCATAGAATACCAGACATTCAAGTTGTACTATATTGTAAGAGTACCTGATGTTCCTATCACGTTTTACTGGTTTAAGTTGCATTTCCAACTTTTATGGTCCGAAAAGACATTTCAGCCTCAACAGAGTCCAAAAGTGCATTTTGCTGTCGAACACTTAGAATCTATGATTTCCTGCATCTAATGCATCATAGAATACCAGACATTCAAGTTGTACTATATTGTAAGAGTACCTGATGTTCCTATCACGTTTTACTGCTTTAAGTTGCATTTCCAACTTTTATGCTCCGAAAAGACGTTTCAGCCTCAACAGAGTCCAAAAGTACATTTTGCTGTCGAACACTTAGATTCTATGATTTCCTGCATTTAATACATCATATAATACCAGACATTCAAGTTGTACTATATTGAAAGAGTACCTGATGCTCTTATCACGTTTTACTGCTTTAAGTTGCATTTCCAACTTTTATGCTCCGAAAAGACGTTTCAGCCTCAACAGAGTCCAAAAGTGCATTTTGCTGTCGAACACTTAGATTCTATGATTTCCTGCATTTAATACATCATATAATACCAGACATTCAAGTTGTACTATATTGTAAGAGTACCTGATGTTCCTATCACGTTTTACTGCTTTAAGTTGCATTTCCAACTTTTATGCTCCGAAAAGACGTTTCAGCCTCAACAGAGTCCAAAAGTGCATTTTGCTGTCGAACACTTAGATTCTATGATTTCCTGCATTTAATACATCATATAATACCAGACATTCAAGTTGTACTATATTGAAAGAGTACCTGATGCTCTTATCACGTTTTACTGCTTTAAGTTGCATTTCCAACTGTTATGCTCCGAAAAGACGTTTCAGCCTCAACAGAGTCCAAAAGTGCATTTTGTTGTCAAACACTTAGATTCTATGATTTCCTGCATTTAATGCATCATAGAATACCAGACATTCAAGTTGTACTATATTGTAAGAGTACCTGATGTTCCTATCACGTTTTACTGGTTTGAGTTGCATTTCCAACTTTTATGGTCCGAAAAGACATTTCAGCCTCAACAGAGTCCAAAAGTGCATTTTGCTGTCGAACACTTAGAATCTATGATTTCCTGCATCTAATGCATCATAGAATACCAGACGTTCAAGTTGTACTATTTTGTAAGAGTACTTGATGCTCTTATCACGTTTTACTGCTTTAAGTTGCATTTCCAACTTTTATGGTCCGAAAAGACATTTCAGCCTCAACAGAGTCCAAAAGTGCATTTCGCTGTCGAACACTTAGATTCTATGATTTCCTGCATCTAATGCATCATAGAATACCAGACGTTCAAGTTGTACTATATTGTAAGAGTACCTGATGCTCTTATCACGTTTTACTGCTTTAAGTTGCATTTCCAACTTTTATGCTCCGAAAAGACGTTTCAGCCTCAACAGAGTCCAAAAGTGCATTTTGTTGTCAAACACTTAGATTCTATGATTTCCTGCATTTAATGTATCATAGAATACCAGACGTTCAAGTTGTACTATATTGTAAGAGTACTTGATGCTCTTATCACGTTTTACTGCTTTAAGTTGCATTTCCAACTTTTATGGTCCGAAAAGACATTTCAGCCTCAACAGAGTCCAAAAGTGCATTTTGCTGTCGAACACTTAGATTCTATGATTTCCTGCATCTAATGCATCATAGAATACCAGACGTTCAAGTTGTACTATATTGTAAGAGTACTTGATGCTCTTATCACGTTTTACTGCTTTAAGTTGCATTTCCAACTTTTATGCTCCGAAAAGACGTTTCATTCTCAACAGAGTCCAAAAGTGCATTTTGCTGTCGAACACTTAGATTCTATGATTTCCTGCATTTAATACATCATATAATACCAGACATTCAAGTTGTACTATATTGAAAGAGTACCTGATGCTCTTATCACGTTTTACTGCTTTAAGTTGCATTTCCAACTTTTATGCTCCGAAAAGACGTTTCAGCCTCAACAGAGTCCAAAAGTGCATTTTGCTGTCGAACACTTAGATTCTATGATTTCCTGCATTTAATACATCATATAATACCAGACATTCAAGTTGTACTATATTGAAAGAGTACCTGATGCTCTTATCACGTTTTACTGCTTTAAGTTGCATTTCCAACTTTTATGCTCCGAAAAGACGTTTCAGCCTCAACAGAGTCCAAAAGTGCATTTTGCTGTCGAACACTTAGATTCTATGATTTCCTGCATTTAATACATCATATAATACCAGACATTCAAGTTGTACTATATTGAAAGAGTACCTGATGCTCTTATCACGTTTTACTGCTTTAAGTTGCATTTCCAACTTTTATGCTCCGAAAAGACGTTTCAGCCTCAACAGAGTCCAAAAGTGCATTTTGCTGTCGAACACTTAGATTCTATGATTTCCTGCATTTAATACATCATAGAATACCAGACGTTCAAGTTGTACTACATTGTAAGAGTACCTGATGCTCTTATCACGTTTTACTGCTTTAAGTTGCATTTCCAACTTTTATGCTCCGAAAAGACATTTCAGACCTCAACAGAGTCCAAAAGTGCATTTTGCTGTCGAACACTTAGATTCTATGATTTCCTGCATTTAATACATCATATAATACCAGACATTCAAGTTGTACTATATTGAAAGAGTACCTGATGCTCTTATCACGTTTTACTGCTTTAAGTTGCATTTCCAACTTTTATGCTCCGAAAAGACGTTTCAGCCTCAACAGAGTCCAAAAGTGCATTTTGCTGTCGAACACTTAGATTCTATGATTTCCTGCATTTAATACATCATATAATACCAGACATTCAAGTTGTACTATATTGAAAGAGTACCTGATGCTCTTATCACGTTTTACTGCTTTAAGTTGCATTTCCAACTTTTATGCTCCGAAAAGACGTTTCAGCCTCAACAGAGTCCAAAAGTGCATTTTGCTGTCGAACACTTAGATTCTATGATTTCCTGCATTTAATACATCATATAATACCAGACATTCAAGTTGTACTATATTGTAAGAGTACCTGATGTTCCTATCACGTTTTACTGCTTTAAGTTGCATTTCCAACTTTTATGCTCCGAAAAGACGTTTCAGCCTCAACAGAGTCCAAAAGTGCATTTTGCTGTCGAACACTTAGATTCTATGATTTCCTGCATTTAATACATCATATAATACCAGACATTCAAGTTGTACTATATTGAAAGAGTACCTGATGCTCTTATCACGTTTTACTGCTTTAAGTTGCATTTCCAACTGTTATGCTCCGAAAAGACGTTTCAGCCTCAACAGAGTCCAAAAGTGCATTTTGTTGTCAAACACTTAGATTCTATGATTTCCTGCATTTAATGCATCATAGAATACCAGACATTCAAGTTGTACTATATTGTAAGAGTACCTGATGTTCCTATCACGTTTTACTGGTTTGAGTTGCATTTCCAACTTTTATGGTCCGAAAAGACATTTCAGCCTCAACAGAGTCCAAAAGTGCATTTTGCTGTCGAACACTTAGAATCTATGATTTCCTGCATCTAATGCATCATAGAATACCAGACGTTCAAGTTGTACTACATTGTAAGAGTACTTGATGCTCTTATCACGTTTTACTGCTTTAAGTTGCATTTCCAACTTTTATGCTCCGAAAAGACGTTTCATTCTCAACAGAGTCCAAAAGTGCATTTTGCTGTCGAACACTTAGATTCTATGATTTCCTGCATTTAATACATCATATAATACCAGACATTCAAGTTGTACTATATTGAAAGAGTACCTGATGCTCTTATCACGTTTTACTGCTTTAAGTTGCATTTCCAACTTTTATGCTCCGAAAAGACGTTTCAGCCTCAACAGAGTCCAAAAGTGCATTTTGCTGTCGAACACTTAGATTCTATGATTTCCTGCATTTAATACATCATATAATACCAGACATTCAAGTTGTACTATATTGAAAGAGTACCTGATGCTCTTATCACGTTTTACTGCTTTAAGTTGCATTTCCAACTTTTATGCTCCGAAAAGACGTTTCAGCCTCAACAGAGTCCAAAAGTGCATTTTGCTGTCGAACACTTAGATTCTATGATTTCCTGCATTTAATACATCATATAATACCAGACATTCAAGTTGTACTATATTGAAAGAGTACCTGATGCTCTTATCACGTTTTACTGCTTTAAGTTGCATTTCCAACTTTTATGCTCCGAAAAGACGTTTCAGCCTCAACAGAGTCCAAAAGTGCATTTTGTTGTCAAACACTTAGATTCTATGATTTCCTGCATTTAATGCATCATAGAATACCAGACATTCAAGTTGTACTATATTGTAAGAGTACCTGATGTTCCTATCACGTTTTACTGGTTTGAGTTGCATTTCCAACTTTTATGGTCCGAAAAGACATTTCAGCCTCAACAGAGTCCAAAAGTGCATTTTGCTGTCGAACACTTAGAATCTATGATTTCCTGCATCTAATGCATCATAGAATACCAGACGTTCAAGTTGTACTACATTGTAAGAGTACTTGATGCTCTTATCACGTTTTACTGCTTTAAGTTGCATTTCCAACTTTTATGGTCCGAAAAGACATTTCAGCCTCAACAGAGTCCAAAAGTGCATTTCGCTGTCGAACACTTAGATTCTATGATTTCCTGCATCTAATGCATCATAGAATACCAGACGTTCAAGTTGTACTATATTGTAAGAGTACCTGATGCTCTTATCACGTTTTACTGCTTTAAGTTGCATTTCCAACTTTTATGCTCCGAAAAGACGTTTCAGCCTCAACAGAGTCCAAAAGTGCATTTTGTTGTCAAACACTTAGATTCTATGATTTCCTGCATTTAATGTATCATAGAATACCAGACGTTCAAGTTGTACTATATTGTAAGAGTACTTGATGCTCTTATCACGTTTTACTGCTTTAAGTTGCATTTCCAACTTTTATGGTCCGAAAAGACATTTCAGCCTCAACAGAGTCCAAAAGTGCATTTCGCTGTCGAACACTTAGATTCTATGATTTCCTGCATCTAATGCATCATAGAATACCAGACGTTCAAGTTGTACTATATTGTAAGAGTACTTGATGCTCTTATCACGTTTTACTGCTTTAAGTTGCATTTCCAACTTTTATGCTCCGAAAAGACGTTTCATTCTCAACAGAGTCCAAAAGTGCATTTTGCTGTCGAACACTTAGATTCTATGATTTCCTGCATTTAATACATCATATAATACCAGACATTCAAGTTGTACTATATTGAAAGAGTACCTGATGCTCTTATCACGTTTTACTGCTTTAAGTTGCATTTCCAACTTTTATGCTCCGAAAAGACGTTTCAGCCTCAACAGAGTCCAAAAGTGCATTTTGCTGTCGAACACTTAGATTCTATGATTTCCTGCATTTAATACATCATATAATACCAGACATTCAAGTTGTACTATATTGAAAGAGTACCTGATGCTCTTATCACGTTTTACTGCTTTAAGTTGCATTTCCAACTTTTATGCTCCGAAAAGACGTTTCAGCCTCAACAGAGTCCAAAAGTGCATTTTGCTGTCGAACACTTAGATTCTATGATTTCCTGCATTTAATACATCATATAATACCAGACATTCAAGTTGTACTATATTGAAAGAGTACCTGATGCTCTTATCACGTTTTACTGCTTTAAGTTGCATTTCCAACTTTTATGCTCCGAAAAGACGTTTCAGCCTCAACAGAGTCCAAAAGTGCATTTTGCTGTCGAACACTTAGATTCTATGATTTCCTGCATTTAATACATCATATAATACCAGACATTCAAGTTGTACTATATTGTAAGAGTACCTGATGTTCCTATCACGTTTTACTGCTTTAAGTTGCATTTCCAACTTTTATGCTCCGAAAAGACGTTTCAGCCTCAACAGAGTCCAAAAGTGCATTTTGCTGTCGAACACTTAGATTCTATGATTTCCTGCATTTAATACATCATATAATACCAGACATTCAAGTTGTACTATATTGTAAGAGTACCTGATGTTCCTATCACGTTTTACTGCTTTAAGTTGCATTTCCAACTTTTATGCTCCGAAAAGACGTTTCAGCCTCAACAGAGTCCAAAAGTGCATTTTGCTGTCGAACACTTAGATTCTATGATTTCCTGCATTTAATACATCATATAATACCAGACATTCAAGTTGTACTATATTGAAAGAGTACCTGATGCTCTTATCACGTTTTACTGCTTTAAGTTGCATTTCCAACTGTTATGCTCCGAAAAGACGTTTCAGCCTCAACAGAGTCCAAAAGTGCATTTTGTTGTCAAACACTTAGATTCTATGATTTCCTGCATTTAATGCATCATAGAATACCAGACATTCAAGTTGTACTATATTGTAAGAGTACCTGATGTTCCTATCACGTTTTACTGGTTTGAGTTGCATTTCCAACTTTTATGGTCCGAAAAGACATTTCAGCCTCAACAGAGTCCAAAAGTGCATTTTGCTGTCGAACACTTAGAATCTATGATTTCCTGCATCTAATGCATCATAGAATACCAGACGTTCAAGTTGTACTATATTGTAAGAGTACTTGATGCTCTTATCACGTTTTACTGCTTTAAGTTGCATTTCCAACTTTTATGGTCCAAAAAGACATTTCAGCCTCAACAGAGTCCAAAAGTGCATTTCGCTGTCGAACACTTAGATTCTATGATTTCCTGCATCTAATGCATCATAGAATACCAGACGTTCAAGTTGTACTATATTGTAAGAGTACCTGATGCTCTTATCACGTTTTACTGCTTTAAGTTGCATTTCCAACTTTTATGCTCCGAAAAGACGTTTCAGCCTCAACAGAGTCCAAAAGTGCATTTTGTTGTCAAACACTTAGATTCTATGATTTCCTGCATTTAATGTATCATAGAATACCAGACGTTCAAGTTGTACTATATTGTAAGAGTACTTGATGCTCTTATCACGTTTTACTGCTTTAAGTTGCATTTCCAACTTTTATGGTCCGAAAAGACATTTCAGCCTCAACAGAGTCCAAAAGTGCATTTCGCTGTCGAACACTTAGATTCTATGATTTCCTGCATCTAATGCATCATAGAATACCAGACGTTCAAGTTGTACTATATTGTAAGAGTACTTGATGCTCTTATCACGTTTTACTGCTTTAAGTTGCATTTCCAACTTTTATGCTCCGAAAAGACGTTTCATTCTCAACAGAGTCCAAAAGTGCATTTTGCTGTCGAACACTTAGATTCTATGATTTCCTGCATTTAATACATCATATAATACCAGACATTCAAGTTGTACTATATTGAAAGAGTACCTGATGCTCTTATCACGTTTTACTGCTTTAAGTTGCATTTCCAACTTTTATGCTCCGAAAAGACGTTTCAGCCTCAACAGAGTCCAAAAGTGCATTTTGCTGTCGAACACTTAGATTCTATGATTTCCTGCATTTAATACATCATATAATACCAGACATTCAAGTTGTACTATATTGAAAGAGTACCTGATGCTCTTATCACGTTTTACTGCTTTAAGTTGCATTTCCAACTTTTATGCTCCGAAAAGACGTTTCAGCCTCAACAGAGTCCAAAAGTGCATTTTGCTGTCGAACACTTAGATTCTATGATTTCCTGCATTTAATACATCATATAATACCAGACATTCAAGTTGTACTATATTGAAAGAGTACCTGATGCTCTTATCACGTTTTACTGCTTTAAGTTGCATTTCCAACTTTTATGCTCCGAAAAGACGTTTCAGCCTCAACAGAGTCCAAAAGTGCATTTTGCTGTCGAACACTTAGATTCTATGATTTCCTGCATTTAATACATCATAGAATACCAGACGTTCAAGTTGTACTATATTGTAAGAGTACCTGATGCTCTTATCACGTTTTACTGCTTTAAGTTGCATTTCCAACTTTTATGCTCCGAAAAGACATTTCAGACCTCAACAGAGTCCAAAAGTGCATTTTGCTGTCGAACACTTAGATTCTATGATTTCCTGCATTTAATACATCATATAATACCAGACATTCAAGTTGTACTATATTGTAAGAGTACTTGATGCTCTTATCACGTTTTACTGCTTTAAGTTGCATTTCCAACTTTTATGGTCCGAAAAGACATTTCAGCCTCAACAGAGTCCAAAAGTGCATTTCGCTGTCGAACACTTAGATTCTATGATTTCCTGCATCTAATGCATCATAGAATACCAGACGTTCAAGTTGTACTATATTGTAAGAGTACTTGATGCTCTTATCACGTTTTACTGCTTTAAGTTGCATTTCCAACTTTTATGCTCCGAAAAGACGTTTCATTCTCAACAGAGTCCAAAAGTGCATTTTGCTGTCGAACACTTAGATTCTATGATTTCCTGCATTTAATACATCATATAATACCAGACATTCAAGTTGTACTATATTGAAAGAGTACCTGATGCTCTTATCACGTTTTACTGCTTTAAGTTGCATTTCCAACTTTTATGCTCCGAAAAGACGTTTCAGCCTCAACAGAGTCCAAAAGTGCATTTTGCTGTCGAACACTTAGATTCTATGATTTCCTGCATTTAATACATCATATAATACCAGACATTCAAGTTGTACTATATTGAAAGAGTACCTGATGCTCTTATCACGTTTTACTGCTTTAAGTTGCATTTCCAACTTTTATGCTCCGAAAAGACGTTTCAGCCTCAACAGAGTCCAAAAGTGCATTTTGCTGTCGAACACTTAGATTCTATGATTTCCTGCATTTAATACATCATATAATACCAGACATTCAAGTTGTACTATATTGAAAGAGTACCTGATGCTCTTATCACGTTTTACTGCTTTAAGTTGCATTTCCAACTTTTATGCTCCGAAAAGACGTTTCAGCCTCAACAGAGTCCAAAAGTGCATTTTGCTGTCGAACATTTAGATTCTATGATTTCCTGCATTTAATACATCATATAATACCAGACATTCAAGTTGTACTATATTGAAAGAGTACCTGATGCTCTTATCACGTTTTACTGCTTTAAGTTGCATTTCCAACTTTTATGCTCCGAAAAGACGTTTCAGCCTCAACAGAGTCCAAAAGTGCATTTTGCTGTCGAACACTTAGATTCTATGATTTCCTGCATTTAATACATCATAGAATACCAGACATTCAAGTTGTACTATATTGTAAGAGTACCTGATGTTCCTATCACGTTTTACTGCTTTAAGTTGCATTTCCAACTTTTATGCTCCGAAAAGACGTTTCAGCCTCAACAGAGTCCAAAAGTGCATTTTGCTGTCGAACACTTAGATTCTATGATTTCCTGCATTTAATACATCATATAATACCAGACATTCAAGTTGTACTATATTGAAAGAGTACCTGATGCTCTTATCACGTTTTACTGCTTTAAGTTGCATTTCCAACTTTTATGCTCCGAAAAGACGTTTCAGCCTCAACAGAGTCCAAAAGTGCATTTTGCTGTCGAACACTTAGATTCTATGATTTCCTGCATTTAATACATCATATAATACCAGACATTCAAGTTGTACTATATTGAAAGAGTACCTGATGCTCTTATCACGTTTTACTGCTTTAAGTTGCATTTCCAACTTTTATGCTCCGAAAAGACGTTTCAGCCTCAACAGAGTCCAAAAGTGCATTTTGCTGTCGAACACTTAGATTCTATGATTTCCTGCATTTAATACATCATATAATACCAGACATTCAAGTTGTACTATATTGAAAGAGTACCTGATGCTCTTATCACGTTTTACTGCTTTAAGTTGCATTTCCAACTTTTATGCTCCGAAAAGACGTTTCAGCCTCAACAGAGTCCAAAAGTGCATTTTGCTGTCGAACACTTAGATTCTATGATTTCCTGCATTTAATACATCATAGAATACCAGACGTTCAAGTTGTACTATATTGTAAGAGTACCTGATGCTCTTATCACGTTTTACTGCTTTAAGTTGCATTTCCAACTTTTATGCTCCGAAAAGACATTTCAGACCTCAACAGAGTCCAAAAGTGCATTTTGCTGTCGAACACTTAGATTCTATGATTTCCTGCATTTAATACATCATATAATACCAGACATTCAAGTTGTACTATATTGAAAGAGTACCTGATGCTCTTATCACGTTTTACTGCTTTAAGTTGCATTTCCAACTTTTATGCTCCGAAAAGACGTTTCAGCCTCAACAGAGTCCAAAAGTGCATTTTGCTGTCGAACACTTAGATTCTATGATTTCCTGCATTTAATACATCATAGAATACCAGACGTTCAAGTTGTACTATATTGTAAGAGTACCTGATGCTCTTATCACGTTTTACTGCTTTAAGTTGCATTTCCAACTTTTATGCTCCGAAAAGACATTTCAGACCTCAACAGAGTCCAAAAGTGCATTTTGCTGTCGAACACTTAGATTCTATGATTTCCTGCATCTAATGCATCATAGAATACCAGACGTTCAAGTTGTACTATATTGTAAGAGTACCTGATGCTCTTATCACGTTTTACTGCTTTAAGTTGCATTTCCAACTTTTATGCTCCGAAAAGACGTTTCAGCCTCAACAGAGTCCAAAAGTGCATTTTGTTGTCAAACACTTAGATTCTATGATTTCCTGCATTTAATGTATCATAGAATACCAGACGTTCAAGTTGTACTATATTGTAAGAGTACTTGATGCTCTTATCACGTTTTACTGCTTTAAGTTGCATTTCCAACTTTTATGGTCCGAAAAGACATTTCAGCCTCAACAGAGTCCAAAAGTGCATTTCGCTGTCGAACACTTAGATTCTATGATTTCCTGCATCTAATGCATCATAGAATACCAGACGTTCAAGTTGTACTATATTGTAAGAGTACTTGATGCTCTTATCACGTTTTACTGCTTTAAGTTGCATTTCCAACTTTTATGCTCCGAAAAGACGTTTCATTCTCAACAGAGTCCAAAAGTGCATTTTGCTGTCGAACACTTAGATTCTATGATTTCCTGCATTTAATACATCATATAATACCAGACATTCAAGTTGTACTATATTGAAAGAGTACCTGATGCTCTTATCACGTTTTACTGCTTTAAGTTGCATTTCCAACTTTTATGCTCCGAAAAGACGTTTCAGCCTCAACAGAGTCCAAAAGTGCATTTTGCTGTCGAACACTTAGATTCTATGATTTCCTGCATTTAATACATCATATAATACCAGACATTCAAGTTGTACTATATTGAAAGAGTACCTGATGCTCTTATCACGTTTTACTGCTTTAAGTTGCATTTCCAACTTTTATGCTCCGAAAAGACGTTTCAGCCTCAACAGAGTCCAAAAGTGCATTTTGCTGTCGAACACTTAGATTCTATGATTTCCTGCATTTAATACATCATATAATACCAGACATTCAAGTTGTACTATATTGAAAGAGTACCTGATGCTCTTATCACGTTTTACTGCTTTAAGTTGCATTTCCAACTTTTATGCTCCGAAAAGACGTTTCAGCCTCAACAGAGTCCAAAAGTGCATTTTGCTGTCGAACACTTAGATTCTATGATTTCCTGCATTTAATACATCATATAATACCAGACATTCAAGTTGTACTATATTGAAAGAGTACCTGATGCTCTTATCACGTTTTACTGCTTTAAGTTGCATTTCCAACTTTTATGCTCCGAAAAGACGTTTCAGCCTCAACAGAGTCCAAAAGTGCATTTTGCTGTCGAACACTTAGATTCTATGATTTCCTGCATTTAATACATCATAGAATACCAGACATTCAAGTTGTACTATATTGTAAGAGTACCTGATGTTCCTATCACGTTTTACTGCTTTAAGTTGCATTTCCAACTTTTATGCTCCGAAAAGACGTTTCAGCCTCAACAGAGTCCAAAAGTGCATTTTGCTGTCGAACACTTAGATTCTATGATTTCCTGCATTTAATACATCATATAATACCAGACATTCAAGTTGTACTATATTGAAAGAGTACCTGATGCTCTTATCACGTTTTACTGCTTTAAGTTGCATTTCCAACTTTTATGCTCCGAAAAGACGTTTCAGCCTCAACAGAGTCCAAAAGTGCATTTTGCTGTCGAACACTTAGATTCTATGATTTCCTGCATTTAATACATCATATAATACCAGACATTCAAGTTGTACTATATTGTAAGAGTACCTGATGTTCCTATCACGTTTTACTGCTTTAAGTTGCATTTCCAACTTTTATGCTCCGAAAAGACGTTTCAGCCTCAACAGAGTCCAAAAGTGCATTTTGCTGTCGAACACTCAGATTCTATGATTTCCTGCATTTAATACATCATATAATACCAGACATTCAAGTTGTACTATATTGAAAGAGTACCTGATGCTCTTATCACGTTTTACTGCTTTAAGTTGCATTTCCAACTGTTATGCTCCGAAAAGACGTTTCAGCCTCAACAGAGTCCAAAAGTGCATTTTGTTGTCAAACACTTAGATTCTATGATTTCCTGCATTTAATGCATCATAGAATACCAGACATTCAAGTTGGACTATATTGTAAGAGTACCTGATGTTCCTATCACGTTTTACTGGTTTGAGTTGCATTTCCAACTTTTATGGTCCGAAAAGACATTTCAGCCTCAACAGAGTCCAAAAGTGCATTTTGCTGTCGAACACTTAGAATCTATGATTTCCTGCATCTAATGCATCATAGAATACCAGACGTTCAAGTTGTACTATATTGTAAGAGTACCTGATGCTCTTATCACGTTTTACTGCTTTAAGTTGCATTTCCAACTTTTATGCTCCGAAAAGACGTTTCAGCCTCAACAGAGTCCAAAAGTGCATTTTGTTGTCAAACACTTAGATTCTATGATTTCCTGCATTTAATGTATCATAGAATACCAGACGTTCAAGTTGTACTATATTGTAAGAGTACCTGATGCTCTTATCACGTTTTACTGCTTTAAGTTGCATTTCCAACTTTTATGCTCCGAAAAGACGTTTCAGCCTCAATAGAGTCCAAAAGTGCATTTTGTTGTCAAACACTTAGATTCTATGATTTCCTGCATTTAATGTATCATAGAATACCAGACGTTCAAGTTGTACTATATTGTAAGAGTACTTGATGCTCTTATCACGTTTTACTGCTTTAAGTTGCATTTCCAACTTTTATGGTCCGAAAAGACATTTCAGCCTCAACAGAGTCCAAAAGTGCATTTCGCTGTCGAACACTTAGATTCTATGATTTCCTGCATCTAATGCATCATAGAATACCAGACGTTCAAGTTGTACTATATTGTAAGAGTACCTGATGCTCTTATCACGTTTTACTGCTTTAAGTTGCATTTCCAACTTTTATGCTCCGAAAAGACGTTTCAGCCTCAACAGAGTCCAAAAGTGCATTTTGCTGTCGAACACTTAGATTCTATGATTTCCTGCATTTAATACATCATATAATACCAGACATTCAAGTTGTACTATATTGAAAGAGTACCTGATGCTCTTATCACGTTTTACTGCTTTAAGTTGCATTTCCAACTTTTATGCTCCGAAAAGACGTTTCAGCCTCAACAGAGTCCAAAAGTGCATTTTGCTGTCGAACACTTAGATTCTATGATTTCCTGCATTTAATACATCATATAATACCAGACATTCAAGTTGTACTATATTGTAAGAGTACCTGATGCTCTTATCACGTTTTACTGCTTTAAGTTGCATTTCCAACTTTTATGCTCCGAAAAGACGTTTCAGCCTCAACAGAGTCCAAAAGTGCATTTTGCTGTCGAACACTTAGATTCTATGATTTCCTGCATTTAATACATCATAGAATACCAGACATTCAAGTTGTACTATATTGTAAGAGTACCTGATGTTCCTATCACGTTTTACTGGTTTAAGTTGCATTTCCAACTTTTATGCTCCGAAAAGACGTTTCAGCCTCAACAGAGTCCAAAAGTGCATTTTGTTGTCAAACACTTAGATTCTATGATTTCCTGCATTTAATGTATCATAGAATACCAGACGTTCAAGTTGTACTATATTGTAAGAGTACTTGATGCTCTTATCACGTTTTACTGCTTTAAGTTGCATTTCCAACTTTTATGGTCCGAAAAGACATTTCAGCCTCAACAGAGTCCAAAAGTGCATTTCGCTGTCGAACACTTAGATTCTATGATTTCCTGCATCTAATGCATCATAGAATACCAGACGTTCAAGTTGTACTATATTGTAAGAGTACTTGATGCTCTTATCACGTTTTACTGCTTTAAGTTGCATTTCCAACTTTTATGCTCCGAAAAGACGTTTCATTCTCAACAGAGTCCAAAAGTGCATTTTGCTGTCGAACACTTAGATTCTATGATTTCCTGCATTTAATACATCATATAATACCAGACATTCAAGTTGTACTATATTGAAAGAGTACCTGATGCTCTTATCACGTTTTACTGCTTTAAGTTGCATTTCCAACTTTTATGCTCCGAAAAGACGTTTCAGCCTCAACAGAGTCCAAAAGTGCATTTTGCTGTCGAACACTTAGATTCTATGATTTCCTGCATTTAATACATCATAGAATACCAGACGTTCAAGTTGTACTATATTGTAAGAGTACCTGATGCTCTTATCACGTTTTACTGCTTTAAGTTGCATTTCCAACTTTTATGCTCCGAAAAGACATTTCAGACCTCAACAGAGTCCAAAAGTGCATTTTGCTGTCGAACACTTAGATTCTATGATTTCCTGCATCTAATGCATCATAGAATACCAGACGTTCAAGTTGTACTATATTGTAAGAGTACCTGATGCTCTTATCACGTTTTACTGCTTTAAGTTGCATTTCCAACTTTTATGCTCCGAAAAGACGTTTCAGCCTCAACAGAGTCCAAAAGTGCATTTTGTTGTCAAACACTTAGATTCTATGATTTCCTGCATTTAATACATCATATAATACCAGACATTCAAGTTGTACTATATTGAAAGAGTACCTGATGCTCTTATCACGTTTTACTGCTTTAAGTTGCATTTCCAACTTTTATGCTCCGAAAAGACGTTTCAGCCTCAACAGAGTCCAAAAGTGCATTTTGCTGTCGAACACTTAGATTCTATGATTTCCTGCATTTAATACATCATAGAATACCAGACGTTCAAGTTGTACTATATTGTAAGAGTACCTGATGCTCTTATCACGTTTTACTGCTTTAAGTTGCATTTCCAACTTTTATGCTCCGAAAAGACATTTCAGACCTCAACAGAGTCCAAAAGTGCATTTTGCTGTCGAACACTTAGAATCTATGATTTCCTGCATCTAATGCATCATAGAATACCAGACATTCAAGTTGTACTATATTGTAAGAGTACCTGATGTTCCTATCACGTTTTACTGGTTTAAGTTGCATTTCCAACTTTTATGGTCCGAAAAGACATTTCAGCCTCAACAGAGTCCAAAAGTGCATTTTGCTGTCGAACACTTAGATTCTATGATTTCCTGCATTTAATACATCATATAATACCAGACATTCAAGTTGTACTATATTGAAAGAGTACCTGATGCTCTTATCACGTTTTACTGCTTTAAGTTGCATTTCCAACTTTTATGCTCCGAAAAGACGTTTCAGCCTCAACAGAGTCCAAAAGTGCATTTTGCTGTCGAACACTTAGATTCTATGATTTCCTGCATTTAATACATCATATAATACCAGACATTCAAGTTGTACTATATTGAAAGAGTACCTGATGCTCTTATCACGTTTTACTGCTTTAAGTTGCATTTCCAACTTTTATGCTCCGAAAAGACGTTTCAGCCTCAACAGAGTCCAAAAGTGCATTTTGCTGTCGAACACTTAGATTCTATGATTTCCTGCATTTAATACATCATAGAATACCAGACGTTCAAGTTGTACTATATTGTAAGAGTACCTGATGCTCTTATCACGTTTTACTGCTTTAAGTTGCATTTCCAACTTTTATGCTCCGAAAAGACATTTCAGACCTCAACAGAGTCCAAAAGTGCATTTTGCTGTCGAACACTTAGAATCTATGATTTCCTGCATCTAATGCATCATAGAATACCAGACATTCAAGTTGTACTATATTGTAAGAGTACCTGATGTTCCTATCACGTTTTACTGGTTTAAGTTGCATTTCCAACTTTTATGGTCCGAAAAGACATTTCAGCCTCAACAGAGTCCAAAAGTGCATTTTGCTGTCGAACACTTAGAATCTATGATTTCCTGCATCTAATGCATCATAGAATACCAGACATTCAAGTTGTACTATATTGTAAGAGTACCTGATGTTCCTATCACGTTTTACTGCTTTAAGTTGCATTTCCAACTTTTATGCTCCGAAAAGACGTTTCAGCCTCAACAGAGTCCAAAAGTGCATTTTGCTGTCGAACACTTAGATTCTATGATTTCCTGCATTTAATACATCATATAATACCAGACGTTCAAGTTGTACTATATTGTAAGAGTACTTGATGCTCTTATCACGTTTTACTGCTTTAAGTTGCATTTCCAACTTTTATGGTCCGAAAAGACATTTCAGCCTCAACAGAGTCCAAAAGTGCATTTCGCTGTCGAACACTTAGATTCTATGATTTCCTGCATTTAATACATCATATAATACCAGACATTCAAGTTGTACTATATTGAAAGAGTACCTGATGCTCTTATCACGTTTTACTGCTTTAAGTTGCATTTCCAACTTTTATGCTCCGAAAAGACGTTTCAGCCTCAACAGAGTCCAAAAGTGCATTTTGCTGTCGAACACTTAGATTCTATGATTTCCTGCATTTAATACAT
Organism: Taurulus bubalis; assembly: GCF_910589615.1. Taxonomy (NCBI): domain Eukaryota; kingdom Metazoa; phylum Chordata; class Actinopteri; order Perciformes; family Cottidae; genus Taurulus; species Taurulus bubalis. Next base: position 22,623,684 of record NC_136601.1, read on the forward strand.
CATATAATACCAGACATTCAAGTTGTACTATATTGAAAGAGTACCTGATGCTCTTATCACGTTTTACTGCTTTAAGTTGCATTTCCAACTTTTATGCTCCGAAAAGACGTTTCAGCCTCAACAGAGTCCAAAAGTGCATTTTGCTGTCGAACACTTAGATTCTATGATTTCCTGCATTTAATACATCATAGAATACCAGACGTTCAAGTTGTACTATATTGTAAGAGTACCTGATGCTCTTATCACGTTTTACTGCTTTAAGTTGCATTTCCAACTTTTATGCTCCGAAAAGACATTTCAGACCTCAACAGAGTCCAAAAGTGCATTTTGCTGTCGAACACTTAGAATCTATGATTTCCTGCATCTAATGCATCATAGAATACCAGACATTCAAGTTGTACTATATTGTAAGAGTACCTGATGTTCCTATCACGTTTTACTGGTTTAAGTTGCATCTCCAACTTTTATGGTCCGAAAAGACATTTCAGCCTCAACAGAGTCCAAAAGTGCATTTTGCTGTCGAACACTTAGAATCTATGATTTCCTGCATCTAATGCATCATAGAATACCAGACATTCAAGTTGTACTATATTGTAAGAGTACCTGATGTTCCTATCACGTTTTACTGCTTTAAGTTGCATTTCCAACTTTTATGCTCCGAAAAGACGTTTCAGCCTCAACAGAGTCCAAAAGTGCATTTTGCTGTCGAACACTTAGATTCTATGATTTCCTGCATTTAATACATCATAGAATACCAGACGTTCAAGTTGTACTATATTGTAAGAGTACCTGATGCTCTTATCACGTTTTACTGCTTTAAGTTGCATTTCCAACTTTTATGCTCCGAAAAGACATTTCAGACCTCAACAGAGTCCAAAAGTGCATTTTGCTGTCGAACACTTAGATTCTATGATTTCCTGCATCTAATGCATCATAGAATACCAGACGTTCAAGTTGTACTATATTGTAAGAGTACCTGATGCTCTTATCACGTTTTACTGCTTTAAGTTGCATTTCCAACTTTTATGCTCCGAAAAGACGTTTCAGCCTCAACAGAGTCCAAAAGTGCATTTTGTTGTCAAACACTTAGATTCTATGATTTCCTGCATTTAATGTATCATAGAATACCAGACGTTCAAGTTGTACTATATTGTAAGAGTACTTGATGCTCTTATCACGTTTTACTGCTTTAAGTTGCATTTCCAACTTTTATGGTCCGAAAAGACATTTCAGCCTCAACAGAGTCCAAAAGTGCATTTTGCTGTCGAACACTTAGATTCTATGATTTCCTGCATTTAATGCATCATAGAATACCAGACGTTCAAGTTGTACTATATTGTAAGAGTACTTGATGCTCTTATCACGTTTTACTGCTTTAAGTTGCATTTCCAACTTTTATGCTCCGAAAAGACGTTTCAGCCTCAACAGAGTCCAAAAGTGCATTTTGCTGTCGAACACTTAGATTCTATGATTTCCTGCATTTAATACATCATATAATACCAGACATTCAAGTTGTACTATATTGAAAGAGTACCTGATGCTCTTATCACGTTTTACTGCTTTAAGTTGCATTTCCAACTTTTATGCTCCGAAAAGACGTTTCAGCCTCAACAGAGTCCAAAAGTGCATTTTGCTGTCGAACACTTAGATTCTATGATTTCCTGCATTTAATACATCATATAATACCAGACATTCAAGTTGTACTATATTGAAAGAGTACCTGATGCTCTTATCACGTTTTACTGCTTTAAGTTGCATTTCCAACTTTTATGCTCCGAAAAGACGTTTCAGCCTCAACAGAGTCCAAAAGTGCATTTTGCTGTCGAACACTTAGATTCTATGATTTCCTGCATTTAATACATCATAGAATACCAGACATTCAAGTTGTACTATATTGTAAGAGTACCTGATGTTCCTATCACGTTTTACTGCTTTAAGTTGCATTTCCAACTTTTATGCTCCGAAAAGACGTTTCAGCCTCAACAGAGTCCAAAAGTGCATTTTGCTGTCGAACACTTAGATTCTATGATTTCCTGCATTTAATACATCATATAATACCAGACATTCAAGTTGTACTATATTGTAAGAGTACCTGATGTTCCTATCACGTTTTACTGCTTTAAGTTGCATTTCCAACTTTTATCCTCCGAAAAGACGTTTCAGCCTCAACAGAGTCCAAAAGTGCATTTTGCTGTCGAACACTTAGATTCTATGATTTCCTGCATTTAATACATCATATAATACCAGACATTCAAGTTGTACTATATTGAAAGAGTACCTGATGCTCTTATCACGTTTTACTGCTTTAAGTTGCATTTCCAACTGTTATGCTCCGAAAAGACGTTTCAGCCTCAACAGAGTCCAAAAGTGCATTTTGTTGTCAAACACTTAGATTCTATGATTTCCTGCATTTAATGTATCATAGAATACCAGACGTTCAAGTTGTACTATATTGTAAGAGTACCTGATGCTCTTATCACGTTTTACTGCTTTAAGTTGCATTTCCAACTTTTATGCTCCGAAAAGACATTTCAGACCTCAACAGAGTCCAAAAGTGCATTTTGCTGTCGAACACTTAGAATCTATGATTTCCTGCATCTAATGCATCATAGAATACCAGACATTCAAGTTGTACTATATTGTAAGAGTACCTGATGTTCCTATCACGTTTTACTGGTTTAAGTTGCATTTCCAACTTTTATGGTCCGAAAAGACATTTCAGCCTCAACAGAGTCCAAAAGTGCATTTTGCTGTCGAACACTTAGAATCTATGATTTCCTGCATCTAATGCATCATAGAATACCAGACATTCAAGTTGTACTATATTGTAAGAGTACCTGATGTTCCTATCACGTTTTACTGCTTTAAGTTGCATTTCCAACTTTTATGCTCCGAAAAGACGTTTCAGCCTCAACAGAGTCCAAAAGTGCATTTTGCTGTCGAACACTTAGATTCTATGATTTCCTGCATTTAATACATCATATAATACCAGACATTCAAGTTGTACTATATTGAAAGAGTACCTGATGCTCTTATCACGTTTTACTGCTTTAAGTTGCATTTCCAACTTTTATGCTCCGAAAAGACGTTTCAGCCTCAACAGAGTCCAAAAGTGCATTTTGCTGTCGAACACTTAGATTCTATGATTTCCTGCATTTAATACATCATATAATACCAGACATTCAAGTTGTACTATATTGAAAGAGTACCTGATGCTCTTATCACGTTTTACTGCTTTAAGTTGCATTTCCAACTTTTATGCTCCGAAAAGACGTTTCAGCCTCAACAGAGTCCAAAAGTGCATTTTGCTGTCGAACACTTAGATTCTATGATTTCCTGCATTTAATACATCATAGAATACCAGACGTTCAAGTTGTACTATATTGTAAGAGTACCTGATGCTCTTATCACGTTTTACTGCTTTAAGTTGCATTTCCAACTTTTATGCTCCGAAAAGACATTTCAGACCTCAACAGAGTCCAAAAGTGCATTTTGCTGTCGAACACTTAGAATCTATGATTTCCTGCATCTAATGCATCATAGAATACCAGACATTCAAGTTGTACTATATTGTAAGAGTACCTGATGTTCCTATCACGTTTTACTGGTTTAAGTTGCATTTCCAACTTTTATGGTCCGAAAAGACATTTCAGCCTCAACAGAGTCCAAAAGTGCATTTTGCTGTCGAACACTTAGAATCTATGATTTCCTGCATCTAATGCATCATAGAATACCAGACATTCAAGTTGTACTATATTGTAAGAGTACCTGATGTTCCTATCACGTTTTACTGCTTTAAGTTGCATTTCCAACTTTTATGCTCCGAAAAGACGTTTCAGCCTCAACAGAGTCCAAAAGTGCATTTTGCTGTCGAACACTTAGATTCTATGATTTCCTGCATTTAATACATCATATAATACCAGACATTCAAGTTGTACTATATTGAAAGAGTACCTGATGCTCTTATCACGTTTTACTGCTTTAAGTTGCATTTCCAACTTTTATGCTCCGAAAAGACGTTTCAGCCTCAACAGAGTCCAAAAGTGCATTTTGCTGTCGAACACTTAGATTCTATGATTTCCTGCATTTAATACATCATATAATACCAGACATTCAAGTTGTACTATATTGAAAGAGTACCTGATGCTCTTATCACGTTTTACTGCTCTAAGTTGCATTTCCAACTTTTATGCTCCGAAAAGACGTTTCAGCCTCAACAGAGTCCAAAAGTGCATTTTGCTGTCGAACACTTAGATTCTATGATTTCCTGCATTTAATACATCATAGAATACCAGACGTTCAAGTTGTACTATATTGTAAGAGTACCTGATGCTCTTATCACGTTTTACTGCTTTAAGTTGCATTTCCAACTTTTATGCTCCGAAAAGACATTTCAGACCTCAACAGAGTCCAAAAGTGCATTTTGCTGTCGAACACTTAGAATCTATGATTTCCTGCATCTAATGCATCATAGAATACCAGACATTCAAGTTGTACTATATTGTAAGAGTACCTGATGTTCCTATCACGTTTTACTGGTTTAAGTTGCATTTCCAACTTTTATGGTCCGAAAAGACATTTCAGCCTCAACAGAGTCCAAAAGTGCATTTTGCTGTCGAACACTTAGAATCTATGATTTCCTGCATCTAATGCATCATAGAATACCAGACATTCAAGTTGTACTATATTGTAAGAGTACCTGATGTTCCTATCACGTTTTACTGCTTTAAGTTGCATTTCCAACTTTTATGCTCCGAAAAGACGTTTCAGCCTCAACAGAGTCCAAAAGTGCATTTTGCTGTCGAACACTTAGATTCTATGATTTCCTGCATTTAATACATCATATAATACCAGACATTCAAGTTGTACTATATTGAAAGAGTACCTGATGCTCTTATCACGTTTTACTGCTTTAAGTTGCATTTCCAACTTTTATGCTCCGAAAAGACGTTTCAGCCTCAACAGAGTCCAAAAGTGCATTTTGCTGTCGAACACTTAGATTCTATGATTTCCTGCATTTAATACATCATATAATACCAGACATTCAAGTTGTACTATATTGTAAGAGTACCTGATGTTCCTATCACGTTTTACTGCTTTAAGTTGCATTTCCAACTTTTATGCTCCGAAAAGACGTTTCAGCCTCAACAGAGTCCAAAAGTGCATTTTGCTGTCGAACACTTAGATTCTATGATTTCCTGCATTTAATACATCATATAATACCAGACATTCAAGTTGTACTATATTGAAAGAGTACCTGATGCTCTTATCACGTTTTACTGCTTTAAGTTGCATTTCCAACTGTTATGCTCCGAAAAGACGTTTCAGCCTCAACAGAGTCCAAAAGTGCATTTTGTTGTCAAACACTTAGATTCTATGATTTCCTGCATTTAATGCATCATAGAATACCAGACATTCAAGTTGTACTATATTGTAAGAGTACCTGATGTTCCTATCACGTTTTACTGGTTTAAGTTGCATTTCCAACTTTTATGGTCCGAAAAGACATTTCAGCCTCAACAGAGTCCAAAAGTGCATTTTGCTGTCGAACACTTAGAATCTATGATTTCCTGCATCTAATGCATCATAGAATACCAGACGTTCAAGTTGTACTATATTGTAAGAGTACCTGATGCTCTTATCACGTTTTACTGCTTTAAGTTGCATTTCCAACTTTTATGCTCCGAAAAGACGTTTCAGCCTCAACAGAGTCCAAAAGTGCATTTTGTTGTCAAACACTTAGATTCTATGATTTCCTGCATTTAATGTATCATAGAATACCAGACGTTCAAGTTGTACTATATTGTAAGAGTACCTGATGCTCTTATCACGTTTTACTGCTTTAAGTTGCATTTCCAACTTTTATGCTCCGAAAAGACGTTTCAGCCTCAACAGAGTCCAAAAGTGCATTTTGTTGTCAAACACTTAGATTCTATGATTTCCTGCATTTAATGTATCATAGAATACCAGACGTTCAAGTTGTACTATATTGTAAGAGTACTTGATGCTCTTATCACGTTTTACTGCTTTAAGTTGCATTTCCAACTTTTATGGTCCGAAAAGACATTTCAGCCTCAACAGAGTCCAAAAGTGCATTTCGCTGTCGAACACTTAGATTCTATGATTTCCTGCATTTAATACATCATATAATACCAGACATTCAAGTTGTACTATATTGAAAGAGTACCTGATGCTCTTATCACGTTTTACTGCTTTAAGTTGCATTTCCAACTTTTATGCTCCGAAAAGACGTTTCAGCCTCAACAGAGTCCAAAAGTGCATTTTGCTGTCGAACACTTAGATTCTATGATTTCCTGCATTTAATACATCATATAATACCAGACATTCAAGTTGTACTATATTGAAAGAGTACCTGATGCTCTTATCACGTTTTACTGCTTTAAGTTGCATTTCCAACTTTTATGCTCCGAAAAGACGTTTCAGCCTCAACAGAGTCCAAAAGTGCATTTTGCTGTCGAACACTTAGATTCTATGATTTCCTGCATTTAATACATCATATAATACCAGACATTCAAGTTGTACTATATTGAAAGAGTACCTGATGCTCTTATCACGTTTTACTGCTTTAAGTTGCATTTCCAACTTTTATGCTCCGAAAAGACGTTTCAGCCTCAACAGAGTCCAAAAGTGCATTTTGCTGTCGAACACTTAGATTCTATGATTTCCTGCATTTAATACATCATAGAATACCAGACGTTCAAGTTGTACTATATTGTAAGAGTACCTGATGCTCTTATCACGTTTTACTGCTTTAAGTTGCATTTCCAACTTTTATGCTCCGAAAAGACATTTCAGACCTCAACAGAGTCCAAAAGTGCATTTTGCTGTCGAACACTTAGATTCTATGATTTCCTGCATTTAATACATCATATAATACCAGACATTCAAGTTGTACTATATTGAAAGAGTACCTGATGCTCTTATCACGTTTTACTGCTTTAAGTTGCATTTCCAACTTTTATGCTCCGAAAAGACGTTTTAGCCTCAACAGAGTCCAAAAGTGCATTTTGCTGTCGAACACTTAGATTCTATGATTTCCTGCATTTAATACATCATAGAATACCAGACGTTCAAGTTGTACTATATTGTAAGAGTACCTGATGCTCTTATCACGTTTTACTGCTTTAAGTTGCATTTCCAACTTTTATGCTCCGAAAAGACATTTCAGACCTCAACAGAGTCCAAAAGTGCATTTTGCTGTCGAACACTTAGATTCTATGATTTCCTGCATCTAATGCATCATAGAATACCAGACGTTCAAGTTGTACTATATTGTAAGAGTACCTGATGCTCTTATCACGTTTTACTGCTTTAAGTTGCATTTCCAACTTTTATGCTCCGAAAAGACGTTTCAGCCTCAACAGAGTCCAAAAGTGCATTTTGTTGTCAAACACTTAGATTCTATGATTTCCTGCATTTAATGTATCATAGAATACCAGACGTTCAAGTTGTACTATATTGTAAGAGTACTTGATGCTCTTATCACGTTTTACTGCTTTAAGTTGCATTTCCAACTTTTATGGTCCGAAAAGACATTTCAGCCTCAACAGAGTCCAAAAGTGCATTTCGCTGTCGAACACTTAGATTCTATGATTTCCTGCATCTAATGCATCATAGAATACCAGACGTTCAAGTTGTACTATATTGTAAGAGTACTTGATGCTCTTATCACGTTTTACTGCTTTAAGTTGCATTTCCAACTTTTATGCTCCGAAAAGACGTTTCAGCCTCAACAGAGTCCAAAAGTGCATTTTGCTGTCGAACACTTAGATTCTATGATTTCCTGCATTTAATACATCATATAATACCAGACATTCAAGTTGTACTATATTGAAAGAGTACCTGATGCTCTTATCACGTTTTACTGCTTTAAGTTGCATTTCCAACTTTTATGCTCCGAAAAGACGTTTCAGCCTCAACAGAGTCCAAAAGTGCATTTTGCTGTCGAACACTTAGATTCTATGATTTCCTGCATTTAATGCAACATAGAATACCAGACATTCAAGTTGTACTATATTGTAAGAGTACCTGATGTTCCTATCACGTTTTACTGCTTTAAGTTGCATTTCCAACTTTTATGCTCCGAAAAGACGTTTCAGCCTCAACAGAGTCCAAAAGTGCATTTTGCTGTCGAACACTTAGATTCTATGATTTCCTGCATTTAATACATCATATAATACCAGACATTCAAGTTGTACTATATTGAAAGAGTACCTGATGCTCTTATCACGTTTTACTGCTTTAAGTTGCATTTCCAACTTTTATGCTCCGAAAAGACGTTTCAGCCTCAACAGAGTCCAAAAGTGCATTTTGCTGTCGAACACTTAGATTCTATGATTTCCTGCATTTAATACATCATATAATACCAGACATTCAAGTTGTACTATATTGTAAGAGTACCTGATGTTCCTATCACGTTTTACTGCTTTAAGTTGCATTTCCAACTTTTATGCTCCGAAAAGACGTTTCAGCCTCAACAGAGTCCAAAAGTGCATTTTGCTGTCGAACACTTAGATTCTATGATTTCCTGCATTTAATACATCATATAATACCAGACATTCAAGTTGTACTATATTGAAAGAGTACCTGATGCTCTTATCACGTTTTACTGCTTTAAGTTGCATTTCCAACTGTTATGCTCCGAAAAGACGTTTCAGCCTCAACAGAGTCCAAAAGTGCATTTTGTTGTCAAACACTTAGATTCTATGATTTCCTGCATTTAATGTATCATAGAATACCAGACGTTCAAGTTGTACTATATTGTAAGAGTTCTTGATGCTCTTATCACGTTTTACTGCTTTAAGTTGCATTTCCAACTTTTATGGTCCGAAAAGACATTTCAGCCTCAACAGAGTCCAAAAGTGCATTTCGCTGTCGAACACTTAGATTCTATGATTTCCTGCATCTAATGCATCATAGAATACCAGACGTTCAAGTTGTACTATATTGTAAGAGTACTTGATGCTCTTATCACGTTTTACTGCTTTAAGTTGCATTTCCAACTTTTATGCTCCGAAAAGACGTTTCATTCTCAACAGAGTCCAAAAGTGCATTTTGCTGTCGAACACTTAGATTCTATGATTTCCTGCATTTAATACATCATATAATACCAGACATTCAAGTTGTACTATATTGAAAGAGTACCTGATGCTCTTATCACGTTTTACTGCTTTAAGTTGCATTTCCAACTTTTATGCTCCGAAAAGACGTTTCAGCCTCAACAGAGTCCAAAAGTGCATTTTGCTGTCGAACACTTAGATTCTATGATTTCCTGCATTTAATACATCATATAATACCAGACATTCAAGTTGTACTATATTGAAAGAGTACCTGATGCTCTTATCACGTTTTACTGCTTTAAGTTGCATTTCCAACTTTTATGCTCCGAAAAGACGTTTCAGCCTCAACAGAGTCCAAAAGTGCATTTTGCTGTCGAACACTTAGATTCTATGATTTCCTGCATTTAATACATCATATAATACCAGACATTCAAGTTGTACTATATTGAAAGAGTACCTGATGCTCTTATCACGTTTTACTGCTTTAAGTTGCATTTCCAACTTTTATGCTCCGAAAAGACGTTTCAGCCTCAACAGAGTCCAAAAGTGCATTTCGCTGTCGAACACTTAGATTCTATGATTTCCTGCATTTAATACATCATAGAATACCAGACATTCAAGTTGTACTATATTGTAAGAGTACCTGATGTTCCTATCACGTTTTACTGCTTTAAGTTGCATTTCCAACTTTTATGCTCCGAAAAGACGTTTCAGCCTCAACAGAGTCCAAAAGTGCATTTTGCTGTCGAACACTTAGATTCTATGATTTCCTGCATTTAATACATCATATAATACCAGACATTCAAGTTGTACTATATTGAAAGAGTACCTGATGCTCTTATCACGTTTTACTGCTTTAAGTTGCATTTCCAACTTTTATGCTCCGAAAAGACGTTTCAGCCTCAACAGAGTCCAAAAGTGCATTTCGCTGTCGAACACTTAGATTCTATGATTTCCTGCATCTAATGCATCATAGAATACCAGACGTTCAAGTTGTACTATATTGTAAGAGTACTTGATGCTCTTATCACGTTTTACTGCTTTAAGTTGCATTTCCAACTTTTATGCTCCGAAAAGACGTTTCATTCTCAACAGAGTCCAAAAGTGCATTTTGCTGTCGAACACTTAGATTCTATGATTTCCTGCATTTAATACATCATATAATACCAGACATTCAAGTTGTACTATATTGAAAGAGTACCTGATGCTCTTATCACGTTTTACTGCTTTAAGTTGCATTTCCAACTTTTATGCTCCGAAAAGACGTTTCAGCCTCAACAGAGTCCAAAAGTGCATTTTGCTGTCGAACACTTAGATTCTATGATTTCCTGCATTTAATACATCATATAATACCAGACATTCAAGTTGTACTATATTGAAAGAGTACCTGATGCTCTTATCACGTTTTACTGCTTTAAGTTGCATTTCCAACTTTTATGCTCCGAAAAGACGTTTCAGCCTCAACAGAGTCCAAAAGTGCATTTTGCTGTCGAACACTTAGATTCTATGATTTCCTGCATTTAATACATCATATAATACCAGACATTCAAGTTGTACTATATTGAAAGAGTACCTGATGCTCTTATCACGTTTTACTGCTTTAAGTTGCATTTCCAACTTTTATGCTCCGAAAAGACGTATCAGCCTCAACAGAGTCCAAAAGTGCATTTTGTTGTCGAACACTTAGATTCTATGATTTCCTGCATTTAATACATCATAGAATACCAGACGTTCAAGTTGTACTATATTGTAAGAGTACCTGATGCTCTTATCACGTTTTACTGCTTTAAGTTGCATTTCCAACTTTTATGCTCCGAAAAGACGTTTCAGCCTCAACAGAGTCCAAAAGTGCATTTTGCTGTCGAACACTTAGATTCTATGATTTCCTGCATTTAATACATCATAGAATACCAGACATTCAAGTTGTACTATATTGTAAGAGTACCTGATGTTCCTATCACGTTTTACTGCTTTAAGTTGCATTTCCAACTTTTATGCTCCGAAAAGACGTTTCAGCCTCAACAGAGTCCAAAAGTGCATTTTGCTGTCGAACACTTAGATTCTATGATTTCCTGCATTTAATACATCATATAATACCAGACATTCAAGTTGTACTATATTGAAAGAGTACCTGATGCTCTTATCACGTTTTACTGCTTTAAGTTGCATTTCCAACTTTTATGCTCCGAAAAGACGTTTCAGCCTCAACAGAGTCCAAAAGTGCATTTCGCTGTCGAACACTTAGATTCTATGATTTCCTGCATCTAATGCATCATAGAATACCAGACGTTCAAGTTGTACTATATTGTAAGAGTACTTGATGCTCTTATCACGTTTTACTGCTTTAAGTTGCATTTCCAACTTTTATGCTCCGAAAAGACGTTTCATTCTCAACAGAGTCCAAAAGTGCATTTTGCTGTCGAAAACTTAGATTCTATGATTTCCTGCATTTAATACATCATATAATACCAGACATTCAAGTTGTACTATATTGAAAGAGTACCTGATGCTCTTATCACGTTTTTACTGCTTTAAGTTGCATTTCCAACTTTTATGCTCCGAAAAGACGTTTCAGCCTCAACAGAGTCCAAAAGTGCATTTTGCTGTCGAACACTTAGATTCTATGATTTCCTGCATTTAATACATCATATAATACCAGACATTCAAGTTGTACTATATTGAAAGAGTACCTGATGCTCTTATCACGTTTTACTGCTTTAAGTTGCATTTCCAACTTTTATGCTCCGAAAAGACGTTTCAGCCTCAACAGAGTCCAAAAGTGCATTTTGCTGTCGAACACTTAGATTCTATGATTTCCTGCATTTAATACATCATATAATACCAGACATTCAAGTTGTACTATATTGAAAGAGTACCTGATGCTCTTATCACGTTTTACTGCTTTAAGTTGCATTTCCAACTTTTATGCTCCGAAAAGACGTTTCAGCCTCAACAGAGTCCAAAAGTGCATTTTGCTGTCGAACACTTAGATTCTATGATTTCCTGCATTTAATACATCATATAATACCAGACATTCAAGTTGTACTATATTGAAAGAGTACCTGATGCTCTTATCACGTTTTACTGCTTTAAGTTGCATTTCCAACTTTTATGCTCCGAAAAGACGTTTCAGCCTCAACAGAGTCCAAAAGTGCATTTTGCTGTCGAACACTTAGATTCTATGATTTCCTGCATTTAATACATCATATAATACCAGACATTCAAGTTGTACTATATTGAAAGAGTACCTGATGCTCTTATCACGTTTTACTGCTTTAAGTTGCATTTCCAACTTTTATGCTCCGAAAAGACATTTCAGCCTCAACAGAGTCCAAAAGTGCATTTTGCTGTCGAACACTTAGATTCTATGATTTCCTGCATTTAATGCATCATAGAATACCAGACGTTCAAGTTGTACTATATTGTAAGAGTACCTGATGCTCTTATCACGTTTTACTGCTTTAAGTTGCATTTCCAACTTTTATGCTCCGAAAAGACATTTCAGACCTCAACAGAGTCCAAAAGTGCATTTTGCTGTCGAACACTTAGATTCTATGATTTCCTGCATCTAATGCATCATAGAATACCAGACGTTCAAGTTGTACTATATTGTAAGAGTACCTGATGCTCTTATCACGTTTTACTGCTTTAAGTTGCATTTCCAACTTTTATGCTCCGAAAAGACGTTTCAGCCTCAACAGAGTCCAAAAGTGCATTTTGTTGTCAAACACTTAGATTCTATGATTTCCTGCATTTAATGTATCATAGAATACCAGACGTTCAAGTTGTACTATATTGTAAGAGTACTTGATGCTCTTATCACGTTTTACTGCTTTAAGTTGCATTTCCAACTTTTATGGTCCGAAAAGACATTTCAGCCTCAACAGAGTCCAAAAGTGCATTTCGCTGTCGAACACTTAGATTCTATGATTTCCTGCATCTAATGCATCATAGAATACCAGACGTTCAAGTTGTACTATATTGTAAGAGTACTTGATGCTCTTATCACGTTTTACTGCTTTAAGTTGCATTTCCAACTTTTATGCTCCGAAAAGACGTTTCATTCTCAACAGAGTCCAAAAGTGCATTTTGCTGTCGAACACTTAGATTCTATGATTTCCTGCATTTAATACATCATATAATACCAGACATTCAAGTTGTACTATATTGAAAGAGTACCTGATGCTCTTATCACGTTTTACTGCTTTAAGTTGCATTTCCAACTTTTATGGTCCGAAAAGACATTTCAGCCTCAACAGAGTCCAAAAGTGCATTTCGCTGTCGAACACTTAGATTCTATGATTTCCTGCATCTAATGCATCATAGAATACCAGACGTTCAAGTTGTACTATATTGTAAGAGTACTTGATGCTCTTATCACGTTTTACTGCTTTAAGTTGCATTTCCAACTTTTATGCTCCGAAAAGACGTTTCATTCTCAACAGAGTCCAAAAGTGCATTTTGCTGTCGAACACTTAGATTCTATGATTTCCTGCATTTAATACATCATATAATACCAGACATTCAAGTTGTACTATATTGAAAGAGTACCTGATGCTCTTATCACGTTTTACTGCTTTAAGTTGCATTTCCAACTTTTATGCTCCGAAAAGACGTTTCAGCCTCAACAGAGTCCAAAAGTGCATTTTGCTGTCGAACACTTAGATTCTATGATTTCCTGCATTTAATACATCATATAATACCAGACATTCAAGTTGTACTATATTGAAAGAGTACCTGATGCTCTTATCACGTTTTACTGCTTTAAGTTGCATTTCCAACTTTTATGCTCCGAAAAGACGTTTCAAGCCTCAACAGAGTCCAAAAGTGCATTTTGCTGTCGAACACTTAGATTCTATGATTTCCTGCATTTAATACATCATATAATACCAGACATTCAAGTTGTACTATATTGAAAGAGTACCTGATGCTCTTATCACGTTTTACTGCTTTAAGTTGCATTTCCAACTTTTATGCTCCGAAAAGACGTTTCAGCCTCAACAGAGTCCAAAAGTGCATTTTGCTGTCGAACACTTAGATTCTATGATTTCCTGCATTTAATACATCATATAATACCAGACATTCAAGTTGTACTATATTGAAAGAGTACCTGATGCTCTTATCACGTTTTACTGCTTTAAGTTGCATTTCCAACTTTTATGCTCCGAAAAGACGTTTCAGCCTCAACAGAGTCCAAAAGTGCATTTTGCTGTCGAACACTTAGATTCTATGATTTCCTGCATTTAATGCATCATAGAATACCAGACGTTCAAGTTGTACTATATTGTAAGAGTACCTGATGCTCTTATCACGTTTTACTGCTTTAAGTTGCATTTCCAACTTTTATGCTCCGAAAAGACATTTCAGACCTCAACAGAGTCCAAAAGTGCATTTTGCTGTCGAACACTTAGAATCTATGATTTCCTGCATCTAATGCATCATAGAATACCAGACATTCAAGTTGTACTATATTGTAAGAGTACCTGATGTTCCTATCACGTTTTACTGGTTTAAGTTGCATTTCCAACTTTTATGGTCCGAAAAGACATTTCAGCCTCAACAGAGTCCAAAAGTGCATTTTGCTGTCGAACACTTAGAATCTATGATTTCCTGCATCTAATGCATCATAGAATACCAGACATTCAAGTTGTACTATATTGTAAGAGTACCTGATGTTCCTATCACGTTTTACTGCTTTAAGTTGCATTTCCAACTTTTATGCTCCGAAAAGACGTTTCAGCCTCAACAGAGTCCAAAAGTGCATTTTGCTGTCGAACACTTAGATTCTATGATTTCCTGCATTTAATACATCATATAATACCAGACATTCAAGTTGTACTATATTGTAAGAGTACCTGATGTTCCTATCACGTTTTACTGCTTTAAGTTGCATTTCCAACTTTTATGCTCCGAAAAGACGTTTCAGCCTCAACAGAGTCCAAAAGTGCATTTTGCTGTCGAACACTTAGATTCTATGATTTCCTGCATTTAATACATCATATAATACCAGACATTCAAGTTGTACTATATTGAAAGAGTACCTGATGCTCTTATCACGTTTTACTGCTTTAAGTTGCATTTCCAACTGTTATGCTCCGAAAAGACGTTTCAGCCTCAACAGAGTCCAAAAGTGCATTTTGTTGTCAAACACTTAGATTCTATGATTTCCTGCATTTAATGCATCATAGAATACCAGACATTCAAGTTGTACTATATTGTAAGAGTACCTGATGTTCCTATCACGTTTTACTGGTTTAAGTTGCATTTCCAACTTTTATGGTCCGAAAAGACATTTCAGCCTCAACAGAGTCCAAAAGTGCATTTTGCTGTCGAACACTTAGAATCTATGATTTCCTGCATCTAATGCATCATAGAATACCAGACGTTCAAGTTGTACTATATTGTAAGAGTACCTGATGCTCTTATCACGTTTTACTGCTTTAAGTTGCATTTCCAACTTTTATGCTCCGAAAAGACGTTTCAGCCTCAACAGAGTCCAAAAGTGCATTTTGTTGTCAAACACTTAGATTCTATGATTTCCTGCATTTAATGTATCATAGAATACCAGACGTTCAAGTTGTACTATATTGTAAGAGTACATGATGCTCTTATCACGTTTTACTGCTTTAAGTTGCATTTCCAACTTTTATGGTCCGAAAAGACATTTCAGCCTCAACAGAGTCCAAAAGTGCATTTCGCTGTCGAACACTTAGATTCTATGATTTCCTGCATCTAATGCATCATAGAATACCAGACGTTCAAGTTGTACTATATTGTAAGAGTACCTGATGCTCTTATCACGTTTTACTGCTTTAAGTTGCATTTCCAACTTTTATGCTCCGAAAAGACGTTTCAGCCTCAACAGAGTCCAAAAGTGCATTTTGTTGTCAAACACTTAGATTCTATGATTTCCTGCATTTAATGTATCATAGAATACCAGACGTTCAAGTTGTACTATATTGTAAGAGTACTTGATGCTCTTATCACGTTTTACTGCTTTAAGTTGCATTTCCAACTTTTATGGTCCGAAAAGACATTTCAGCCTCAACAGAGTCCAAAAGTGCATTTCGCTGTCGAACACTTAGATTCTATGATTTCCTGCATCTAATGCATCATAGAATACCAGACGTTCAAGTTGTACTATATTGTAAGAGTACCTGATGCTCTTATCACGTTTTACTGCTTTAAGTTGCATTTCCAACTTTTATGCTCCGAAAAGACGTTTCAGCCTCAACAGAGTCCAAAACTGCATTTTGTTGTCAAACACTTAGATTCTATGATTTCCTGCATTTAATGTATCATAGAATACCAGACGTTCAAGTTGTACTATATTGTAAGAGTACTTGATGCTCTTCTCACGTTTTACTGCTTTAAGTTGCATTTCCAACTTTTATGGTCCGAAAAGACATTTCAGCCTCAACAGAGTCCAAAAGTGCATTTTGCTGTCGAACACTTAGATTCTATGATTTCCTGCATTTAATGCATCATAGAATACCAGACATTCAAGTTGTACTATATTGTAAGAGTACCTGATGTTCCTATCACGTTTTACTGGTTTAAGTTGCATTTCCAACTTTTATGCTCCGAAAAGACGTTTCATTCTCAACAGAGTCCAAAAGTGCATTTTGCTGTCGAACACTTAGATTCTATGATTTCCTGCATTTAATACATCATATAATACCAGACATTCAAGTTGTACTATATTGAAAGAGTACCTGATGCTCTTATCACGTTTTACTGCTTTAAGTTGCATTTCCAACTTTTATGCTCCGAAAAGACGTTTCAGCCTCAACAGAGTCCAAAAGTGCATTTTGCTGTCGAACACTTAGATTCTATGATTTCCTGCATTTAATACATCATATAATACCAGACATTCAAGTTGTACTATATTGAAAGAGTACCTGATGCTCTTATCACGTTTTACTGCTTTAAGTTGCATTTCCAACTTTTATGCTCCGAAAAGACGTTTCAGCCTCAACAGAGTCCAAAAGTGCATTTTGCTGTCGAACACTTAGATTCTATGATTTCCTGCATTTAATACATCATATAATACCAGACATTCAAGTTGTACTATATTGAAAGAGTACCTGATGCTCTTATCACGTTTT
>NC_136601.1:22641071-22963571 GCF_910589615.1 Taurulus bubalis
ATTGTAAGAGTACCTGATGCTCTTATCACGTTTTACTGCTTTAAGTTGCATTTCCAACTTTTATGCTCCGAAAAGACGTTTCAGCCTCAACAGAGTCCAAAAGTGCATTTTGTTGTCAAACACTTAGATTCTATGATTTCCTGCATTTAATGTATCAAAGAATACCAGACGTTCAAGTTGTACTATATTGTAAGAGTACTTGATGCTCTTATCACGTTTTACTGCTTTAAGTTGCATTTCCAACTTTTATGGTCCGAAAAGACATTTCAGCCTCAACAGAGTCCAAAAGTGCATTTTACTGTCGAACACTTAGATTCTATGATTTCCTGCATTTAATGCATCATAGAATACCAGACATTCAAGTTGTACTATATTGTAAGAGTACCTGATGTTCCTATCACGTTTTACTGGTTTAAGTTGCATTTCCAACTTTTATGCTCCGAAAAGACGTTTCAGCCTCAACAGAGTCCAAAAGTGCATTTTGTTGTCGAACACTTAGATTCTATGATTTCCTGCATGTAATGCATCATAGAATACCAGACGTTCAAGTTGTATTATATTGTAAGAGTACCTGATGCTCTTATCACGTTTTACTGCTTTAAGTTGCATTTCCAACTTTTATGCTCCGAAAAGACGTTTCAGCCTCAACAGAGTCCAAAAGTGCATTTTGCTGTCGAACACTTAGATTCTATGATTTCCTGCATTTAATACATCATATAATACCAGACATTCAAGTTGTACTATATTGAAAGAGTACCTGATGCTCTTATCACGTTTTACTGCTTTAAGTTGCATTTCCAACTTTTATGCTCCGAAAAGACGTTTCAGCCTCAACAGAGTCCAAAAGTGCATTTTGCTGTCGAACACTTAGATTCTATGATTTCCTGCATTTAATACATCATATAATACCAGACATTCAAGTTGTACTATATTGAAAGAGTACCTGATGCTCTTATCACGTTTTACTGCTTTAAGTTGCATTTCCAACTTTTATGCTCCGAAAAGACGTTTCAGCCTCAACAGAGTCCAAAAGTGCATTTTGATGTCGAACACTTAGATTCTATGATTTCCTGCATTTAATACATCATATAATACCAGACATTCAAGTTGTACTATATTGAAAGAGTACCTGATGCTCTTATCACGTTTTACTGCTTTAAGTTGCATTTCCAACTTTTATGCTCCGAAAAGACGTTTCAGCCTCAACAGAGTCCAAAAGTTCATTTTGCTGTCGAACACTTAGATTCTATGATTTCCTGCATTTAATACATCATATAATACCAGACATTCAAGTTGTACTATATTGAAAGAGTACCTGATGCTCTTATCACGTTTTACTGCTTTAAGTTGCATTTCCAACTTTTATGCTCCGAAAAGACGTTTCAGCCTCAAAAGAGTCCAAAAGTGCATTTTGTTGTCAAACACTTAGATTCTATGATTTCCTGCATTTAATGTATCATAGAATACCAGACGTTCAAGTTGTATTATATTGTAAGAGTACCTGATGCTCTTATCACGTTTTACTGCTTTAAGTTGCATTTCCAACTTTTATGCTCCGAAAAGACGTTTCAGCCTCAACAGAGTCCAAAAGTGCATTTTGCTGTCGAACACTTAGATTCTATGATTTCCTGCATTTAATGCATCATAGAATACCAGACGTTCAAGTTGTACTATATTGTAAGAGTACCTGATGCTCTTATCACGTTTTACTGCTTTAAGTTGCATTTCCAACTTTTATGCTCCGAAAAGACGTTTCAGCCTCAACAGAGTCCAAAAGTGCATTTTGTTGTCAAACACTTAGATTCTATGATTTCCTGCATTTAATGCATCATAGAATACCAGACGTTCAAGTTGTACTATATTGTAAGAGTACTTGATGCTCTTATCACGTTTTACTGCTTTAAGTTGCATTTCCAACTTTTATGCTCCGAAAAGACGTTTCAGCCTCAACAGAGTCCAAAAGTGCATTTTGCTGTCGAACACTTAGATTCTATGATTTCCTGCATTTAATACATCATATAATACCAGACATTCAAGTTGTACTATATTGAAAGAGTACCTGATGCTCTTATCACGTTTTACTGCTTTAAGTTGCATTTCCAACTTTTATGCTCCGAAAAGACGTTTCAGCCTCAACAGAGTCCAAAAGTGCATTTTGCTGTCGAACACTTAGATTCTATGATTTCCTGCATTTAATACATCATATAATACCAGACATTCAAGTTGTACTATATTGAAAGAGTACCTGATGCTCTTATCACGTTTTACTGCTTTAAGTTGCATTTCCAACTTTTATGCTCCGAAAAGACGTTTCAGCCTCAACAGAGTCCAAAAGTGCATTTTGCTGTCGAACACTTAGATTCTATGATTTCCTGCATTTAATACATCATAGAATACCAGACGTTCAAGTTGTACTATATTGTAAGAGTACCTGATGCTCTTATCACGTTTTACTGCTTTAAGTTGCATTTCCAACTTTTATGCTCCGAAAAGACATTTCAGACCTCAACAGAGTCCAAAAGTGCATTTTGCTGTCGAACACTTAGAATCTATGATTTCCTGCATCTAATGCATCATAGAATACCAGACATTCAAGTTGTACTATATTGTAAGAGTACCTGATGTTCCTATCACGTTTTACTGCTTTAAGTTGCATTTCCAACTTTTATGCTCCGAAAAGACGTTTCAGCCTCAACAGAGTCCAAAAGTGCATTTTGCTGTCGAACACTTAGATTCTATGATTTCCTGCATTTAATACATCATATAATACCAGACATTCAAGTTGTACTATATTGAAAGAGTACCTGATGCTCTTATCACGTTTTACTGCTTTAAGTTGCATTTCCAACTTTTATGCTCCGAAAAGACGTTTCAGCCTCAACAGAGTCAAAAAGTGCATTTTGCTGTCGAACACTTAGATTCTATGATTTCCTGCATTTAATACATCATATAATACCAGACATTCAAGTTGTACTATATTGAAAGAGTACCTGATGCTCTTATCACGTTTTACTGCTTTAAGTTGCATTTCCAACTTTTATGCTCCGAAAAGACGTTTCAGCCTCAACAGAGTCCAAAAGTGCATTTTGCTGTCGAACACTTAGATTCTATGATTTCCTGCATTTAATACATCATATAATACCAGACATTCAAGTTGTACTATATTGAAAGAGTACCTGATGCTCTTATCACGTTTTACTGCTTTAAGTTGCATTTCCAACTTTTATGCTCCGAAAAGACGTTTCAGCCTCAACAGAGTCCAAAAGTGCATTTTGCTGTCGAACACTTAGATTCTATGATTTCCTGCATTTAATACATCATATAATACCAGACATTCAAGTTGTACTATATTGAAAGAGTACCTGATGCTCTTATCACGTTTTACTGCTTTAAGTTGCATTTCCAACTTTTATGCTCCGAAAAGACGTTTCAGCCTCAACAGAGTCCAAAAGTGCATTTTGCTGTCGAACACTTAGATTCTATGATTTCCTGCATTTAATACATCATATAATACCAGACATTCAAGTTGTACTATATTGAAAGAGTACCTGATGCTCTTATCACGTTTTACTGCTTTAAGTTGCATTTCCAACTTTTATGCTCCGAAAAGACGTTTCAGCCTCAACAGAGTCCAAAAGTGCATTTTGCTGTCGAACACTTAGATTCTATGATTTCCTGCATTTAATACATCATATAATACCAGACATTCAAGTTGTACTATATTGAAAGAGTACCTGATGCTCTTATCACGTTTTACTGCTTTAAGTTGCATTTCCAACTTTTATGCTCCGAAAAGACGTTTCAGCCTCAACAGAGTCCAAAAGTGCATTTTGTTGTCGAACACTTAGATTCTATGATTTCCTGCATGTAATGCATCATAGAATACCAGACGTTCTAGTTGTATTATATTGTAAGAGTACCTGATGCTCTTATCACGTTTTACTGCTTTAAGTTGCATTTCCAACTTTTATGCTCCGAAAAGACGTTTCAGCCTCAACAGAGTCCAAAAGTGCATTTTGCTGTCGAACACTTAGATTCTATGATTTCCTGCATTTAATGCATCATAGAATACCAGACGTTCAAGTTGTACTATATTGTAAGAGTACCTGATGCTCTCATCACGTTTTACTGCTTTAAGTTGCATTTCCAACTTTTATGCTCCGAAAAGACGTTTCAGCCTCAACAGAGTCCAAAAGTGCATTTTGTTGTCGAACACTTAGATTCTATGATTTCCTGCATTTAATGCATCATAGAATACCAGACGTTCAAGTTGTACTATATTGTAAGAGTACTTGATGCTCTCATCACGTTTTACTGCTTTAAGTTGCATTTCCAACTGTTATGGTCCGAAAAGACATTTCAGACCTCAACAGAGTCCAAAAGTGCATTTTGCTGTCGAACACTTAGAATCTATGATTTCCTGCATCTAATGCATCATAGAATACCAGACATTCAAGTTGTACTATCTTGTAAGAGTACCTGATGTTCCTATCACGTTTTACTGCTTTAAGTTGCATTTCCAACTTTTATGCTCCGAAAAGACGTTTCAGCCTCAACAGAGTCCAAAAGTGCATTTTGCTGTCGAACACTTAGAATCTATGATTTCCTGCATCTAATGCATCATAGAATACCAGACATTCAAGTTGTACTATATTGTAAGAGTACCTGATGTTCCTATCACGTTTTACTGGTTTAAGTTGCATTTCCAACTTTTATGCTCCGAAAAGACGTTTCAGCCTCAAGAGAGTCCAAAAGTGCATTTTGCTGTCGAACACTTAGATTCTATGATTTCCTGCATTTAATACATCATATAATACCAGACATTCAAGTTGTACTATATTGAAAGAGTACCTGATGCTCTCATCACGTTTTACTGGTTTAAGTTGCATTTCCAATTTTTATGCCCCGAAAAGACGTTTCAGCCTCAACAGAGTCCAAAAGTGCATTTTGCTGTCGAACACTTAGAATCTATGATTTCCTGCATCTAATGCATCATAGAATATCAGACATTCAAGTTGTACTATATTGTAAGAGTACCTGATGCTCCTATCACGTTTTACTGCTTTAAGTTGCATTTCCAACTTTTATGCTCCGAAAAGACGTTTCAGCCTCAACAGAGTCCAAAAGTGCATTTTGCTGTCAAACACTTAGATTCTATGATTTCCTGCATTTAATGCATCATAGAATACCAGACATTCAAGTTGTACTATATTGTAAGAGTACCTGATGTTCCTATCACGTTTTACTGGTTTAAGTTGCATTTCCAACTTTTATGGTCCGAAAAGACATTTCAGCCTCAACAGAGTCCAAAAGTGCATTTTGCTGTCGAACACTTAGAATCTATGATTTCCTGCATCTAATGCATCATAGAATACCAGACATTCAAGTTGTACTATATTGTAAGAGTACCTGATGTTCCTATCACGTTTTACTGCTTTAAGTTGCATTTCCAACTTTTATGCTCCGAAAAGACGTTTCAGCCTCAACAGAGTCCAAAAGTGCATTTTGCTGTCGAACACTTAGAATCTATGATTTCCTGCATGTAATGCATCATAGAATACCAGACGTTCAAGTTGTACTATATTGTAAGAGTACCTGATGCTCTTATCACGTTTTACTGCTTTAAGTTGCATTTCCAACTTTTATGCTCCGAAAAGACGTTTCAGCCTCAACAGAGTCCAAAAGTGCATTTTGTTGTCAAACACTTAGATTCTATGATTTCCTGCATTTAATGCATCATAGAATACCAGACGTTCAAGTTGTACTATATTGTAAGAGTACTTGATGCTCTTATCACGTTTTACTGCTTTAAGTTGCATTTCCAACTTTTATGGTCCGAAAAGACATTTCAGCCTCAACAGAGTCCAAAAGTGCATTTTGCTGTCGAACACTTAGAATCTATGATTTCCTGCATCTAATGCATCATAGAATACCAGACATTCAAGTTGTACTATATTGTAAGAGTACTTGATGCTCTTATCACGTTTTACTGCTTTAAGTTTTATTTCCAACTTTTATGGTCCGAAAAGACATTTCAGCCTCAACAGAGTCCAAAAGTGCATTTTGCTGTCGAACACTTAGATTCTATGATTTCCTGCATTTAATGCATCATAGAATACCAGACATTCAAGTTGTACTACATTGTAAGAGTACCTGATGTTCCTATCACGTTTTACTGCTTTAAGTTGCATTTCCAACTTTTATGCTCCGAAAAGACATTTCAGCCTCAACAGAGTCCAAAAGTGCATTTTGCTGTCGAACACTTAGAATCTATGATTTCCTGCATCTAATGCATCATAGAATACCAGACATTCAAGTTGTACTATATTGTAAGAGTACTTGATGCTCTTATCACGTTTTACTGCTTTAAGTTGCATTTCCAACTTTTATGGTCCGAAAAGACATTTCAGCCTCAACAGAGTCCAAAAGTGCATTTTGCTGTCGAACACTTAGATTCTATGATTTCCTGCATTTAATGCATCATAGAATACCAGACGTTCAAGTTGTACTATATTGTAAGAGTACCTGATGCTCTTATCACGTTTTACTGCTTTAAGTTGCATTTCCAACTTTTATGCTCCGAAAAGACGTTTCAGCCTCAAGAGAGTCCAAAAGTGCATTTTGCTGCCGAACACTTAGATTCTATGATTTCCTGCATTTAATACATCATATAATACCAGACATTCAAGTTGTACTATATTGAAAGAGTACCTGATGCTCTCATCACGTTTTACTGGTTTAAGTTGCATTTCCAACTTTTATGCCCCGAAAAGACGTTTCAGCCTCAGCAGAGTCCAAAAGTGCATTTTGCTGTCAAACACTTAGATTCTATGATTTCCTGCATTTAATGCATCATAGAATACCAGACGTTCAAGTTGTACTATATTGTAAGAGTACTTGATGCTCTCATCACGTTTTACTGCTTTAAGTTGCATTTCCAACTGTTATGGTCCGAAAAGACATTTCAGACCTCAACAGAGTCCAAAATTGCATTTTGCTGTCGAACACTTAGAATCTATGATTTCCTGCATCTAATGCATCATAGAATACCAGACATTCAAGTTGTACTATATTGTAAGAGTACCTGATGTTCCTATCACGTTTTACTGCTTTAAGTTGCATTTCCAACTTTTATGCTCCGAAAAGACGTTTCAGCCTCAACAGAGTCCAAAAGTGCATTTTGCTGTCGAACACTTAGATTCTATGATTTCCTGCATTTAATACATCATATAATACCAGACATTCAAATTGTACTATATTGAAAGAGTACCTGATGCTCTTGTCACGTTTTACTGCTTTAAGTTGCATTTCCAACTTTTATGCTCCGAAAAGACGTTTCAGCCTCAACAGAGTCAAAAAGTGCATTTTGCTGTCGAACACTTAGATTCTATGATTTCCTGCATTTAATACATCATATAATACCAGACATTCAAGTTGTACTATATTGAAAGAGTACCTGATGCTCTTATCACGTTTTACTGCTTTAAGTTGCATTTCCAACTTTTATGCTCCGAAAAGACGTTTCAGCCTCAACAGAGTCCAAAAGTGCATTTTGCTGTCGAACACTTAGATTCTATGATTTCCTGCATTTAATACATCATATAATACCAGACATTCAAGTTGTACTATATTGAAAGAGTACCTGATGCTCTTATCACGTTTTACTGCTTTAAGTTGCATTTCCAACTTTTATGCTCCGAAAAGACGTTTCAGCCTCAACAGAGTCCAAAAGTGCATTTTGCTGTCGAACACTTAGATTCTATGATTTCCTGCATTTAATACATCATAGAATACCAGACGTTCAAGTTGTACTATATTGTAAGAGTACCTGATGCTCTTATCACGTTTTACTGCTTTAAGTTGCATTTCCAACTTTTATGCTCCGAAAAGACATTTCAGACCTCAACAGAGTCCAAAAGTGCATTTTGCTGTCGAACACTTAGAATCTATGATTTCCTGCATCTAATGCATCATAGAATACCAGACATTCAAGTTGTACTATATTGTAAGAGTACCTGATGTTCCTATCACGTTTTACTGGTTTAAGTTGCATTTCCAACTTTTATGGTCCGAAAAGACATTTCAGCCTCAACAGAGTCCAAAAGTGCATTTTGCTGTCGAACACTTAGATTCTATGATTTCCTGCATTTAATGCATCATAGAATACCAGACGTTCAAGTTGTACTATATTGTAAGAGTACCTGATGCTCTTATCACGTTTTACTGCTTTAAGTTGCATTTCCAACTTTTATGCCCCGAAAAGACGTTTCAGCCTCAACAGAGTCCAAAAGTGCATTTTGCTGTCAAACACTTAGATTCTATGATTTCCTGCATTTAATGCATCATAGAATACCAGACATTCAAGTTGTACTATATTGTAAGAGTACCTGATGTTCCTATCACGTTTTACTGGTTTAAGTTGCATTTCCAACTTTTATGCTCCGAAAAGACGTTTCAGCCTCAACAGAGTCCAAAAGTGCATTTTGCTGTCAAACACTTAGATTCTATGATTTCCTGCATTTAATGCATCATAGAATACCAGACATTCAAGTTGTACTATATTGTAAGAGTACCTGATGTTCCTATCACGTTTTACTGGTTTAAGTTGCATTTCCAACTTTTATGGTCCGAAAAGACATTTCAGCCTCAACAGAGTCCAAAAGTGCATTTTGCTGTCAAACACTTAGATTCTATGATTTCCTGCATTTAATGCATCATAGAATACCAGACATTCAAGTTGTACTATATTGTAAGAGTACCTGATGTTCCTATCACGTTTTACTGGTTTAAGTTGCATTTCCAACTTTTATGGTCCGAAAAGACATTTCAGCCTCAACAGAGTCCAAAAGTGCATTTTGCTGTCGAACACTTAGAATCTATGATTTCCTGCATTTAATGCATCATAGAATACCAGACGTTCAAGTTGTACTATATTGTAAGAGTACTTGATGCTCTCATCACGTTTTACTGCTTTAAGTTGCATTTCCAACTGTTATGGTCCGAAAAGACATTTCAGACCTCAACAGAGTCCAAAATTGCATTTTGCTGTCGAACACTTAGAATCTATGATTTCCTGCATCTAATGCATCATAGAATACCAGACATTCAAGTTGTACTATATTGTAAGAGTACCTGATGTTCCTATCACGTTTTACTGCTTTAAGTTGCATTTCCAACTTTTATGCTCCGAAAAGACGTTTCAGCCTCAACAGAGTCCAAAAGTGCATTTTGCTGTCGAACACTTAGATTCTATGATTTCCTGCATTTAATACATCATATAATACCAGACATTCAAATTGTACTATATTGAAAGAGTACCTGATGCTCTTATCACGTTTTACTGCTTTAAGTTGCATTTCCAACTTTTATGCTCCGAAAAGACGTTTCAGCCTCAACAGAGTCAAAAAGTGCATTTTGCTGTCGAACACTTAGATTCTATGATTTCCTGCATTTAATACATCATATAATACCAGACATTCAAGTTGTACTATATTGAAAGAGTACCTGATGCTCTTATCACGTTTTACTGCTTTAAGTTGCATTTCCAACTTTTATGCTCCGAAAAGACGTTTCAGCCTCAACAGAGTCCAAAAGTGCATTTTGCTGTCGAACACTTAGATTCTATGATTTCCTGCATTTAATACATCATATAATACCAGACATTCAAGTTGTACTATATTGAAAGAGTACCTGATGCTCTTATCACGTTTTACTGCTTTAAGTTGCATTTCCAACTTTTATGCTCCGAAAAGCCGTTTCAGCCTCAACAGAGTCCAAAAGTGCATTTTGCTGTCGAACACTTAGATTCTATGATTTCCTGCATTTAATACATCATAGAATACCAGACGTTCAAGTTGTACTATATTGTAAGAGTACCTGATGCTCTTATCACGTTTTACTGCTTTAAGTTGCATTTCCAACTTTTATGCTCCGAAAAGACATTTCAGACCTCAACAGAGTCCAAAAGTGCATTTTGCTGTCGAACACTTAGAATCTATGATTTCCTGCATCTAATGCATCATAGAATACCAGACATTCAAGTTGTACTATATTGTAAGAGTACCTGATGTTCCTATCACGTTTTACTGGTTTAAGTTGCATTTCCAACTTTTATGGTCCGAAAAGACATTTCAGCCTCAACAGAGTCCAAAAGTGCATTTTGCTGTCGAACACTTAGATTCTATGATTTCCTGCATTTAATGCATCATAGAATACCAGACGTTCAAGTTGTACTATATTGTAAGAGTACCTGATGCTCTTATCACGTTTTACTGCTTTAAGTTGCATTTCCAACTTTTATGCTCCGAAAAGACGTTTCAGCCTCAACAGAGTCCAAAAGTGCATTTTGCTGTCAAACACTTAGATTCTATGATTTCCTGCATTTAATGCATCATAGAATACCAGACATTCAAGTTGTACTATATTGTAAGAGTACCTGATGTTCCTATCACGTTTTACTGGTTTAAGTTGCATTTCCAACTTTTATGCTCCGAAAAGACGTTTCAGCCTCAACAGAGTCCAAAAGTGCATTTTGTTGTCAAACACTTAGATTCTATGATTTCCTGCATTTAATGCATCATAGAATACCAGACATTCAAGTTGTACTATATTGTAAGAGTACCTGATGTTCCTATCACGTTTTACTGGTTTAAGTTGCATTTCCAACTTTTATGGTCCGAAAAGACATTTCAGCCTCAACAGAGTCCAAAAGTGCATTTTGCTGTCGAACACTTAGAATCTATGATTTCCTGCATCTAATGCATCATAGAATACCAGACATTCAAGTTGTACTATATTGTAAGAGTACCTGATGTTCCTATCACGTTTTACTGCTTTAAGTTGCATTTCCAACTTTTATGCTCCGAAAAGACGTTTCAGCCTCAACAGAGTCCAAAAGTGCATTTTGCTGTCGAACACTTAGAATCTATGATTTCCTGCATGTAATGCATCATAGAATACCAGACATTCAAGTTGTACTATATTGTAAGAGTACTTGATGCTCTTATCACGTTTTACTGCTTTAAGTTTTATTTCCAACTTTTATGGTCCGAAAAGACATTTCAGCCTCAACAGAGTCCAAAAGTGCATTTTGCTGTCGAACACTTAGATTCTATGATTTCCTGCATTTAATGCATCATAGAATACCAGACATTCAAGTTGTACTATATTGTAAGAGTACCTGATGTTCCTATCACGTTTTACTGGTTTAAGTTGCATTTCCAACTTTTATGCTCCGAAAAGACATTTCAGCCTCAACAGAGTCCAAAAGTGCATTTTGCTGTCGAACACTTAGATTCTATGATTTCCTGCATTTAATGCATCATAGAATACCAGACGTTCAAGTTGTACTATATTGTAAGAGTACCTGATGCTCTTATCACGTTTTACTGCTTTAAGTTGCATTTCCAACTTTTATGCTCCGAAAAGACGTTTCAGCCTCAAGAGAGTCCAAAAGTGCATTTTGCTGCCGAACACTTAGATTCTATGATTTCCTGCATTTAATACATCATATAATACCAGACATTCAAGTTGTACTATATTGAAAGAGTACCTGATGCTCTCATCACGTTTTACTGGTTTAAGTTGCATTTCCAACTTTTATGCCCCGAAAAGACGTTTCAGCCTCAACAGAGTCCAAAAGTGCATTTTGCTGTCAAACACTTAGATTCTATGATTTCCTGCATCTAATGCATCATAGAATACCATACATTCAAGTTGTACTATATTGTAAGAGTACCTGATGTTCCTATCACGTTTTACTGGTTTAAGTTGCATTTCCAACTTTTATGGTCCGAAAAGACATTTCAGCCTCAACAGAGTCCAAAAGTGCATTTTGCTGTCGAACACTTAGAATCTATGATTTCCTGCATCTAATGCATCATAGAATACCATACATTCAAGTTGTACTATATTGTAAGAGTACCTGATGTTCCTATCACGTTTTACTGGTTTAAGTTGCATTTCCAACTTTTATGGTCCGAAAAGACATTTCAGCCTCAACAGAGTCCAAAAGTGCATTTTGCTGTCGAACACTTAGAATCTATGATTTCCTGCATCTAATGCAACATAGAATACCAGACATTCAAGTTGTACTATATTGTAAGAGTACCTGATGTTCCTATCACGTTTTACTGGTTTAAGTTGCATTTCCAACTTTTATGGTCCGAAAAGACATTTCAGCCTCAACAGAGTCCAAAAGTGCATTTTGCTGTCGAACACTTAGAATCTATGATTTCCTGCATCTAATGCATCATAGAATACCAGACATTCAAGTTGTACTATATTGTAAGAGTACCTGATGCTCCTATCACGTTTTACTGCTTTAAGTTGCATTTCCAACTTTTATGCTCCGAAAAGACGTTTCAGCCTCAACAGAGTCCAAAAGTGCATTTTGCTGTCGAACACTTAGATTCTATGATTTCCTGCATTTAATACATCATATAATACCAGACATTCAAGTTGTACTATATTTAAAGAGTACCTGATGCTCTCATCACGTTTTACTGGTTTAAGTTGCATTTCCAACTTTTATGCTCCGAAAAGACGTTTCAGCCTCAACAGAGTCCAAAAGTGCATTTTGCTGTCGAACACTTAGATTCTATGATTTCCTGCATGTAATGCATCATAGAATACCAGACGTTCAAGTTGTACTATATTGTAAGAGTACCTGATGCTCTTATCACGTTTTACTGCTTTAAGTTGCATTTCCAACTTTTATGCTCCGAAAAGACGTTTCAGCCTCAACAGAGTCCAAAAGTGCATTTTGCTGTCGAACACTTAGATTCTATGATTTCCTGCATTTTGCTGTCGAACACTTAGAATCTATGATTTCCTGCATCTAATGCATCATAGAATACCAGACATTCAAGTTGTACTATATTGTAAGAGTACCTGATGCTCCTATCACGTTTTACTGCTTTAAGTTGCATTTCCAACTTTTATGCTCCGAAAAGACGTTTCAGCCTCAACAGAGTCCAAAAGTGCATTTTGCTGTCGAACACTTAGATTCTATGATTTCCTGCATTTAATACATCATATAATACCAGACATTCAAGTTGTACTATATATAAAGAGTACCTGATGCTCTCATCACGTTTTACTGGTTTAAGTTGCATTTCCAACTTTTATGCTCCGAAAAGACGTTTCAGCCTCAACAGAGTCCAAAAGTGCATTTTGCTGTCGAACACTTAGATTCTATGATTTCCTGCATGTAATGCATCATAGAATACCAGACGTTCAAGTTGTACTATATTGTAAGAGTACCTGATGCTCTTATCACGTTTTACTGCTTTAAGTTGCATTTCCAACTTTTATGCTCCGAAAAGACGTTTCAGCCTCAACAGAGTCCAAAAGTGCATTTTGCTGTCGAACACTTAGATTCTATGATTTCCTGCATTTAATGCATCATAGAATACCAGACGTTCAAGTTGTACTATATTGTAAGAGTACCTGATGCTCTTATCACGTTTTACTGCTTTAAGTTGCATTTCCAACTTTTATGGTCCGAAAAGACATTTCAGCCTCAACAGAGTCCAAAAGTGCATTTTGCTGTCGAACACTTAGATTCTATGATTTCCTGCATTTAATGCATCATAGAATACCAGACATTCAAGTTGTACTACATTGTAAGAGTACCTGATGTTCCTATCACGTTTTACTGCTTTAAGTTGCATTTCCAACTTTTATGCTCCGAAAAGACATTTCAGCCTCAACAGAGTCCAAAAGTGCATTTTGCTGTCGAACACTTAGATTCTATGATTTCCTGCATTTAATGCATCATAGAATACCAGACGTTCAAGTTGTACTATATTGTAAGAGTACCTGATGCTCTTATCACGTTTTACTGCTTTAAGTTGCATTTCCAACTTTTATGCTCCGAAAAGACGTTTCAGCCTCAAGAGAGTCCAAAAGTGCATTTTGCTGCCGAACACTTAGATTCTATGATTTCCTGCATTTAATACATCATATAATACCAGACATTCAAGTTGTACTATATTGAAAGAGTACCTGATGCTCTCATCACGTTTTACTGGTTTAAGTTGCATTTCCAACTTTTATGCCCCGAAAAGACGTTTCAGCCTCAACAGAGTCCAAAAGTGCATTTTGCTGTCAAACACTTAGATTCTATGATTTCCTGCATCTAATGCATCATAGAATACCATACATTCAAGTTGTACTATATTGTAAGAGTACCTGATGTTCCTATCACGTTTTACTGGTTTAAGTTGCATTTCCAACTTTTATGGTCCGAAAAGACATTTCAGCCTCAACAGAGTCCAAAAGTGCATTTTGCTGTCGAACACTTAGAATCTATGATTTCCTGCATCTAATGCATCATAGAATACCATACATTCAAGTTGTACTATATTGTAAGAGTACCTGATGTTCCTATCACGTTTTACTGGTTTAAGTTGCATTTCCAACTTTTATGGTCCGAAAAGACATTTCAGCCTCAACAGAGTCCAAAAGTGCATTTTGCTGTCGAACACTTAGAATCTATGATTTCCTGCATCTAATGCAACATAGAATACCAGACATTCAAGTTGTACTATATTGTAAGAGTACCTGATGTTCCTATCACGTTTTACTGGTTTAAGTTGCATTTCCAACTTTTATGGTCCGAAAAGACATTTCAGCCTCAACAGAGTCCAAAAGTGCATTTTGCTGTCGAACACTTAGAATCTATGATTTCCTGCATCTAATGCATCATAGAATACCAGACATTCAAGTTGTACTATATTGTAAGAGTACCTGATGCTCCTATCACGTTTTACTGCTTTAAGTTGCATTTCCAACTTTTATGCTCCGAAAAGACGTTTCAGCCTCAACAGAGTCCAAAAGTGCATTTTGCTGTCGAACACTTAGATTCTATGATTTCCTGCATTTAATACATCATATAATACCAGACATTCAAGTTGTACTATATATAAAGAGTACCTGATGCTCTTATCACGTTTTACTGGTTTAAGTTGCATTTCCAACTTTTATGCTCCGAAAAGACGTTTCAGCCTCAACAGAGTCCAAAAGTGCATTTTGCTGTCGAACACTTAGATTCTATGATTTCCTGCATGTAATGCATCATAGAATACCAGACATTCAAGTTGTACTATATTGTAAGAGTACCTGATGCTCTTATCACGTTTTACTGCTTTAAGTTGCATTTCCAACTTTTATGCTCCGAAAAGACGTTTCAGCCTCAACAGAGTCCAAAAGTGCATTTTGCTGTCGAACACTTAGATTCTATGATTTCCTGCATTTTGCTGTCGAACACTTAGAATCTATGATTTCCTGCATCTAATGCATCATAGAATACCAGACATTCAAGTTGTACTATATTGTAAGAGTACCTGATGCTCCTATCACGTTTTACTGCTTTAAGTTGCATTTCCAACTTTTATGCTCCGAAAAGACGTTTCAGCCTCAACAGAGTCCAAAAGTGCATTTTGCTGTCGAACACTTAGATTCTATGATTTCCTGCATTTAATACATCATATAATACCAGACATTCAAGTTGTACTATATATAAAGAGTACCTGATGCTCTCATCACGTTTTACTGGTTTAAGTTGCATTTCCAACTTTTATGCTCCGAAAAGACGTTTCAGCCTCAACAGAGTCCAAAAGTGCATTTTGCTGTCGAACACTTAGATTCTATGATTTCCTGCATGTAATGCATCATAGAATACCAGACGTTCAAGTTGTACTATATTGTAAGAGTACCTGATGCTCTTATCACGTTTTACTGCTTTAAGTTGCATTTCCAACTTTTATGCTCCGAAAAGACGTTTCAGCCTCAACAGAGTCCAAAAGTGCATTTTGCTGTCGAACACTTAGATTCTATGATTTCCTGCATTTAATGCATCATAGAATACCAGACGTTCAAGTTGTACTATATTGTAAGAGTACCTGATGCTCTTATCACGTTTTACTGCTTTAAGTTGCATTTCCAACTTTTATGCTCCGAAAAGACGTTTCAGCCTCAAGAGAGTCCAAAAGTGCATTTTGCTGTCGAACACTTAGATTCTATGATTTCCTGCATGTAATGCATCATAGAATACCAGACGTTCTAGTTGTATTATATTGTAAGAGTACCTGATGCTCTTATCACGTTTTACTGCTTTAAGTTGCATTTCCAACTTTTATGCTCCGAAAAGACGTTTCAGCCTCAACAGAGTCCAAAAGTGCATTTTGCTGTCGAACACTTAGATTCTATGATTTCCTGCATTTAATGCATCATAGAATACCAGACGTTCAAGTTGTACTATATTGTAAGAGTACTTGATGCTCTTATCACGTTTTACTGCTTTAAGTTGCATTTCCAACTTTTATGCTCCGAAAAGACGTTTCAGCCTCAACAGAGTCCAAAAGTGCATTTTGCTGTCGAACAGTTAGATTCTATGATTTCCTGCATCTAATGCATCATAGAATACCAGACATTCAAGTTGTACTATATTGTAAGAGTACCTGATGTTCCTATCACGTTTTACTAATTTAAGTTGCATTTCCAACTTTTATGCTCCGAAAAGACGTTTCAGCCTCAACAGAGTCCAAAAGTGCATTTTGCTGTCGAACACTTAGATTCTATGATTTCCTGCATTTAATGCATCATAGAATACCAGACGTTCAAGTTGTACTATATTGTAAGAGTACTTGATGCTCTTATCACGTTTTACTGCTTTAAGTTGCATTTCCAACTTTTATGCTCCGAAAAGACGTTTCAGCCTCAACAGAGTCCAAAAGTGCATTTTGCTGTCGAACACTTAGATTCTATGATTTCCTGCATTTTGCTGTCGAACACTTAGATTCTATGATTTCCTGCATTTAATGCATCATAGAATACCAGACGTTCAAGTTGTACTATATTGTAAGAGTACCTGATGCTCTTATCACGTTTTACTGCTTTAAGTTGCATTTCCAACTTTTATGCTCCGAAAAGACGTTTCAGCCTCAAGAGAGTCCAAAAGTGCATTTTGCTGTCGAACACTTAGATTCTATGATTTCCTGCATTTAATACATCATATAATACCAGACATTCAAGTTGTACTGTATTGAAAGAGTACTTGATGCTCTCATCACGTTTTACTGGTTTAAGTTGCATTTCCAACTTTTATGCCCCGAAAAGACGTTTCAGCCTCAACAGAGTCCAAAAGTGCATTTTGCTGTCGAACACTTAGATTCTATGATTTCCTGCATTTAATGCATCATAGAATACCAGACGTTCAAGTTGTACTATATTGTAAGAGTACTTGATGCTCTTATCACGTTTTACTGCTTTAAGTTGCATTTCCAACTTTTATGCTCCGAAAAGACGTTTCAGCCTCAACAGAGTCCAAAAGTGCATTTTGCTGTCGAACACTTAGATTCTATGATTTCCTGCATTTTGCTGTCGAACACTTAGATTCTATGATTTCCTGCATTTAATGCATCATAGAATACCAGACGTTCAAGTTGTACTATATTGTAAGAGTACCTGATGCTCTTATCACGTTTTACTGCTTTAAGTTGCATTTCCAACTTTTATGCTCCGAAAAGACGTTTCAGCCTCAACAGAGTCCAAAAGTGCATTTTGCTGTCGAACACTTAGATTCTATGATTTACTGCATTTAATGCATCATAGAATACCAGACATTCAAGTTGTACTATATTGTAAGAGTACCTGATGCTCCTATCACGTTTTACTGCTTTAAGTTGCATTTCCAACTTTCATGCTCCGAAAAGACGTTTCAGCCTCAACAGAGTCCAAAAGTGCATTTTGCTGTCGAACACTTAGATTCTATGATTTCCTGCATTTAATACATCATATAATACCAGACATTCAAGTTGTACTATATATAAAGAGTACCTGATGCTCTCATCACGTTTTACTGGTTTAAGTTGCATTTCCAACTTTTATGCTCCGAAAAGACGTTTCAGCCTCAACAGAGTCCAAAAGTGCATTTTGCTGTCGAACACTTAGATTCTATGATTTCCTGCATGTAATGCATCATAGAATACCAGACGTTCAAGTTGTACTATATTGTAAGAGTACCTGATGCTCTTATCACGTTTTACTGCTTTAAGTTGCATTTCCAACTTTTATGCTCCGAAAAGACGTTTCAGCCTCAACAGAGTCCAAAAGTGCATTTTGCTGTCGAACACTTAGATTCTATGATTTCCTGCATTTAATGCATCATAGAATACCAGACGTTCAAGTTGTACTATATTGTAAGAGTACCTGATGCTCTTATCACGTTTTACTGCTTTAAGTTGCATTTCCAACTTTTATGCTCCGAAAAGACGTTTCAGCCTCAAGAGAGTCCAAAAGTGCATTTTGCTGTCGAACACTTAGATTCTATGATTTCCTGCATTTAATGCATCATAGAATACCAGACATTTAAGTTGTACTGTATTGTAAGAGTACCTGATGTTCCTATCACGTTTTACTGGTTTAAGTTGCATTTCCAACTTTTATGGTCCGAAAAGACATTTCAGCCTCAACAGAGTCCAAAAGTGCATTTTGCTGTCGAACACTTAGATTCTATGATTTCCTGCATTTAATGCATCATAGAATACCAGACGTTCAAGTTGTACTATATTGTAAGAGTGCTTGATGCTCTTATCACGTTTTACTGCTTTAAGTTGCATTTCCAACTTTTATGCTCTGAAAAGACGTTTCAGCCTCAACAGAGTCCAAAAGTGCATTTTGCTGTCGAACACTTAGATTCTATGATTTCCTGCATTTTGCTGTCGAACACTTAGATTCTATGATTTCCTGCATTTAATGCATCATAGAATACCAGACATTCAAGTGTACTATATTGTAAGAGTACCTGATGCTCTCATCACGTTTTACTGCTTTAAGTTGCATTTCCAACTTTTATGCTCCGAAAAGACGTTTCAGCCTCAACAGAGTCCAAAAGTGCATTTTGCTGTCAAACACTTAGATTCTATGATTTCCTGCATTTAATACATCATATAATACCAGACATTCAAGTTGTACTATATTGAAAGAGTACCTGATGCTCTTATCACGTTTTACTGCTTTAAGTTGCATTTCCAACTTTTATGCTCCGAAAAGACGTTTCAGCCTCAACAGAGTCCAAAAGTGCATTTTGCTGTCGAACACTTAGATTCTATGATTTCCTGCATTTAATGCATCATAGAATACCAGACGTTCAAGTTGTACTATATTGTAAGAGTACTTGATGCTCTTATCACGTTTTACTGCTTTAAGTTGCATTTCCAACTTTTATGCTCCGAAAAGCCGTTTCAGCCTCAACAGAGTCCAAAAGTGCATTTTGCTGTCGAACACTTAGATTCTATGATTTCCTGCATTTAATACATCATAGAATACCAGACGTTCAAGTTGTACTATATTGTAAGAGTACCTGATGCTCTTATCACGTTTTACTGCTTTAAGTTGCATTTCCAACTTTTATGCTCCGAAAAGACATTTCAGACCTCAACAGAGTCCAAAAGTGCATTTTGCTGTCGAACACTTAGAATCTATGATTTCCTGCATCTAATGCATCATAGAATACCAGACATTCAAGTTGTACTATATTGTAAGAGTACCTGATGTTCCTATCACGTTTTACTGGTTTAAGTTGCATTTCCAACTTTTATGGTCCGAAAAGACATTTCAGCCTCAACAGAGTCCAAAAGTGCATTTTGCTGTCGAACACTTAGATTCTATGATTTCCTGCATTTAATGCATCATAGAATACCAGACGTTCAAGTTGTACTATCTTGTAAGAGTACCTGATGCTCTTATCACGTTTTACTGCTTTAAGTTGCATTTCCAACTTTTATGCCCCGAAAAGACGTTTCAGCCTCAACAGAGTCCAAAAGTGCATTTTGCTGTCAAACACTTAGATTCTATGATTTCCTGCATTTAATGCATCATAGAATACCAGACATTCAAGTTGTACTATATTGTAAGAGTACCTGATGTTCCTATCACGTTTTACTGGTTTAAGTTGCATTTCCAACTTTTATGCTCCGAAAAGACGTTTCAGCCTCAACAGAGTCCAAAAGTGCATTTTGCTGTCAAACACTTAGATTCTATGATTTCCTGCATTTAATGCATCATAGAATACCAGACATTCAAGTTGTACTATATTGTAAGAGTACCTGATGTTCCTATCACGTTTTACTGGTTTAAGTTGCATTTCCAACTTTTATGGTCCGAAAAGACATTTCAGCCTCAACAGAGTCCAAAAGTGCATTTTGCTGTCGAACACTTAGAATCTATGATTTCCTGCATCTAATGCATCATAGAATACCAGACATTCAAGTTGTACTATATTGTAAGAGTACCTGATGTTCCTATCACGTTTTACTGCTTTAAGTTGCATTTCCAACTTTTATGCTCCGAAAAGACGTTTCAGCCTCAACAGAGTCCAAAAGTGCATTTTGCTGTCGAACACTTAGAATCTATGATTTCCTGCATGTAATGCATCATAGAATACCAGACATTCAAGTTGTACTATATTGTAAGAGTACTTGATGCTCTTATCACGTTTTACTGCTTTAAGTTTTATTTCCAACTTTTATGGTCCGAAAAGACATTTCAGCCTCAACAGAGTCCAAAAGTGCATTTTGCTGTCGAACACTTAGATTCTATGATTTCCTGCATTTAATGCATCATAGAATACCAGACATTCAAGTTGTACTACATTGTAAGAGTACCTGATGTTCCTATCACGTTTTACTGGTTTAAGTTGCATTTCCAACTTTTATGCTCCGAAAAGACATTTCAGCCTCAACAGAGTCCAAAAGTGCATTTTGCTGTCGAACACTTAGATTCTATGATTTCCTGCATTTAATGCATCATAGAATACCAGACGTTCAAGTTGTACTATATTGTAAGAGTACCTGATGCTCTTATCACGTTTTACTGCTTTAAGTTGCATTTCCAACTTTTATGCTCCGAAAAGACGTTTCAGCCTCAAGAGAGTCCAAAAGTGCATTTTGCTGCCGAACACTTAGATTCTATGATTTCCTGCATTTAATACATCATATAATACCAGACATTCAAGTTGTACTATATTGAAAGAGTACCTGATGCTCTCATCACGTTTTACTGGTTTAAGTTGCATTTCCAACTTTTATGCTCCGAAAAGACGTTTCAGCCTCAACAGAGTCCAAAAGTGCATTTTGTTGTCAAACACTCAGATTCTATGATTTCCTGCATCTAATGCATCATAGAATACCAGACATTCAAGTTGTACTATATTGTAAGAGTACCTGATGTTCCTATCACGTTTTACTGGTTTAAGTTGCATTTCCAACTTTTATGCTCCGAAAAGACATTTCAGCCTCAACAGAGTCCAAAAGTGCATTTTGCTGTCGAACACTTAGAATCTATGATTTCCTGCATCTAATGCATCATAGAATACCATACATTCAAGTTGTACTATATTGTAAGAGTACCTGATGTTCCTATCACGTTTTACTGGTTTAAGTTGCATTTCCAACTTTTATGGTCCGAAAAGACATTTCAGCCTCAACAGAGTCCAAAAGTGCATTTTGCTGTCGAACACTTAGATTCTATGATTTCCTGCATTTAATGCAACATAGAATACCAGACATTCAAGTTGTACTATATTGTAAGAGTACCTGATGTTCCTATCACGTTTTACTGGTTTAAGTTGCATTTCCAACTTTTATGGTCCGAAAAGACATTTCAGCCTCAACAGAGTCCAAAAGTGCATTTTGCTGTCGAACACTTAGAATCTATGATTTCCTGCATCTAATGCATCATAGAATACCAGACATTCAAGTTGTACTATATTGTAAGAGTACCTGATGCTCCTATCACGTTTTACTGCTTTAAGTTGCATTTCCAACTTTTATGCTCCGAAAAGACGTTTCAGCCTCAACAGAGTCCAAAAGTGCATTTTGCTGTCGAACACTTAGATTCTATGATTTCCTGCATTTAATACATCATATAATACCAGACATTCAAGTTGTACTATATATAAAGAGTACCTGATGCTCTCATCACGTTTTACTGGTTTAAGTTGCATTTCCAACTTTTATGCTCCGAAAAGACGTTTCAGCCTCAACAGAGTCCAAAAGTGCATTTTGCTGTCGAACACTTAGATTCTATGATTTCCTGCATGTAATGCATCATAGAATACCAGACGTTCAAGTTGTACTATATTGTAAGAGTACCTGATGCTCTTATCACGTTTTACTGCTTTAAGTTGCATTTCCAACTTTTATGCTCCGAAAAGACGTTTCAGCCTCAACAGAGTCCAAAAGTGCATTTTGCTGTCGAACACTTAGATTCTATGATTTCCTGCATTTAATGCATCATAGAATACCAGACGTTCAAGTTGTACTATATTGTAAGAGTACCTGATGCTCTTATCACGTTTTACTGCTTTAAGTTGCATTTCCAACTTTTATGCTCCGAAAAGACGTTTCAGCCTCAAGAGAGTCCAAAAGTGCATTTTGCTGTCGAACACTTAGATTCTATGATTTCCTGCATGTAATGCATCATAGAATACCAGACGTTCTAGTTGTATTATATTGTAAGAGTACCTGATGCTCTTATCACGTTTTACTGCTTTAAGTTGCATTTCCAACTTTTATGCTCCGAAAAGACGTTTCAGCCTCAACAGAGTCCAAAAGTGCATTTTGCTGTCGAACACTTAGATTCTATGATTTCCTGCATTTAATGCATCATAGAATACCAGACGTTCAAGTTGTACTATATTGTAAGAGTACTTGATGCTCTTATCACGTTTTACTGCTTTAAGTTGCATTTCCAACTTTTATGCTCCGAAAAGACGTTTCAGCCTCAACAGAGTCCAAAAGTGCATTTTGCTGTCGAACAGTTAGATTCTATGATTTCCTGCATCTAATGCATCATAGAATACCAGACATTCAAGTTGTACTACATTGTAAGAGTACCTGATGTTCCTATCACGTTTTACTAATTTAAGTTGCATTTCCAACTTTTATGCTCCGAAAAGACGTTTCAGCCTCAACAGAGTCCAAAAGTGCATTTTGCTGTCGAACACTTAGATTCTATGATTTCCTGCATTTAATGCATCATAGAATACCAGACGTTCAAGTTGTACTATATTGTAAGAGTACTTGATGCTCTTATCACGTTTTACTGCTTTAAGTTGCATTTCCAACTTTTATGCTCCGAAAAGACGTTTCAGCCTCAACAGAGTCCAAAAGTGCATTTTGCTGTCGAACACTTAGATTCTATGATTTCCTGCATTTTGCTGTCGAACACTTAGATTCTATGATTTCCTGCATTTAATGCATCATAGAATACCAGACGTTCAAGTTGTACTATATTGTAAGAGTACCTGATGCTCTTATCACGTTTTACTGCTTTAAGTTGCATTTCCAACTTTTATGCTCCGAAAAGACGTTTCAGCCTCAAGAGAGTCCAAAAGTGCATTTTGCTGTCGAACACTTAGATTCTATGATTTCCTGCATTTAATACATCATATAATACCAGACATTCAAGTTGTACTGTATTGAAAGAGTACTTGATGCTCTCATCACGTTTTACTGGTTTAAGTTGCATTTCCAACTTTTATGCCCCGAAAAGACGTTTCAGCCTCAACAGAGTCCAAAAGTGCATTTTGCTGTCGAACACTTAGATTCTATGATTTCCTGCATTTAATGCATCATAGAATACCAGACGTTCAAGTTGTACTATATTGTAAGAGTACTTGATGCTCTTATCACGTTTTACTGCTTTAAGTTGCATTTCCAACTTTTATGCTCCGAAAAGACGTTTCAGCCTCAACAGAGTCCAAAAGTGCATTTTGCTGTCGAACACTTAGATTCTATGATTTCCTGCATTTTGCTGTCGAACACTTAGATTCTATGATTTCCTGCATTTAATGCATCATAGAATACCAGACGTTCAAGTTGTACTATATTGTAAGAGTACCTGATGCTCTTATCACGTTTTACTGCTTTAAGTTGCATTTCCAACTTTTATGCTCCGAAAAGACGTTTCAGCCTCAACAGAGTCCAAAAGTGCATTTTGCTGTCGAACACTTAGATTCTATGATTTACTGCATTTAATGCATCATAGAATACCAGACATTCAAGTTGTACTATATTGTAAGAGTACCTGATGCTCCTATCACGTTTTACTGCTTTAAGTTGCATTTCCAACTTTCATGCTCCGAAAAGACGTTTCAGCCTCAACAGAGTCCAAAAGTGCATTTTGCTGTCGAACACTTAGATTCTATGATTTCCTGCATTTAATACATCATATAATACCAGACATTCAAGTTGTACTATATATAAAGAGTACCTGATGCTCTCATCACGTTTTACTGGTTTAAGTTGCATTTCCAACTTTTATGCTCCGAAAAGACGTTTCAGCCTCAACAGAGTCCAAAAGTGCATTTTGCTGTCGAACACTTAGATTCTATGATTTCCTGCATGTAATGCATCATAGAATACCAGACGTTCAAGTTGTACTATATTGTAAGAGTACCTGATGCTCTTATCACGTTTTACTGCTTTAAGTTGCATTTCCAACTTTTATGCTCCGAAAAGACGTTTCAGCCTCAACAGAGTCCAAAAGTGCATTTTGCTGTCGAACACTTAGATTCTATGATTTCCTGCATTTAATGCATCATAGAATACCAGACGTTCAAGTTGTACTATATTGTAAGAGTACCTGATGCTCTTATCACGTTTTACTGCTTTAAGTTGCATTTCCAACTTTTATGCTCCGAAAAGACGTTTCAGCCTCAAGAGAGTCCAAAAGTGCATTTTGCTGTCGAACACTTAGATTCTATGATTTCCTGCATTTAATGCATCATAGAATACCAGACATTTAAGTTGTACTGTATTGTAAGAGTACCTGATGTTCCTATCACGTTTTACTGGTTTAAGTTGCATTTCCAACTTTTATGGTCCGAAAAGACATTTCAGCCTCAACAGAGTCCAAAAGTGCATTTTGCTGTCGAACACTTAGATTCTATGATTTCCTGCATTTAATGCATCATAGAATACCAGACGTTCAAGTTGTACTATATTGTAAGAGTGCTTGATGCTCTTATCACGTTTTACTGCTTTAAGTTGCATTTCCAACTTTTATGCTCTGAAAAGACGTTTCAGCCTCAACAGAGTCCAAAAGTGCATTTTGCTGTCGAACACTTAGATTCTATGATTTCCTGCATTTTGCTGTCGAACACTTAGATTCTATGATTTCCTGCATTTAATGCATCATAGAATACCAGACATTCAAGTGTACTATATTGTAAGAGTACCTGATGCTCTCATCACGTTTTACTGCTTTAAGTTGCATTTCCAACTTTTATGCTCCGAAAAGACGTTTCAGCCTCAACAGAGTCCAAAAGTGCATTTTGCTGTCGAACACTTAGATTCTATGATTTCCTGCATTTAATACATCATATAATACCAGACATTCAAGTTGTACTATATTGAAAGAGTACCTGATGCTCTTATCACGTTTTACTGCTTTAAGTTGCATTTCCAACTTTTATGCTCCGAAAAGACGTTTCAGCCTCAACAGAGTCCAAAAGTGCATTTTGCTGTCGAACACTTAGATTCTATGATTTCCTGCATTTAATGCATCATAGAATACCAGACGTTCAAGTTGTACTATATTGTAAGAGTACTTGATGCTCTTATCACGTTTTACTGCTTTAAGTTGCATTTCCAACTTTTATGCTCCGAAAAGACGTTTCAGCCTCAACAGAGTCCAAAAGTGCATTTTGCTGTCGAACACTTAGATTCTATGATTTCCTGCATTTTGCTGTCGAACACTTAGATTCTATGATTTCCTGCATTTAATGCATCATAGAATACCAGACATTCAAGTTGTACTATATTGTAAGAGTACCTGATGCTCTTATCACGTTTTACTGCTTCAAGTTGCATTTCCAACTTTTATGGTCCGAAAAGACATTTCAGCCTCAACAGAGTCCAAAAGTGCATTTTGCTGTCGAACACTTAGATTCTATGATTTCCTGCATTTAATGCATCATAGAATACCAGACATTTAAGTTGTACTGTATTGTAAGAGTACCTGATGTTCCTATCACGTTTTACTGGTTTAAGTTGCATTTCCAACTTTTATGGTCCGAAAAGACATTTCAGCCTCAACAGAGTCCAAAAGTGCATTTTGCTGTCGAACACTTAGATTCTATGATTTCCTGCATTTAATGCATCATAGAATACCAGACGTTCAAGTTGTACTATATTGTAAGAGTACCTGATGCTCTTATCACGTTTTACTGCTTTAAGTTGCATTTCCAACTTTTATGCTCCGAAAAGACGTTTCAGCCTCAACAGAGTCCAAAAGTGCATTTTGCTGTCGAACACTTAGATTCTATGATTTCCTGCATTTTGCTGTCGAACACTTAGATTCTATGATTTCCTGCATTTAATGCATCATAGAATACCAGACATTCAAGTGTACTAT
Source organism: Taurulus bubalis (assembly GCF_910589615.1). Taxonomy (NCBI): domain Eukaryota; kingdom Metazoa; phylum Chordata; class Actinopteri; order Perciformes; family Cottidae; genus Taurulus; species Taurulus bubalis. Next base: position 22,667,496 of record NC_136601.1, read on the forward strand.
ATTGTAAGAGTACCTGATGCTCTTATCACGTTTTACTGCTTTAAGTTGCATTTCCAACTTTTATGCTCCGAAAAGACGTTTCAGCCTCAACAGAGTCCAAAAGTGCATTTTGTTGTCAAACACTTAGATTCTATGATTTCCTGCATTTAATACATCATATAATACCAGACATTCAAGTTGTACTATATTGAAAGAGTACCTGATGCTCTTATCACGTTTTACTGCTTTAAGTTGCATTTCCAACTTTTATGCTCCGAAAAGACGTTTCAGCCTCAACAGAGTCCAAAAGTGCATTTTGCTGTCGAACACTTAGATTCTATGATTTCCTGCATTTAATACATCATATAATACCAGACATTCAAGTTGTACTATATTGAAAGAGTACCTGATGCTCTTATCACGTTTTACTGGTTTAAGTTGCATTTCCAACTTTTATGCTCCGAAAAGACGTTTCAGCCTCAACAGAGTCCAAAAGTGCATTTTGCTGTCGAACACTTAGATTCTATGATTTCCTGCATGTAATGCATCATAGAATACCAGACGTTCAAGTTGTACTATATTGTAAGAGTACCTGATGCTCTTATCACGTTTTACTGCTTTAAGTTGCATTTCCAACTTTTATGCTCCGAAAAGACGTTTTAGCCTCAACAGAGTCCAAAAGTGCATTTTGCTGTCGAACACTTAGATTCTATGATTTCCTGCATTTAATGCATCATAGAATACCAGACGTTCAAGTTGTACTATATTGTAAGAGTACCTGATGCTCTTATCACGTTTTACTGCTTTAAGTTGCATTTCCAACTTTTATGCTCCGAAAAGACGTTTCAGCCTCAACAGAGTCCAAAAGTGCATTTTGCTGTCGAACACTTAGATTCTATGATTTCCTGCATTTAATGCATCATAGAATACCAGACGTTCAAGTTGTACTATATTGTAAGAGTACTTGATGCTCTTATCACGTTTTACTGCTTTAAGTTGCATTTCCAACTTTTATGCTCCGAAAAGACGTTTCAGCCTCAGCAGAGTCCAAAAGTGCATTTTGCTGTCGAACACTTAGATTCTATGATTTCCTGCATTTAATGCATCATAGAATACCAGACGTTCAAGTTGTACTATATTGTAAGAGTACTTGATGCTCTTATCACGTTTTACTGCTTTAAGTTGCATTTCCAACTTTTATGCTCCGAAAAGACGTTTCAGCCTCAACAGAGTCCAAAAGTGCATTTTGCTGTCGAACACTTAGATTCTATGATTTCCTGCATTTTGCTGTCGAACACTTAGATTCTATGATTTCCTGCATTTAATGCATCATAGAATACCAGACATTCAAGTTGTACTATATTGTAAGAGTACCTGATGCTCTTATCACGTTTTACTGCTTTAAGTTGCATTTCCAACTTTTATGGTCCGAAAAGACATTTCAGCCTCAACAGAGTCCAAAAGTGCATTTTGCTGTCGAACACTTAGATTCTATGATTTCCTGCATTTAATGCATCATAGAATACCAGACATTTAAGTTGTACTGTATTGTAAGAGTACCTGATGTTCCTATCACGTTTTACTGGTTTAAGTTGCATTTCCAACTTTTATGGTCCGAAAAGACATTTCAGCCTCAACAGAGTCCAAAAGTGCATTTTGCTGTCGAACACTTAGATTCTATGATTTCCTGCATTTAATGCATCATAGAATACCAGACGTTCAAGTTGTACTATATTGTAAGAGTACTTGATGCTCTTATCACGTTTTACTGCTTTAAGTTGCATTTCCAACTTTTATGCTCCGAAAAGACGTTTCAGCCTCAACAGAGTCCAAAAGTGCATTTTGCTGTCGAACACTTAGATTCTATGATTTCCTGCATTTTGCTGTCGAACACTTAGATTCTATGATTTCCTGCATTTAATGCATCATAGAATACCAGACATTCAAGTGTACTATATTGTAAGAGTACCTGATGCTCTTATCACGTTTTACTGCTTTAAGTTGCATTTCCAACTTTTATGCTCCGAAAAGACGTTTCAGCCTCAACAGAGTCCAAAAGTGCATTTTGCTGTCAAACACTTAGATTCTATGATTTCCTGCATTTAATACATCATATAATACCAGACATTCAAGTTGTACTATATTGAAAGAGTACCTGATGCTCTTATCACGTTTTACTGCTTTAAGTTGCATTTCCAACTTTTATGCTCCGAAAAGACGTTTCAGCCTCAACAGAGTCCAAAAGTGCATTTTGCTGTCGAACACTTAGATTCTATGATTTCCTGCATTTAATACATCATATAATACCAGACATTCAAGTTGTACTATATTGAAAGAGTACCTGATGCTCTTATCACGTTTTACTGCTTTAAGTTGCATTTCCAACTTTTATGCTCCGAAAAGACGTTTCAGCCTCAACAGAGTCCAAAAGTGCATTTTGCTGTCGAACACTTAGATTCTATGATTTCCTGCATGTAATGCATCATAGAATACCAGACGTTCAAGTTGTACTATATTGTAAGAGTACCTGATGCTCTTATCACGTTTTACTGCTTTAAGTTGCATTTCCAACTTTTATGCTCCGAAAAGACGTTTCAGCCTCAACAGAGTCCAAAAGTGCATTTTGCTGTCGAACACTTAGATTCTATGATTTCCTGCATTTTGCTGTTGAACACTTAGATTCTATGATTTCCTGCATTTAATGCATCATAGAATACCAGACATTCAAGTTGTACTATATTGTAAGAGTACCTGATGCTCTTATCACGTTTTACTGCTTTAAGTTGCATTTCCAACTTTTATGGTCCGAAAAGACATTTCAGCCTCAACAGAGTCCAAAAGTGCATTTTGCTGTCGAACACTTAGATTCTATGATTTCCTGCATTTAATGTATCAAAGAATACCAGACGTTCAAGTTGTACTATATTGTAAGAGTACCTGATGCTCTTATCACGTTTTACTGCTTTAAGTTGCATTTCCAACTTTTATGCTCCGAAAAGACGTTTCAGCCTCAACAGAGTCCAAAAGTGCATTTTGCTGTCGAACACTTAGATTCTATGATTTCCTGCATTTAATACATCATATAATACCAGACGTTCAAGTTGTACTATATTGTAAGAGTACTTGATGCTCTTATCACGTTTTACTGCTTTAAGTTGCATTTCCAACTTTTATGCTCCGAAAAGACGTTTCAGCCTCAACAGAGTCCAAAAGTGCATTTTGCTGTCGAACACTTAGATTCTATGATTTCCTGCATTTTGCTGTCGAACACTTAGATTCTATGATTTCCTGCATTTAATGCATCATAGAATACCAGACATTCAAGTTGTACTATATTGTAAGAGTACCTGATGCTCTTATCACGTTTTACTGCTTTAAGTTGCATTTCCAACTTTTATGGTCCGAAAAGACATTTCAGCCTCAACAGAGTCCAAAAGTGCATTTTGCTGTCGAACACTTAGATTCTATGATTTCCTGCATTTAATGCATCATAGAATACCAGACATTCAAGTTGTACTATATTGTAAGAGTACCTGATGTTCCTATCACGTTTTACTGGTTTAAGTTGCATTTCCAACTTTTATGGTCCGAAAAGACATTTCAGCCTCAACAGAGTCCAAAAGTGCATTTTGCTGTCGAACACTTAGATTCTATGATTTCCTGCATCTAATGCATCATAGAATACCAGACGTTCAAGTTGTACTATATTGTAAGAGTACTTGATGCTCTTATCACGTTTTACTGCTTTAAGTTGCATTTCCAACTTTTATGCTCCGAAAAGACGTTTCAGCCTCAACAGAGTCCAAAAGTGCATTTTGCTGTCAAACACTTAGATTCTATGATTTCCTGCATTTAATACATCATATAATACCAGACATTCAAGTTGTACTATATTGAAAGAGTACCTGATGCTCTTATCACGTTTTACTGCTTTAAGTTGCATTTCCAACTTTTATGCTCCGAAAAGACGTTTCAGCCTCAACAGAGTCCAAAAGTGCATTTTGCTGTCGAACACTTAGATTCTATGATTTCCTGCATTTAATACATCATATAATACCAGACATTCAAGTTGTACTATATTGAAAGAGTACCTGATGCTCTCATCACGTTTTACTGGTTTAAGTTGCATTTCCAACTTTTATGCTCCGAAAAGACGTTTCAGCCTCAACAGAGTCCAAAAGTGCATTTTGCTGTTGAACACTTAGATTCTATGATTTCCTGCATGTAATGCATCATAGAATACCAGACGTTCAAGTTGTACTATATTGTAAGAGTACCTGATGCTCTTATCACGTTTTACTGCTTTAAGTTGCATTTCCAACTTTTATGCTCCGAAAAGACGTTTTAGCCTCAACAGAGTCCAAAAGTGCATTTTGCTGTCGAACACTTAGATTCTATGATTTCCTGCATGTAATGCATCATAGAATACCAGACGTTCAAGTTGTACTATATTGTAAGAGTACCTGATGCTCTTATCACGTTTTACTGCTTTAAGTTGCATTTCCAACTTTTATGCTCCGAAAAGACGTTTCAGCCTCAACAGAGTCCAAAAGTGCATTTTGCTGTCGAACACTTAGATTCTATGATTTCCTGCATTTTGCTGTCGAACACTTAGATTCTATGATTTCCTGCATTTAATGCATCATAGAATACCAGACATTCAAGTGTACTATATTGTAAGAGTACCTGATGCTCTTATCACGTTTTACTGCTTTAAGTTGCATTTCCAACTTTTATGCTCCGAAAAGACGTTTCAGCCTCAACAGAGTCCAAAAGTGCATTTTGTTGTCAAACACTTAGATTCTATGATTTCCTGCATTTAATACATCATATAATACCAGACATTCAAGTTGTACTATATTGAAAGAGTACCTGATGCTCTTATCACGTTTTACTGCTTTAAGTTGCATTTCCAACTTTTATGCTCCGAAAAGACGTTTCAGCCTCAACAGAGTCCAAAAGTGCATTTTGCTGTCGAACACTTAGATTCTATGATTTCCTGCATTTAATGCATCATAGAATACCAGACATTCAAGTTGTACTATATTGTAAGAGTACCTGATGCTCTTATCACGTTTTACTGCTTTAAGTTGCATTTCCAACTTTTATGGTCCGAAAAGACATTTCAGCCTCAACAGAGTCCAAAAGTGCATTTTGCTGTCGAACACTTAGATTCTATGATTTCCTGCATTTAATGCATCATAGAATACCAGACATTCAAGTTGTACTGTATTGTAAGAGTACCTGATGTTCCTATCACGTTTTACTGGTTTAAGTTGCATTTCCAACTTTTATGGTCCGAAAAGACATTTCAGCCTCAACAGAGTCCAAAAGTGCATTTTGCTGTCGAACACTTAGATTCTATGATTTCCTGCATTTAATGCATCATAGAATACCAGACGTTCAAGTTGTACTATATTGTAAGAGTACCTGATGCTCTTATCACGTTTTACTGCTTTAAGTTGCATTTCCAACTTTTATGCTCCGAAAAGACGTTTCAGCCTCAACAGAGTCCAAAAGTGCATTTTGCTGTCAAACACTTAGATTCTATGATTTCCTGCATTTAATACATCATATAATACCAGACATTCAAGTTGTACTATATTGAAAGAGTACCTGATGCTCTTATCACGTTTTACTGCTTTAAGTTGCATTTCCAACTTTTATGCTCCGAAAAGACGTTTCAGCCTCAACAGAGTCCAAAAGTGCATTTTGCTGTCGAACACTTAGATTCTATGATTTCCTGCATTTAATGCATCATAGAATACCAGACATTCAAGTTGTACTATATTGTAAGAGTACCTGATGCTCTTATCACGTTTTACTGCTTTAAGTTGCATTTCCAACTTTTATGGTCCGAAAAGACATTTCAGCCTCAACAGAGTCCAAAAGTGCATTTTGCTGTCGAACACTTAGATTCTATGATTTCCTGCATTTAATGCATCATAGAATACCAGACATTCAAGTTGTACTATATTGTAAGAGTACCTGATGTTCCTATCACGTTTTACTGGTTTAAGTTGCATTTCCAACTTTTATGGTCCGAAAAGACATTTCAGCCTCAACAGAGTCCAAAAGTGCATTTTGCTGTCGAACACTTAGATTCTATGATTTCCTGCATTTAATGCATCATAGAATACCAGACGTTCAAGTTGTACTATATTGTAAGAGTACTTGATGCTCTTATCACGTTTTACTGCTTTAAGTTGCATTTCCAACTTTTATGCTCCGAAAAGACGTTTCAGCCTCAACAGAGTCCAAAAGTGCATTTTGCTGTCAAACACTTAGATTCTATGATTTCCTGCATTTAATACATCATATAATACCAGACATTCAAGTTGTACTATATTGAAAGAGTACCTGATGCTCTTATCACGTTTTACTGCTTTAAGTTCCATTTCCAACTTTTATGCTCCGAAAAGACGTTTCAGCCTCAACAGAGTCCAAAAGTGCATTTTGCTGTCGAACACTTAGATTCTATGATTTCCTGCATTTAATACATCATATAATACCAGACATTCAAGTTGTACTATATTGAAAGAGTACCTGATGCTCTCATCACGTTTTACTGGTTTAAGTTGCATTTCCAACTTTTATGCTCCGAAAAGACGTTTCAGCCTCAACAGAGTCCAAAAGTGCATTTTGCTGTCGAACACTTAGATTCTATGATTTCCTGCATCTAATGCATCATAGAATACCAGACGTTCAAGTTGTACTATATTGTAAGAGTACCTGATGCTCTTATCACGTTTTACTGCTTTAAGTTGCATTTCCAACTTTTATGCTCCGAAAAGACGTTTTAGCCTCAACAGAGTCCAAAAGTGCATTTTGCTGTCGAACACTTAGATTCTATGATTTCCTGCATGTAATGCATCATAGAATACCAGACGTTCAAGTTGTACTATATTGTAAGAGTACCTGATGCTCTTATCACGTTTTACTGCTTTAAGTTGCATTTCCAACTTTTATGCTCCGAAAAGACGTTTCAGCCTCAACAGAGTCCAAAAGTGCATTTTGCTGTCGAACACTTAGATTCTATGACTTCCTGCATTTTGCTGTCGAACACTTAGATTCTATGATTTCCTGCATTTAATGCATCATAGAATACCAGACATTCAAGTGTACTATATTGTAAGAGTACCTGATGCTCTTATCACGTTTTACTGCTTTAAGTTGCATTTCCAACTTTTATGCTCCGAAAAGACGTTTCAGCCTCAACAGAGTCCAAAAGTGCATTTTGCTGTCAAACACTTAGATTCTATGATTTCCTGCATTTAATACATCATATAATACCAGACATTCAAGTTGTACTATATTGAAAGAGTACCTGATGCTCTTATCACGTTTTACTGCTTTAAGTTGCATTTCCAACTTTTATGCTCCGAAAAGACGTTTCAGCCTCAACAGAGTCCAAAAGTGCATTTTGCTGTCGAACACTTAGATTCTATGATTTCCTGCATTTAATGCATCATAGAATACCAGACGTTCAAGTTGTACTATATTGTAAGAGTACTTGATGCTCTTATCACGTTTTACTGCTTTAAGTTGCATTTCCAACTTTTATGCTCCGAAAAGACGTTTCAGCCTCAACAGAGTCCAAAAGTGCATTTTGCTGTCGAACACTTAGATTCTATGATTTTCTGCATTTTGCTGTCGAACACTTAGATTCTATGATTTCCTGCATTTAATGCATCATAGAATACCAGACATTCAAGTTGTACTATATTGTAAGAGTACCTGATGCTCTTATCACGTTTTACTGCTTTAAGTTGCATTTCCAACTTTTATGGTCCGAAAAGACATTTCAGCCTCAACAGAGTCCAAAAGTGCATTTTGCTGTCGAACACTTAGATTCTATGATTTCCTGCATTTAATGCATCATAGAATACCAGACATTCAAGTTGTACTATATTGTAAGAGTACCTGATGCTCTTATCACGTTTTACTGCTTTAAGTTGCATTTCCAACTTTTATGGTCCGAAAAGACATTTCAGCCTCAACAGAGTCCAAAAGTGCATTTTGCTGTCGAACACTTAGATTCTATGATTTCCTGCATTTAATGCATCATAGAATACCAGACATTCAAGTTGTACTGTATTGTAAGAGTACCTGATGTTCCTATCACGTTTTACTGGTTTAAGTTGCATTTCCAACTTTTATGGTCCGAAAAGACATTTCAGCCTCAACAGAGTCCAAAAGTGCATTTTGCTGTCGAACACTTAGATTCTATGATTTCCTGCATTTAATGCATCATAGAATACCAGACGTTCAAGTTGTACTATATTGTAAGAGTACTTGATGCTCTTATCACGTTTTACTGCTTTAAGTTGCATTTCCAACTTTTATGCTCCGAAAAGACGTTTCAGCCTCAACAGAGTCCAAAAGTGCATTTTGCTGTCGAACACTTAGATTCTATGATTTTCTGCATTTTGCTGTCGAACATTTAGATTCTATGATTTCCTGCATTTAATGCATCATAGAATACCAGACATTCAAGTTGTACTATATTGTAAGAGTACCTGATGCTCTTATCACGTTTTACTGCTTTAAGTTGCATTTCCAACTTTTATGGTCCGAAAAGACATTTCAGCCTCAACAGAGTCCAAAAGTGCATTTTGCTGTCGAACACTTAGATTCTATGATTTCCTGCATTTAATGCATCATAGAATACCAGACATTCAAGTTGTACTGTATTGTAAGAGTACCTGATGTTCCTATCACGTTTTACTGGTTTAAGTTGCATTTCCAACTTTTATGGTCCGAAAAGACATTTCAGCCTCAACAGAGTCCAAAAGTGCATTTTGCTGTCGAACACTTAGATTCTATGATTTCCTGCATTTAATACATCATATAATACCAGACATTCAAGTTGTACTATATTGAAAGAGTACCTGATGCTCTCATCACGTTTTACTGGTTTAAGTTGCATTTCCAACTTTTATGCTCCGAAAAGACGTTTCAGCCTCAACAGAGTCCAAAAGTGCATTTTGCTGTCGAACACTTGATTTCCTGCATTTAATGCATCATAGAATACCAGACGTTCAAGTTGTACTATATTGTAAGAGTACTTGATGCTCTTATCACGTTTTAATGCTTTAAGTTGCATTTCCAACTTTTATGGTCCGAAAAGACATTTCAGCCTCAACAGAGTCCAAAAGTGCATTTTGCTGTCGAACACTTAGATTCTATGATTTCCTGCATTTAATGCATCATAGAATACCAGACATTCAAGTTGTACTGTATTGTAAGAGTACCTGATGTTCCTATCACGTTTTACTGGTTTAAGTTGCATTTCCAACTTTTATGGTCCGAAAAGACATTTCAGCCTCAACAGAGTCCAAAAGTGCATTTTGCTGTCGAACACTTAGATTCTATGATTTCCTGCATTTAATGCATCATAGAATACCAGACGTTCAAGTTGTACTATATTGTAAGAGTACTTGATGCTCTTATCACGTTTTACTGCTTTAAGTTGCATTTCCAACTTTTATGCTCCGAAAAGACGTTTCAGCCTCAACAGAGTCCAAAAGTGCATTTTGCTGTCAAACACTTAGATTCTATGATTTCCTGCATTTAATACATCATATAATACCAGACATTCAAGTTGTACTATATTGAAAGAGTACCTGATGCTCTTATCACGTTTTACTGCTTTAAGTTGCATTTCCAACTTTTATGCTCCGAAAAGGCGTTTCAGCCTCAACAGAGTCCAAAAGTGCATTTTGCTGTCGAACACTTAGATTCTATGATTTCCTGCATTTAATACATCATATAATACCAGACATTCAAGTTGTACTATATTGAAAGAGTACCTGATGCTCTCATCACGTTTTACTGGTTTAAGTTGCATTTCCAACTTTTATGCTCCGAAAAGACGTTTCAGCCTCAACAGAGTCCAAAAGTGCATTTTGATGTCGAACACTTAGATTCTATGATTTCCTGCATGTAATGCATCATAGAATACCAGACGTTCAAGTTGTACTATATTGTAAGAGTACCTGATGCTCTTATCACGTTTTACTGCTTTAAGTTGCATTTCCAACTTTTATGCTCCGAAAAGACGTTTCAGCCTCAACAGAGTCCAAAAGTGCATTTTGCTGTCGAACACTTAGATTCTATGATTTCCTGCATTTTGCTGTCGAACACTTAGATTCTATGATTTCCTGCATTTAATGCATCATAGAATACCAGACATTCAAGTGTACTATATTGAAAGAGTACCTGATGCTCTCATCACGTTTTACTGGTTTAAGTTGCATTTCCAACTTTTATGCTCCGAAAAGACGTTTCAGCCTCAACAGAGTCCAAAAGTGCATTTTGATGTCGAACACTTAGATTCTATGATTTCCTGCATTTAATACATCATATAATACCAGACATTCAAGTTGTACTATATTGAAAGAGTACCTGATGCTCTTATCACGTTTTACTGCTTTAAGTTGCATTTCCAACTTTTATGCTCCGAAAAGACGTTTCAGCCTCAACAGAGTCCAAAAGTGCATTTTGCTGTCGAACACTTAGATTCTATGATTTCCTGCATTTAATGCATCATAGAATACCAGACGTTCAAGTTGTACTATATTGTAAGAGTACTTGATGCTCTTATCACGTTTTACTGCTTTAAGTTGCATTTCCAACTTTTATGCTCCGAAAAGACGTTTCAGCCTCAACAGAGTCCAAAAGTGCATTTTGCTGTCGAACACTTAGATTCTATGATTTTCTGCATTTTGCTGTCGAACATTTAGATTCTATGATTTCCTGCATTTAATGCATCATAGAATACCAGACATTCAAGTTGTGCTATATTGTAAGAGTACCTGATGCTCTTATCACGTTTTACTGCTTTAAGTTGCATTTCCAACTTTTATGGTCCGAAAAGACATTTCAGCCTCAACAGAGTCCAAAAGTGCATTTTGCTGTCGAACACTTAGATTCTATGATTTCCTGCATTTAATGCATCATAGAATACCAGACATTCAAGTTGTACTATATTGTAAGAGTACCTGATGTTCCTATCACGTTTTACTGGTTTAAGTTGCATTTCCAACTTTTATGGTCCGAAAAGACATTTCAGCCTCAACAGAGTCCAAAAGTGCATTTTGCTGTCGAACACTTAGATTCTATGATTTCCTGCATTTAATACATCATATAATACCAGACATTCAAGTTGTACTATATTGAAAGAGTACCTGATGCTCTCATCACGTTTTACTGGTTTAAGTTGCATTTCCAACTTTTATGCTCCGAAAAGACGTTTCAGCCTCAACAGAGTCCAAAAGTGCATTTTGCTGTCGAACACTTGATTTCCTGCATTTAATGCATCATAGAATACCAGACGTTCAAGTTGTACTATATTGTAAGAGTACTTGATGCTCTTATCACGTTTTAATGCTTTAAGTTGCATTTCCAACTTTTATGCTCCGAAAAGACGTTTCAGCCTCAACAGAGTCCAAAAGTGCATTTTGCTGTCGAACACTTAGATTCTATGATTTCCTGCATTTTGCTGTCGAACACTTAGATTCTATGATTTCCTGCATTTAATGCATCATAGAATACCAGACGTTCAAGTTGTACTATATTGTAAGAGTACCTGATGCTCTTATCACGTTTTACTGCTTTAAGTTGCATTTCCAACTTTTATGCTCCGAAAAGACGTTTCAGCCTCAACAGAGTCCAAAAGTGCATTTTGCTGTCAAACACTTAGATTCTATGATTTCCTGCATTTAATACATCATATAATACCAGACATTCAAGTTGTACTACATTGAAAGAGTACCTGATGCTCTTATCACGTTTTACTGCTTTAAGTTGCATTTCCAACTTTTATGCTCCGAAAAGACGTTTCAGCCTCAACAGAGTCCAAAAGTGCATTTTGCTGTCGAACACTTAGATTCTATGATTTTCTGCATTTTGCTGTCGAACATTTAGATTCTATGATTTCCTGCATTTAATGCATCATAGAATACCAGACATTCAAGTTGTACTATATTGTAAGAGTACCTGATGCTCTTATCACGTTTTACTGCTTTAAGTTGCATTTCCAACTTTTATGGTCCGAAAAGACATTTCAGCCTCAACAGAGTCCAAAAGTGCATTTTGCTGTCGAACACTTAGATTCTATGATTTCCTGCATTTAATGCATCATAGAATACCAGACATTCAAGTTGTACTGTATTGTAAGAGTACCTGATGTTCCTATCACGTTTTACTGGTTTAAGTTGCATTTCCAACTTTTATGGTCCGAAAAGACGTTTCAGCCTCAACAGAGTCCAAAAGTGCATTTTGCTGTCGAACACTTGATTTCCTGCATTTAATGCATCATAGAATACCAGACATTCAAGTTGTACTATATTGAAAGAGTACCTGATGCTCTCATCACGTTTTACTGGTTTAAGTTGCATTTCCAACTTTTATGGTCCGAAAAGACATTTCAGCCTCAACAGAGTCCAAAAGTGCATTTTGCTGTCGAACACTTAGATTCTATGATTTCCTGCATTTAATACATCATATAATACCAGACATTCAAGTTGTACTATATTGAAAGAGTACCTGATGCTCTCATCACGTTTTACTGGTTTAAGTTGCATTTCCAACTTTTATGCTCCGAAAAGACGTTTCAGCCTCACCAGAGTCCAAAAGTGCATTTTGCTGTCGAACACTTGATTTCCTGCATTTAATGCATCATAGAATACCAGACATTCAAGTTGTACTATATTGAAAGAGTACCTGATGCTCTCATCACGTTTTACTGGTTTAAGTTGCATTTCCAACTTTTATGGTCCGAAAAGACATTTCAGCCTCAACAGAGTCCAAAAGTGCATTTTGCTGTCGAACACTTAGATTCTATGATTTCCTGCATTTAATACATCATATAATACCAGACATTCAAGTTGTACTATATTGAAAGAGTACCTGATGCTCTCATCACGTTTTACTGGTTTAAGTTGCATTTCCAACTTTTATGCTCCGAAAAGACGTTTCAGCCTCAACAGAGTCCAAAAGTGCATTTTGCTGTCGAACACTTGATTTCCTGCATTTAATGCATCATAGAATACCAGACGTTCAAGTTGTACTATATTGTAAGAGTACTTGATGCTCTTATCACGTTTTAATGCTTTAAGTTGCATTTCCAACTTTTATGCTCCGAAAAGACGTTTCAGCCTCAACAGAGTCCAAAAGTGCATTTTGCTGTCGAACACTTAGATTCTATGATTTCCTGCATTTTGCTGTCGAACACTTAGATTCTATGATTTCCTGCATTTAATGCATCATAGAATACCAGACGTTCAAGTTGTACTATATTGTAAGAGTACCTGATGCTCTTATCACGTTTTACTGCTTTAAGTTGCATTTCCAACTTTTATGCTCCGAAAAGACGTTTCAGCCTCTACAGAGTCCAAAAGTGCATTTTGCTGTCAAACACTTAGATTCTATGATTTCCTGCATTTAATACATCATATAATACCAGACATTCAAGTTGTACTATATTGAAAGAGTACCTGATGCTCTTATCACGTTTTACTGGTTTAAGTTGCATTTCCAACTTTTATGCTCCGAAAAGACGTTTCAGCCTCAACAGAGTCCAAAAGTGCATTTTGCTGTCGAACACTTAGATTCTATGATTTCCTGCATTTTGCTGTCGAACACTTAGATTCTATGATTTCCTGCATTTAATGCATCATAGAATACCAGACATTCAAGTGTACTATATTGTAAGAGTACCTGATGCTCTTATCACGTTTTACTGCTTTAAGTTGCATTTCCAACTTTTATGCTCCGAAAAGACGTTTCAGCCTCAACAGAGTCCAAAAGTGCATTTTGCTGTCAAACACTTAGATTCTATGATTTCCTGCATTTAATACATCATATAATACCAGACATTCAAGTTGTACTATATTGAAAGAGTACCTGATGCTCTTATCACGTTTTACTGCTTTAAGTTGCATTTCCAACTTTTATGCTCCGAAAAGACGTTTCAGCCTCAACAGAGTCCAAAAGTGCATTTTGCTGTCGAACACTTAGATTCTATGATTTCCTGCATTTAATACATCATATAATACCAGACATTCAAGTTGTACTATATTGAAAGAGTACCTGATGCTCTTATCACGTTTTACTGGTTTAAGTTGCATTTCCAACTTTTATGCTCCGAAAAGACGTTTCAGCCTCAACAGAGTCCAAAAGTGCATTTTGCTGTCGAACACTTAGATTCTATGATTTCCTGCATGTAATGCATCATAGAATACCAGACGTTCAAGTTGTACTATATTGTAAGAGTACCTGATGCTCTTATCACGTTTTACTGCTTTAAGTTGCATTTCCAACTTTTATGCTCCGAAAAGACGTTTTAGCCTCAACAGAGTCCAAAAGTGCATTTTGCTGTCGAACACTTAGATTCTATGATTTCCTGCATTTAATGCATCATAGAATACCAGACGTTCAAGTTGTACTATATTGTAAGAGTACCTGATGCTCTTATCACGTTTTACTGCTTTAAGTTGCATTTCCAACTTTTATGCTCCGAAAAGACGTTTCAGCCTCAACAGAGTCCAAAAGTGCATTTTGCTGTCGAACACTTAGATTCTATGATTTCCTGCATTTTGCTGTTGAACACTTAGATTCTATGATTTCCTGCATTTAATGCATCATAGAATACCAGACATTCAAGTTGTACTATATTGTAAGAGTACCTGATGCTCTTATCACGTTTTACTGCTTTAAGTTGCATTTCCAACTTTTATGGTCCGAAAAGACATTTCAGCCTCAACAGAGTCCAAAAGTGCATTTTGCTGTCGAACACTTAGATTCTATGATTTCCTGCATTTAATGCATCATAGAATACCAGACATTCAAGTTGTACTGTATTGTAAGAGTACCTGATGTTCCTATCACGTTTTACTGGTTTAAGTTGCATTTCCAACTTTTATGGTCCGAAAAGACATTTCAGCCTCAACAGAGTCCAAAAGTGCATTTTGCTGTCGAACACTTAGATTCTATGATTTCCTGCATTTAATGCATCATAGAATACCAGACGTTCAAGTTGTACTATATTGTAAGAGTACTTGATGCTCTTATCACGTTTTACTGCTTTAAGTTGCATTTCCAACTTTTATGCTCCGAAAAGACGTTTCAGCCTCAACAGAGTCCAAAAGTGCATTTTGCTGTCGAACACTTAGATTCTATGATTTCCTGCATTTTGCTGTCGAACACTTAGATTCTATGATTTCCTGCATTTAATGCATCATAGAATACCAGACATTCAAGTTGTACTATATTGTAAGAGTACCTGATGCTCTTATCACGTTTTACTGCTTTAAGTTGCATTTCCAACTTTTATGGTCCGAAAAGACATTTCAGCCTCAACAGAGTCCAAAAGTGCATTTTGCTGTCGAACACTTAGATTCTATGATTTCCTGCATTTAATGCATCATAGAATACCAGACATTCAAGTTGTACTGTATTGTAAGAGTACCTGATGTTCCTATCACGTTTTACTGGTTTAGGTTGCATTTCCAACTTTTATGGTCCGAAAAGACATTTCAGCCTCAACAGAGTCCAAAAGTGCATTTTGCTGTCGAACACTTAGATTCTATGATTTCCTGCATTTAATGCATCATAGAATACCAGACGTTCAAGTTGTACTATATTGTAAGAGTACTTGATGCTCTTATCACGTTTTACTGCTTTAAGTTGCATTTCCAACTTTTATGCTCCGAAAAGACGTTTCAGCCTCAACAGAGTCCAAAAGTGCATTTTGCTGTCAAACACTTAGATTCTATGATTTCCTGCATTTAATACATCATATAATACCAGACATTCAAGTTGTACTATATTGAAAGAGTACCTGATGCTCTTATCACGTTTTACTGCTTTAAGTTGCATTTCCAACTTTTATGCTCCGAAAAGACGTTTCAGCCTCAACAGAGTCCAAAAGTGCATTTTGCTGTCGAACACTTAGATTCTATGATTTCCTGCATTTAATACATCATATAATACCAGACATTCAAGTTGTACTATATTGAAAGAGTACCTGATGCTCTCATCACGTTTTACTGCTTTAAGTTGCATTTCCAACTTTTATGCTCCGAAAAGACGTTTCAGCCTCAACAGAGTCCAAAAGTGCATTTTGCTGTCGAACACTTAGATTCTATGATTTCCTGCATGTAATGCATCATAGAATACCAGACGTTCAAGTTGTACTATATTGTAAGAGTACCTGATGCTCTTATCACGTTTTACTGCTTTAAGTTGCATTTCCAACTTTTATGCTCCGAAAAGACGTTTTAGCCTCAACAGAGTCCAAAAGTGCATTTTGCTGTCGAACACTTAGATTCTATGATTTCCTGCATGTAATGCATCATAGAATACCAGACGTTCAAGTTGTACTATATTGTAAGAGTACCTGATGCTCTTATCACGTTTTACTGCTTTAAGTTGCATTTCCAACTTTTATGCTCCGAAAAGACGTTTCAGCCTCAACAGAGTCCAAAAGTGCATTTTGCTGTCGAACACTTAGATTCTATGATTTCCTGCATTTTGCTGTCGAACACTTAGATTCTATGATTTCCTGCATTTAATGCATCATAGAATACCAGACATTCAAGTGTACTATATTGTAAGAGTACCTGATGCTCTTATCACGTTTTACTGCTTTAAGTTGCATTTCCAACTTTTATGCTCCGAAAAGACGTTTCAGCCTCAACAGAGTCCAAAAGTGCATTTTGCTGTCAAACACTTAGATTCTATGATTTCCTGCATTTAATACATCATATAATACCAGACATTCAAGTTGTACTATATTGAAAGAGTACCTGATGCTCTTATCACGTTTTACTGCTTTAAGTTGCATTTCCAACTTTTATGGTCCGAAAAGACATTTCAGCCTCAACAGAGTCCAAAAGTGCATTTTGCTGTCGAACACTTAGATTCTATGATTTCCTGCATTTAATGCATCATAGAATACCAGACATTCAAGTTGTACTGTATTGTAAGAGTACCTGATGTTCCTATCACGTTTTACTGGTTTAAGTTGCATTTCCAACTTTTATGGTCCGAAAAGACATTTCAGCCTCAACAGAGTCCAAAAGTGCATTTTGCTGTCGAACACTTAGATTCTATGATTTCCTGCATTTAATGCATCATAGAATACCAGACGTTCAAGTTGTACTATATTGTAAGAGTACTTGATGCTCTTATCACGTTTTACTGCTTTAAGTTGCATTTCCAACTTTTATGCTCCGAAAAGACGTTTCAGCCTCAACAGAGTCCAAAAGTGCATTTTGCTGTCGAACACTTAGATTCTATGATTTCCTGCATTTTGCTGTCGAACACTTAGATTCTATGATTTCCTGCATTTAATGCATCATAGAATACCAGACATTCAAGTTGTACTATATTGTAAGAGTACCTGATGCTCTTATCACGTTTTACTGCTTTAAGTTGCATTTCCAACTTTTATGGTCCGAAAAGACATTTCAGCCTCAACAGAGTCCAAAAGTGCATTTTGCTGTCGAACACTTAGATTCTATGATTTCCTGCATTTAATGCATCATAGAATACCAGACATTCAAGTTGTACTGCATTGTAAGAGTACCTGATGTTCCTATCACGTTTTACTGGTTTAAGTTGCATTTCCAACTTTTATGGTCCGAAAAGACATTTCAGCCTCAACAGAGTCCAAAAGTGCATTTTGCTGTCGAACACTTAGATTCTATGATTTCCTGCATTTAATGCATCATAGAATACCAGACGTTCAAGTTGTACTATATTGTAAGAGTACTTGATGCTCTTATCACGTTTTACTGCTTTAAGTTGCATTTCCAACTTTTATGCTCCGAAAAGACGTTTCAGCCTCAACAGAGTCCAAAAGTGCATTTTGCTGTCAAACACTTAGATTCTATGATTTCCTGCATTTAATACATCATATAATACCAGACATTCAAGTTGTACTATATTGAAAGAGTACCTGATGCTCTTATCACGTTTTACTGCTTTAAGTTGCATTTCCAACTTTTATGCTCCGAAAAGACGTTTCAGCCTCAACAGAGTCCAAAAGTGCATTTTGCTGTCGAACACTTAGATTCTATGATTTCCTGCATTTAATACATCATATAATACCAGACATTCAAGTTGTACTATATTGAAAGAGTACCTGATGCTCTCATCACGTTTTACTGGTTTAAGTTGCATTTCCAACTTTTATGCTCCGAAAAGACGTTTCAGCCTCAACAGAGTCCAAAAGTGCATTTTGCTGTCGAACACTTAGATTCTATGATTTCCTGCATGTAATGCATCATAGAATACCAGACGTTCAAGTTGTACTATATTGTAAGAGTACCTGATGCTCTTATCACGTTTTACTGCTTTAAGTTGCATTTCCAACTTTTATGCTCCGAAAAGACGTTTTAGCCTCAACAGAGTCCAAAAGTGCATTTTGCTGTCGAACACTTAGATTCTATGATTTCCTGCATGTAATGCATCATAGAATACCAGACGTTCAAGTTGTACTATATTGTAAGAGTACCTGATGCTCTTATCACGTTTTACTGCTTTAAGTTGCATTTCCAACTTTTATGCTCCGAAAAGACGTTTCAGCCTCAACAGAGTCCAAAAGTGCATTTTGCTGTCGAACACTTAGATTCTATGATTTCCTGCATTTTGCTGTCGAACACTTAGATTCTATGATTTCCTGCATTTAATGCATCATAGAATACCAGACATTCAAGTGTACTATATTGTAAGAGTACCTGATGCTCTTATCACGTTTTACTGCTTTAAGTTGCATTTCCAACTTTTATGCTCTGAAAAGACGTTTCAGCCTCAACAGAGTCCAAAAGTGCATTTTGCTGTCAAACACTTAGATTCTATGATTTCCTGCATTTAATACATCATATAATACCAGACATTCAAGTTGTACTATATTGAAAGAGTACCTGATGCTCTTATCACGTTTTACTGCTTTAAGTTGCATTTCCAACTTTTATGCTCCGAAAAGACGTTTCAGCCTCAACAGAGTCCAAAAGTGCATTTTGCTGTCGAACACTTAGATTCTATGATTTCCTGCATTTAATGCATCATAGAATACCAGACATTCAAGTTGTACTATATTGTAAGAGTACTTGATGCTCTTATCACGTTTTACTGCTTTAAGTTGCATTTCCAACTTTTATGCTCCGAAAAGACGTTTCAGCCTCAACAGAGTCCAAAAGTGCATTTTGCTGTCGAACACTTAGATTCTATGATTTTCTGCATTTTGCTGTCGAACACTTAGATTCTATGATTTCCTGCATTTAATGCATCATAGAATACCAGACATTCAAGTTGTACTATATTGTAAGAGTACTTGATGCTCTTATCACGTTTTACTGCTTTAAGTTGCATTTCCAACTTTTATGGTCCGAAAAGACATTTCAGCCTCAACAGAGTCCAAAAGTGCATTTTGCTGTCGAACACTTAGATTCTATGATTTCCTGCATTTAATGCATCATAGAATACCAGACATTCAAGTTGTACTATATTGTAAGAGTACCTGATGCTCTTATCACGTTTTACTGCTTTAAGTTGCATTTCCAACTTTTATGGTCCGAAAAGACATTTCAGCCTCAACAGAGTCCAAAAGTGCATTTTGCTGTCGAACACTTAGATTCTATGATTTCCTGCATTTAATGCATCATAGAATACCAGACATTCAAGTTGTACTATATTGTAAGAGTACCTGATGTTCCTATCACGTTTTACTGGTTTAAGTTGCATTTCCAACTTTTATGGTCCGAAAAGACATTTCAGCCTCAACAGAGTCCAAAAGTGCATTTTGCTGTCGAACACTTAGATTCTATGATTTCCTGCATCTAATGCATCATAGAATACCAGACGTTCAAGTTGTACTATATTGTAAGAGTACCTGATGCTCTTATCACGTTTTACTGCTTTAAGTTGCATTTCCAACTTTTATGCTCCGAAAAGACGTTTCAGCCTCAACAGAGTCCAAAAGTGCATTTTGCTGTCAAACACTTAGATTCTATGATTTCCTGCATTTAATACATCATATAATACCAGACATTCAAGTTGTACTATATTGAAAGAGTACCTGATGCTCTTATCACGTTTTACTGCTTTAAGTTGCATTTCCAACTTTTATGCTCCGAAAAGACGTTTCAGCCTCAACAGAGTCCAAAAGTGCATTTTGCTGTCGAACACTTAGATTCTATGATTTCCTGCATTTAATACATCATATAATACCAGACATTCAAGTTGTACTATATTGAAAGAGTACCTGATGCTCTCATCACGTTTTACTGGTTTAAGTTGCATTTCCAACTTTTATGCTCCGAAAAGACGTTTCAGCCTCAACAGAGTCCAAAAGTGCATTTTGCTGTCGAACACTTAGATTCTATGATTTCCTGCATGTAATGCATCATAGAATACCAGACGTTCAAGTTGTACTATATTGTAAGAGTACCTGATGCTCTTATCACGTTTTACTGCTTTAAGTTGCATTTCCAACTTTTATGCTCCGAAAAGACGTTTCAGCCTCAACAGAGTCCAAAAGTGCATTTTGCTGTCGAACACTTAGATTCTATGATTTCCTGCATTTTGCTGTCGAACACTTAGATTCTATGATTTCCTGCATTTAATGCATCATAGAATACCAGACATTCAAGTGTACTATATTGTAAGAGTACCTGATGCTCTTATCACGTTTTACTGCTTTAAGTTGCATTTCCAACTTTTATGCTCCGAAAAGACGTTTCAGCCTCAACAGAGTCCAAAAGTGCATTTTGCTGTCAAACACTTAGATTCTATGATTTCCTGCATTTAATACATCATATAATACCAGACATTCAAGTTGTACTATATTGAAAGAGTACCTGATGCTCTTATCACGTTTTACTGCTTTAAGTTGCATTTCCAACTTTTATGCTCCGAAAAGACGTTTCAGCCTCAACAGAGTCCAAAAGTGCATTTTGCTGTCGAACACTTAGATTCTATGATTTCCTGCATTTAATGCATCATAGAATACCAGACATTCAAGTTGTACTATATTGTAAGAGTACTTGATGCTCTTATCACGTTTTACTGCTTTAAGTTGCATTTCCAACTTTTATGCTCCGAAAAGACGTTTCAGCCTCAACAGAGTCCAAAAGTGCATTTTGCTGTCGAACACTTAGATTCTATGATTTTCTGCATTTTGCTGTCGAACATTTAGATTCTATGATTTCCTGCATTTAATGCATCATAGAATACCAGACATTCAAGTTGTACTATATTGTAAGAGTACCTGATGCTCTTATCACGTTTTACTGCTTTAAGTTGCATTTCCAACTTTTATGGTCCGAAAAGACATTTCAGCCTCAACAGAGTCCAAAAGTGCATTTTGCTGTCGAACACTTAGATTCTATGATTTCCTGCATTTAATGCATCATAGAATACCAGACATTCAAGTTGTACTGTATTGTAAGAGTACCTGATGTTCCTATCACGTTTTACTGGTTTAAGTTGCATTTCCAACTTTTATGCTCCGAAAAGACATTTCAGCCTCAACAGAGTCCAAAAGTGCATTTTGCTGTCGAACACTTAGATTCTATGATTTCCTGCATTTAATACATCATATAATACCAGACATTCAAGTTGTACTATATTGAAAGAGTACCTGATGCTCTCATCACGTTTTACTGGTTTAAGTTGCATTTCCAACTTTTATGCTCCGAAAAGACGTTTCAGCCTCAACAGAGTCCAAAAGTGCATTTTGCTGTCGAACACTTGATTTCCTGCATTTAATGCATCATAGAATACCAGACGTTCAAGTTGTACTATATTGTAAGAGTACTTGATGCTCTTATCACGTTTTAATGCTTTAAGTTGCATTTCCAACTTTTATGCTCCGAAAAGACGTTTCAGCCTCAACAGAGTCCAAAAGTGCATTTTGCTGTCGAACACTTAGATTCTATGATTTCCTGCATTTTGCTGTCGAACACTTAGATTCTATGATTTCCTGCATTTAATGCATCATAGAATACCAGACGTTCAAGTTGTACTATATTGTAAGAGTACCTGATGCTCTTATCACGTTTTACTGCTTTAAGTTGCATTTCCAACTTTTATGCTCCGAAAAGACGTTTCAGCCTCAACAGAGTCCAAAAGTGCATTTTGCTGTCAAACACTTAGATTCTATGATTTCCTGCATTTAATGCATCATAGAATACCAGACGTTCAAGTTGTACTATATTGTAAGAGTACTTGATGCTCTTATCACGTTTTACTGCTTTAAGTTGCATTTCCAACTTTTATGCTCCGAAAAGACGTTTCAGCCTCAACAGAGTCCAAAAGTGCATTTTACTGTCGAACACTTAGATTCTATGATTTCCTGCATTTTGCTGTCGAACACTTAGATTCTATGATTTCCTGCATTTAATGCATCATAGAATACCAGACGTTCAAGTTGTACTATATTGTAAGAGTACTTGATGCTCTTATCACGTTTTACTGCTTTAAGTTGCATTTCCAACTTTTATACTCCGAAAAGACGTTTCAGCCTCAACAGAGTCCAAAAGTGCATTTTGCTGTCGAACACTTAGATTCTATGATTTACTGCATTTAATGCATCATAGAATACCAGACATTCAAGTTGTACTATATTGTAAGAGTACCTGATGCTCCTATCACGTTTTACTGCTTTAAGTTGCATTTCCAACTTTTATGCTCCGAAAAGACGTTTCAGCCTCAACAGAGTCCAAAAGTGCATTTTGCTGTCGAACACTTAGATTCTATGATTTCCTGCATTTAATGCATCATAGAATACCAGACGTTCAAGTTGTACTATATTGTAAGAGTACTTGATGCTCTTATCACGTTTTACTGCTTTAAGTTGCATTTCCAACTTTTATGCTCCGAAAAGACGTTTCAGCCTCAACAGAGTCCAAAAGTGCATTTTGCTGTCGAACACTTAGATTCTATGATTTCCTGCATTTAATGCATCATAGAATACCAGACGTTCAAGTTGTACTATATTGTAAGAGTACTTGATGCTCTTATCACGTTTTACTGCTTTAAGTTGCATTTCCAACTTTTATGCTCCGAAAAGACGTTTTAGCCTCAACAGAGTCCAAAAGTGCATTTTGCTGTCGAACACTTAGATTCTATGATTTCCTGCATTTAATGCATCATAGAATACCAGACGTTCAAGTTGTACTATATTGTAAGAGTACTTGATGCTCTTATCACGTTTTACTGCTTTAAGTTGCATTTCCAACTTTTATGCTCCGAAAAGACGTTTCAGCCTCAACAGAGTCCAAAAGTGCATTTTGCTGTCGAACACTTGATTTCCTGCATTTAATGCATCATAGAATACCAGACGTTCAAGTTGTACTATATTGTAAGAGTACTTGATGCTCTTATCACGTTTTACTGCTTTAAGTTGCATTTCCAACTTTTATGCTCCGAAAAGACGTTTCAGCCTCAACAGAGTCCAAAAGTGCATTTTGCTGTCAAACACTTAGATTCTATGATTTCCTGCATTTAATGCATCATAGAATACCAGACGTTCAAGTTGTACTATATTGTAAGAGTACTTGATGCTCTTATCACGTTTTACTGCTTTAAGTTGCATTTCCAACTTTTATGCTCCGAAAAGACGTTTCAGCCTCAACAGAGTCCAAAAGTGCATTTTACTGTCGAACACTTAGATTCTATGATTTCCTGCATTTTGCTGTCGAACACTTAGATTCTATGATTTCCTGCATTTAATGCATCATAGAATACCAGACATTCAAGTTGTACTATATTGTAAGAGTACCTGATGCTCCTATCACGTTTTACTGCTTTAAGTTGCATTTCCAACTTTTATGCTCCGAAAAGACGTTTCAGCCTCAACAGAGTCCAAAAGTGCATTTTGCTGTCGAACACTTAGATTCTATGATTTCCTGCATTTAATGCATCATAGAATACCAGACGTTCAAGTTGTACTATATTGTAAGAGTACTTGATGCTCTTATCACGTTTTACTGCTTTAAGTTGCATTTCCAACTTTTATGGTCCGAAAAGACGTTTCAGCCTCAACAGAGTCCAAAAGTGCATTTTGCTGTCGAACACTTAGATTCTATGATTTCCTGCATTTAATGCATCATAGAATACCAGACGTTCAAGTTGTACTATATTGTAAGAGTACTTGATGCTCTTATCACGTTTTACTGCTTTAAGTTGCATTTCCAACTTTTATGGTCCGAAAAGACATTTCAGCCTCAACAGAGTCCAAAAGTGCATTTTGCTGTCGAACACGTAGATTCTATGATTTCCTGCATTTAAGGCATCATAGAATACCAGACATTTAAGTTGTACTGTATTGTAAGAGTACCTGATGTTCCTATCACGTTTTACTGGTTTAAGTTGCATTTCCAACTTTTATGGTCCGAAAAGACATTTCAGCCTCAACAGAGTCCAAAAGTGCATTTTGCTGTCGAACACTTAGATTCTATGATTTCCTGCATTTAATGCATCATAGAATACCAGATGTTCAAGTTGTACTATATTGTAAGAGTACTTGATGCTCTTATCACGTTTTACTGCTTTAAGTTGCATTTCCAACTTTTATGCTCCGAAAAGACGTTTCAGCCTCAACAGAGTCCAAAAGTGCATTTTGCTGTCGAACACTTAGATTCTATGATTTCCTGCATTTTGCTGTCGAACACTTAGATTCTATGATTTCCTGCATTTAATGCATCATAGAATACCAGACATTCAAGTGTACTATATTGTAAGAGTACCTGATGCTCTTATCACGTTTTACTGCTTTAAGTTGCATTTCCAACTTTTATGCTCCGAAAAGACGTTTCAGCCTCACAGAGTCCAAAAGTGCATTTTGCTGTCAAACATTTAGATTCTATGATTTCCTGCATTTAATACATCATATAATACCAGACATTCAAGTTGTACTATATTGAAAGAGTACCTGATGCTCTTATCACGTTTTACTGCTTTAAGTTGCATTTCCAACTTTTATGCTCCGAAAAGACGTTTCAGCCTCAACAGAGTTCAAAAGTGCATTTTGCTGTCGAACACTTAGATTCTATGATTTCCTGCATTTAATACATCATATAATACCAGACATTCAAGTTGTACTATATTGAAAGAGTACCTGGTTCTCTCATCACGTTTTACTGGTTTAAGTTGCATTTCCAACTTTTATGCTCCGAAAAGACGTTTCAGCCTCAACAGAGTCCAAAAGTGCATTTTGCTGTCGAACACTTAGATTCTATGATTTCCTGCATTTAATGCATCATAGAATACCAGACATTTAAGTTGTACTGTATTGTAAGAGTACCTGATGTTCCTATCACGTTTTACTGGTTTAAGTTGCATTTCCAACTTTTATGGTCCGAAAAGACATTTCAGCCTCAACAGAGTCCAAAAGTGCATTTTGCTGTCGAACACTTAGATTCTATGATTTCCTGCATTTAATGCATCATAGAATACCAGACGTTCAAGTTGTACTATATTGTAAGAGTACTTGATGCTCTTATCACGTTTTACTGCTTTAAGTTGCATTTCCAACTTTTATGCTCCGAAAAGACGTTTCAGCCTCAACAGAGTCCAAAAGTGCATTTTGCTGTCGAACACTTAGATTCTATGATTTCCTGCATTTTGCTGTCGAACACTTAGATTCTATGATTTCCTGCATTTAATGCATCATAGAATACCAGACATTCAAGTGTACTATATTGTAAGAGTACCTGATGCTCTTATCACGTTTTACTGCTTTAAGTTGCATTTCCAACTTTTATGCTCCGAAAAGACGTTTCAGCCTCAACAGAGTCCAAAAGTGCATTTTGCTGTCAAACACTTAGATTCTATGATTTCCTGCATTTAATACATCATATAATACCAGACATTCAAGTTGTACTATATTGAAAGAGTACCTGATGCTCTTATCACGTTTTACTGCTTTAAGTTGCATTTCCAACTTTTATGCTCCGAAAAGACGTTTCAGACTCAACAGAGTCCAAAAGTGCATTTTGCTGTCGAACACTTAGATTCTATGATTTCCTGCATTTAATACATCATATAATACCAGACATTCAAGTTGTACTATATTGAAAGAGTACCTGGTGCTCTCATCACGTTTTACTGGTTTAAGTTGCATTTCCAACTTTTATGCTCCGAAAAGACGTTTCAGCCTCAACAGAGTCCAAAAGTGCATTTTGCTGTCGAACACTTAGATTCTATGATTTCCTGCATGTAATGCATCATAGAATACCAGACGTTCAAGTTGTACTATATTGTAAGAGTACCTGATGCTCTTATCACGTTTTACTGCTTTAAGTTGCATTTCCAACTTTTATGCTCCGAAAAGACGTTTTAGCCTCAACAGAGTCCAAAAGTGCATTTTGCTGTCGAACACTTAGATTCTATGATTTCCTGCATTTAATGCATCATAGAATACCAGACGTTCAAGTTGTACTATATTGTAAGAGTACTTGATGCTCTTATCACGTTTTACTGCTTTAAGTTGCATTTCCAACTTTTATGCTCCGAAAAGACGTTTCAGCCTCAACAGAGTCCAAAAGTGCATTTTGCTGTCGAACACTTAGATTCTATGATTTCCTGCATTTAATGCATCATAGAATACCAGACGTTCAAGTTGTACTATATTGTAAGAGTACTTGATGCTCTTATCACGTTTTACTGCTTTAAGTTGCATTTCCAACTTTTATGCTCCGAAAAGACGTTTCAGCCTCAACAGAGTCCAAAAGTGCATTTTGCTGTCAAACACTTAGATTCTATGATTTCCTGCATTTAATACATCATATAATACCAGACATTCAAGTTGTACTATATTGAAAGAGTACCTGATGCTCTTATCACGTTTTACTGCTTTAAGTTGCATTTCCAACTTTTATGCTCCGAAAAGACGTTTCAGACTCAACAGAGTCCAAAAGTGCATTTTGCTGTCGAACACTTAGATTCTATGATTTCCTGCATTTAATACATCATATAATACCAGACATTCAAGTTGTACTATATTGAAAGAGTACCTGGTGCTCTCATCACGTTTTACTGGTTTAAGTTGCATTTCCAACTTTTATGCTCCGAAAAGACGTTTCAGCCTCAACAGAGTCCAAAAGTGCATTTTGCTGTCGAACACTTAGATTCTATGATTTCCTGCATGTAATGCATCATAGAATACCAGACGTTCAAGTTGTACTATATTGTAAGAGTACCTGATGCTCTTATCACGTTTTACTGCTTTAAGTTGCATTTCCAACTTTTATGCTCCGAAAAGACGTTTTAGCCTCAACAGAGTCCAAAAGTGCATTTTGCTGTCGAACACTTAGATTCTATGATTTCCTGCATTTAATGCATCATAGAATACCAGACGTTCAAGTTGTACTATATTGTAAGAGTACTTGATGCTCTTATCACGTTTTACTGCTTTAAGTTGCATTTCCAACTTTTATGCTCCGAAAAGACGTTTCAGCCTCAACAGAGTCCAAAAGTGCATTTTGCTGTCGAACACTTAGATTCTATGATTTCCTGCATTTAATGCATCATAGAATACCAGACGTTCAAGTTGTACTATATTGTAAGAGTACTTGATGCTCTTATCACGTTTTACTGCTTTAAGTTGCATTTCCAACTTTTATGCTCCGAAAAGACGTTTCAGCCTCAACAGAGTCCAAAAGTGCATTTTGCTGTCGAACACTTAGATTCTATGATTTCCTGCATTTTGCTGTCGAACACTTAGATTCTATGATTTCCTGCATTTAATGCATCATAGAATACCAGACGTTCAAGTTGTACTATATTGTAAGAGTACCTGATGCTCTTATCACGTTTTACTGCTTTAAGTTGCATTTCCAACTTTTATGCTCCGAAAAGACGTTTCAGCCTCAACAGAGTCCAAAAGTGCATTTTGCTGTCGAACACTTAGATTCTATGATTTCCTGCATTTAATGCATCATAGAATACCAGACATTCAAGTTGTACTATATTGTAAGAATACCTGATGCTCTCATCACGTTTTACTGCTTTAAGTTGCATTTCCAACTTTTATGCTCCGAAAAGACGTTTCAGCCTCAACAGAGTCCAAAAGTGCATTTTGCTGTCGAACACTTAGATTCTATGATTTCCTGCATTTAATGCATCATAGAATACCAGACATTCAAGTTGTACTATATTGTAAGAGTACCTGATGTTCCTATCACGTTTTACTGGTTTAAGTTGCATTTCCAACTTTTATGCTCCGAAAAGACGTTTCAGCCTCAACAGAGTCCAAAAGTGCATTTTGCTGTCGAACACTTAGATTCTATGATTTCCTGCATTTAATGCATCATAGAATACCAGACGTTCAAGTTGTACTATATTGTAAGAGTACCTGATGCTCTTATCACGTTTTACTGCTTTAAGTTGCATTTCCAACTTTTATGCTCCGAAAAGAAGTTTCAGCCTCAACAGAGTCCAAAAGTGCATTTTGCTGTCGAACACTTAGATTCTATGATTTCCTGTATTTAATACATCATATAATACCAGACATTCAAGTTGTACTATATTGAAAGAGTACCTGATGCTCTCATCACGTTTTACTGGTTTAAGTTGCATTTCCAACTTTTATGCTCCGAAAAGACGTTTCAGCCTCAACAGAGTCCAAAAGTGCATTTTGCTGTCGAACACTTAGATTCTATGATTTCCTGTATTTAATACATCATATAATACCAGACATTCAAGTTGTACTATATTGAAAGAGTACCTGATGCTCTCATCACGTTTTACTGGTTTAAGTTGCATTTCCAACTTTTATGCTCCGAAAAGACGTTTCAGCCTCAACAGAGTCCAAAAGTGCATTTTGCTGTCGAACACTTAGATTCTATGATTTCCTGCATTTTGCTGTCGAACACTTAGATTCTATGATTTCCTGCATTTAATGCATCATAGAATACCAGACATTCAAGTTGTACTATATTGTAAGAGTACCTGATGCTCTCATCACGTTTTACTGCTTTAAGTTGCATTTCCAACTTTTATGCTCCGAAAAGACGTTTCAGCCTCAACAGAGTCCAAAAGTGCATTTTGCTGTCGAACACTTAGATTCTATGATTTCCTGCATTTAATGCATCATAGAATACCAGACATTCAAGTTGTACTATGTTGTAAGAGTACCTGATATTCCTATCACGTTTTACTGGTTTAAGTTGCATTTCCAACTTTTATGCTCCGAAAAGACGTTTCAGCCTCAACAGAGTCCAAAAGTGCATTTTGCTGTCGAACACTTAGATTCTATGATTTCCTGCATTTAATGCATCATAGAATACCAGACATTCAAGTTGTACTATATTGTAAGAGTACCTGATGCTCTCATCACGTTTTACTGCTTTAAGTTGCATTTCCAACTTTTATGCTCCGAAAAGACGTTTCAGCCTCAACAGAGTCCAAAAGTGCATTTTGCTGTCGAACACTTAGATTCTATGATTTCCTGCATTTAATGCATCATAGAATACCAGACATTCAAGTTGTACTATATTGTAAGAGTACCTGATGTTCCTATCACGTTTTACTGGTTTAAGTTGCATTTCCAACTTTTATGCTCCGAAAAGACGTTTCAGCCTCAACAGAGTCCAAAAGTGCATTTTGCTGTCGAACACTTAGATTCTATGATTTCCTGCATTTAATGCATCATAGAATACCAGACATTCAAGTTGTACTATATTGTAAGAGTACCTGATGCTCTTATCACGTTTTACTGCTTTAAGTTGCATTTCCAACTTTTATGCTCCGAAAAGAAGTTTCAGCCTCAACAGAGTCCAAAAGTGCATTTTGCTGTCGAACACTTAGATTCTATGATTTCCTGCATTTAATACATCATATAATACCAGACATTCAAGTTGTACTATATTGAAAGAGTACCTGATGCTCTCATCACGTTTTACTGGTTTAAGTTGCATTTCCAACTTTTATGCTCCGAAAAGACGTTTCAGCCTCAACAGAGTCCAAAAGTGCATTTTGCTGACGAACACTTAGATTCTATGATTTCCTGCATTTAATACATCATATAATACCAGACATTCAATTTGTACTATATTGAAAGAGTACCTGATGCTCTCATCACGTTTTACTGGTTTAAGTTGCATTTCCAACTTTTATGCTCCGAAAAGACGTTTCAGCCTTAACAGAGTCCAAAAGTGCATTTTGCTGTCGAACACTTAGATTCTATGATTTCCTGCATTTAATGCATCATAGAATACCAGACATTCAAGTTGTACTATATTGTAAGAGTACCTGATGCTCTTATCACGTTTTACTGCTTTAAGTTGCATTTCCAACTTTTATGCTCCGAAAAGACGTTTCAGCCTCAACAGAGTCCAAAAGTGCATTTTGCTGTCGAACACTTAGATTCTATGATTTCCTGCATTTTGCTGTCGAACACTTAGATTCTATGATTTCCTGCATTTAATGCATCATAGAATACCAGACATTCAAGTTGTACTATATTGTAAGAATACCTGATGCTCTCATCACGTTTTACTGCTTTAAGTTGCATTTCCAACTTTTATGCTCCGAAAAGACGTTTCAGCCTCAACAGAGTCCAAAAGTGCATTTTGCTGTCGAACACTTAGATTCTATGATTTCCTGCATTTAATGCATCATAGAATACCAGACATTCAAGTTGTACTATATTGTAAGAGTACCTGATGTTCCTATCACGTTTTACTGGTTTAAGTTGCATTTCCAACTTTTATGCTCCGAAAAGACGTTTCAGCCTCAACAGAGTCCAAAAGTGCATTTTGCTGTCGAACACTTAGATTCTATGATTTCCTGCATTTAATGCATCATAGAATACCAGACATTCAAGTTGTACTATATTGTAAGAGTACCTGATGCTCTTATCACGTTTTACTGCTTTAAGTTGCATTTCCAACTTTTATGCTCCGAAAAGAAGTTTCAGCCTCAACAGAGTCCAAAAGTGCATTTTGCTGTCGAACACTTAGATTCTATGATTTCCTGTATTTAATACATCATATAATACCAGACATTCAAGTTGTACTATATTGAAAGAGTACCTGATGCTCTCATCACGTTTTACTGGTTTAAGTTGCATTTCCAACTTTTATGCTCCGAAAAGACGTTTCAGCCTCAACAGAGTCCAAAAGTGCATTTTGCTGTCGAACACTTAGATTCTATGATTTCCTGTATTTAATACATCATATAATACCAGACATTCAAGTTGTACTATATTGAAAGAGTACCTGATGCTCTCATCACGTTTTACTGGTTTAAGTTGCATTTCCAACTTTTATGCTCCGAAAAGACGTTTCAGCCTCAACAGAGTCCAAAAGTGCATTTTGCTGTCGAACACTTAGATTCTATGATTTCCTGCATTTTGCTGTCGAACACTTAGATTCTATGATTTCCTGCATTTAATGCATCATAGAATACCAGACATTCAAGTTGTACTATATTGTAAGAGTACCTGATGCTCTCATCACGTTTTACTGCTTTAAGTTGCATTTCCAACTTTTATGCTCCGAAAAGACGTTTCAGCCTCAACAGAGTCCAAAAGTGCATTTTGCTGTCGAACACTTAGATTCTATGATTTCCTGCATTTAATGCATCATAGAATACCAGACATTCAAGTTGTACTATGTTGTAAGAGTACCTGATATTCCTATCACGTTTTACTGGTTTAAGTTGCATTTCCAACTTTTATGCTCCGAAAAGACGTTTCAGCCTCAACAGAGTCCAAAAGTGCATTTTGCTGTCGAACACTTAGATTCTATGATTTCCTGCATTTAATGCATCATAGAATACCAGACATTCAAGTTGTACTATATTGTAAGAGTACCTGATGCTCTCATCACGTTTTACTGCTTTAAGTTGCATTTCCAACTTTTATGCTCCGAAAAGACGTTTCAGCCTCAACAGAGTCCAAAAGTGCATTTTGCTGTCGAACACTTAGATTCTATGATTTCCTGCATTTAATGCATCATAGAATACCAGACATTCAAGTTGTACTATATTGTAAGAGTACCTGATGTTCCTATCACGTTTTACTGGTTTAAGTTGCATTTCCAACTTTTATGCTCCGAAAAGACGTTTCAGCCTCAACAGAGTCCAAAAGTGCATTTTGCTGTCGAACACTTAGATTCTATGATTTCCTGCATTTAATGCATCATAGAATACCAGACATTCAAGTTGTACTATATTGTAAGAGTACCTGATGCTCTTATCACGTTTTACTGCTTTAAGTTGCATTTCCAACTTTTATGCTCCGAAAAGACGTTTCAGCCTCAACAGAGTCCAAAAGTGCATTTTGCTGTCGAACACTTAGATTCTATGATTTCCTGCATTTAATACATCATATAATACCAGACATTCAAGTTGTACTATATTGAAAGAGTACCTGATGCTCTCATCACGTTTTACTGGTTTAAGTTGCATTTCCAACTTTTATGCTCCGAAAAGACGTTTCAGCCTCAACAGAGTCCAAAAGTGCATTTTGCTGACGAACACTTAGATTCTATGATTTCCTGCATTTAATACATCATATAATACCAGACATTCAATTTGTACTATATTGAAAGAGTACCTGATGCTCTCATCACGTTTTACTGGTTTAAGTTGCATTTCCAACTTTTATGCTCCGAAAAGACGTTTCAGCCTTAACAGAGTCCAAAAGTGCATTTTGCTGTCGAACACTTAGATTCTATGATTTCCTGCATTTAATGCATCATAGAATACCAGACATTCAAGTTGTACTATATTGTAAGAGTACCTGATGCTCTTATCACGTTTTACTGCTTTAAGTTGCATTTCCAACTTTTATGCTCCGAAAAGACGTTTCAGCCTCAACAGAGTCCAAAAGTGCATTTTGCTGTCGAACACTTAGATTCTATGATTTCCTGCATTTTGCTGTCGAACACTTAGATTCTATGATTTCCTGCATTTAATGCATCATAGAATACCAGACATTCAAGTTGTACTATATTGTAAGAATACCTGATGCTCTCATCACGTTTTACTGCTTTAAGTTGCATTTCCAACTTTTATGCTCCGAAAAGACGTTTCAGCCTCAACAGAGTCCAAAAGTGCATTTTGCTGTCGAACACTTAGATTCTATGATTTCCTGCATTTAATGCATCATAGAATACCAGACATTCAAGTTGTACTATATTGTAAGAGTACCTGATGTTCCTATCACGTTTTACTGGTTTAAGTTGCATTTCCAACTTTTATGCTCCGAAAAGACGTTTCAGCCTCAACAGAGTCCAAAAGTGCATTTTGCTGTCGAACACTTAGATTCTATGATTTCCTGCATTTAATGCATCATAGAATACCAGACATTCAAGTTGTACTATATTGTAAGAGTACCTGATGCTCTTATCACGTTTTACTGCTTTAAGTTGCATTTCCAACTTTTATGCTCCGAAAAGAAGTTTCAGCCTCAACAGAGTCCAAAAGTGCATTTTGCTGTCGAACACTTAGATTCTATGATTTCCTGTATTTAATACATCATATAATACCAGACATTCAAGTTGTACTATATTGAAAGAGTACCTGATGCTCTCATCACGTTTTACTGGTTTAAGTTGCATTTCCAACTTTTATGCTCCGAAAAGACGTTTCAGCCTCAACAGAGTCCAAAAGTGCATTTTGCTGTCGAACACTTAGATTCTATGATTTCCTGCATTTAATGCATCATAGAATACCAGACATTCAAGTTGTACTATATTGTAAGAGTACCTGATGTTCCTATCACGTTTTACTGGTTTAAGTTGCATTTCCAACTTTTATGCTCCGAAAAGACGTTTCAGCCTCAACAGAGTCCAAAAGTGCATTTTGCTGTCGAACACTTAGATTCTATGATTTCCTGCATCTAATGCATCATAGAATATCAGACATTCAAGTTGTACTATATTGTAAGAGTACCTGATGCTCTTATCACGTTTTACTGCTTTAAGTTGCATTTCCAACTTTTATGCTCCGAAAAGAAGTTTCAGCCTCAACAGAGTCCAAAAGTGCATTTTGCTGTCGAAGACTTAGATTCTATGATTTCCTGCATTTAATACATCATATAATACCAGACATTCAAGTTGTACTATATTGAAAGAGTACCTGATGCTCTCATCACGTTTTACTGGTTTAAGTTGCATTTCCAACTTTTATGCTCCGAAAAGACGTTTCAGCCTCAACAGAGTCCAAAAGTGCATTTTGCTGACGAACACTTAGATTCTATGATTTCCTGCATTTAATACATCATATAATACCAGACATTCAATTTGTACTATATTGAAAGAGTACCTGATGCTCTCATCACGTTTTACTGGTTTAAGTTGCATTTCCAACTTTTATGCTCCGAAAAGACGTTTCAGCCTTAACAGAGTCCAAAAGTGCATTTTGCTGTCGAACACTTAGATTCTATGATTTCCTGCATTTAATGCATCATAGAATACCAGACATTCAAGTTGTACTATATTGTAAGAGTACCTGATGCTCTTATCACGTTTTACTGCTTTAAGTTGCATTTCCAACTTTTATGCTCCGAAAAGACGTTTCAGCCTCAACAGAGTCCAAAAGTGCATTTTGCTGTCGAACACTTAGATTCTATGATTTCCTGCATTTTGCTGTCGAACACTTAGATTCTATGATTTCCTGCATTTAATGCATCATAGAATACCAGACATTCAAGTTGTACTATATTGTAAGAATACCTGATGCTCTCATCACGTTTTACTGCTTTAAGTTGCATTTCCAACTTTTATGCTCCGAAAAGACGTTTCAGCCTCAACAGAGTCCAAAAGTGCATTTTGCTGTCGAACACTTAGATTCTATGATTTAGTGCATTTAATGCATCATAGAATACCAGACATTCAAGTTGTACTATATTGTAAGAGTACCTGATGTTCCTATCACGTTTTACTGGTTTAAGTTGCATTTCCAACTTTTATGCTCCGAAAAGACGTTTCAGCCTCAACAGAGTCCAAAAGTGCATTTTGCTGTCGAACACTTAGATTCTATGATTTCCTGCATTTAATGCATCATAGAATACCAGACATTCAAGTTGTACTATATTGTAAGAGTACCTGATGCTCTTATCACGTTTTACTGCTTTAAGTTGCATTTCCAACTTTTATGCTCCGAAAAGAAGTTTCAGCCTCAACAGAGTCCAAAAGTGCATTTTGCTGTCGAACACTTAGATTCTATGATTTCCTGTATTTAATACATCATATAATACCAGACATTCAAGTTGTACTATATTGAAAGAGTACCTGATGCTCTCATCACGTTTTACTGGTTTAAGTTGCATTTCCAACTTTTATGCTCCGAAAAGACGTTTCAGCCTCAACAGAGTCCAAAAGTGCATTTTGCTGTCGAACACTTAGATTCTATGATTTCCTGCATTTAATGCATCATAGAATACCAGACATTCAAGTTGTACTATATTGTAAGAGTACCTGATATTCCTATCACGTTTTACTGGTTTAAGTTGCATTTCCAACTTTTATGCTCCGAAAAGAGGTTTCAGCCTCAACAGAGTCCAAAAGTGCATTTTGCTGTCGAACACTTAGATTCTATGATTTCCTGCATTTAATGCATCATAGAATACCAGACGTTCAAGTTGTACTATATTGTAAGAGTACCTGATGCTTTTATCACGTTTTACTGCTTTAAGTTGCATTTCCAACTTTTATGCTCCGAAAAGACATTTCAGCCTCAATAGAGTCCAAAAGTGCATTTTGTTGTCGAACACTTAGATTCTATGATTTCCTGCATTTTAATGCATCATAGAATACCAGACATTCAAGTTTTATTATAATATAAGAGTACCTGATGCTCTCATCACGTTTTACTGCTTTGAATTGCATTTCCAACTTTCTTGCTCCGAAAAGACGTTTCAGCCTCAACAGAGTCCAAAAGTGCATTTTGTTGTCAAACACTTAGATTCAGAGGTGTCAAAAGTATTCACATTCATTACTCAAGTAGAAGTATAGATACTAGGGTTTAAAAATACTTCTGTAAAAGTTGAATTATCAACTCAAGCTTTTTACTTAAGTTAAAGTGTAAAAGTACTGGTTTAAAAACTACTTAAAAGTATAAAAGTAAAAGTAATGTAAGGGGAATGTTTTTTTTCCATTAAGGACAAACTCTTAAGCCTCAGGGGCCTATAGTGCACTACCCCACCTCCCCCCAAACAATCATTTTTATAAAGGCCATCATGACTATAATGTTTTAAAATGTTATGTTGAAAAATGTTGGATGCACTAGGCTACCCGTTTCAGCTGCATATATATGCCCATTTAAAATTATCACATTTTATTACAATGCAAATATATTAAAGTACCATATGTGTACTACTGAGCATTAACATGCGTTTCATGGAGCGGAAGACATGATAACTAGTTGCCTATATTCTATAGTATACCATATATTGTAATAGTGCAAAATAGGCGGCGGTGGCGGCGACTCCGACACAAACACTTAAAGCTGTGGTTCTCAAACTTTTTCTGTAAATAACATAATTGTGACTCATCTGTGCTTTTATAAATAACAGAATAAAGAAAATTGCAATCACTTTCAAGTAAATCAGATTGCCCCATCAGACAATGTTTTGTGTAAGTTCTATCTGTGCAAAACATTACTCATATTTAGTTACTACTAACAATAAGCTTTTATTTTTTTTGCCAAACAAAACAGAATGAGTGCAGATATCTGAGCATCAGGCCATATAAACGGGGTTGTATATTTGATACGGCCTCTCTCAATTCATGCTCAATATTGAGCTTCGATCTGTTTTTTTATTTTGAGAAACGCAACAGCAAGAAAAGACGAGCTTACGGAGCTCACGGCGTCGCGTCAAATCGCGCATGCGCAAGCGAAACCTGTTAAAGGCGTACCGTAACCATTTACCCGAAAGTACAGGCATTTGTCCATGTATTTATTAATGACTTAGTTTTATATCCGTGTATTTTGTACTTTTGTAATTGTAAAGCCAGCAGCTCATTGTTGGTAGAAGACATGAGCACCGTGGCTCGTTTCACCTGGAGCAGGAGAGCTGCTCCGGGTTCAGAGAGCTGCGCCGGGTTCAGAGAGCTGATCTGGGTTCAGAGAGCTGCTCCGGTGCGAGGAGAACTCCGGTGCTCCTCACAGGAGAGCTGCTGTTGCATCTTCACCCTGGGTGCGTTTAAAACGCAGATACAGCGGTCTACTTTTCACGTGACATATTTTTTGACGCTCTCTGTCCGCTGGTGTGTGTGCTCAGCGCTCACCTGAGTGCACGCGCACGTATCTGTGGGCAACGGGGCGGAGAGGTTTTTTGTGTGTGTGTTTTTGAACGATGACAAGCTGGAGTGAAAACAAACCAAAATGAAATAGTAACGAGGCTATTTTTAAAATGTAGGGAGTAGAAAGTACAGATATTTGCGTGAAAATGTAAGGAGTAGAAGTAAAAAGTCGACATTTCTACTTAAGTAAGGTAACGAAGTATTTGTACTTCGTTACTTGACACCTCTGATACTTAGTAATGGCATCCCTTTCCTTGTGCGCTTTGTGTCTACTTTATCTCAGTGAAATGTACCTCTTGGGAGCCATGGGAGTTTATTGCACTCCCTGCTGAATCCTGAGGTGTGGCTTGGACTCATCAGGGAGCATCCTCAGTAGCATACCCTATTCCACCAAATAAAAAGTGTATAATATGCTCTGATCTAAGTGTCAGTGACATAATGGAATATGAACAAGCACATACACAACGTACATGTTTATATTTGCATGTAGGGCATATCTTAGAATGTCATGTTGGTTTAGAGCAGGGGTCGGCAACCTTTCCTATCCAAAGAGACATTTTTTCAACATTAGATGTTTTGTTGTTTGCTCATTTCTCGCTACATCAAGCATACAGGTCAACTAGCATCGATGGCAGTGAAAGCAAAGGAATACGTCCACACATAATTAAACTCTCTATTTTTCTCTGTGACTTTTCTATTTTTTTTATTAATCCATCGACAGTTTACCGAGGGCGGGGCTCTGTGAATCATGACCAGCCACCTGCAGGGAAATATGCTCCACAGCGACGAAACAGGATGTGACGCACATTTTAGTAAAACAAATATTAACTTTTTTTTTATTTTTAGTGACACAGTATCACCTAAAACTCAAGATAATGTGTTCCCTTTGAATGATTGTCCACTGGGCAAAAAATACAATGCAATGTATTATTGTATTTATTGTCAAAGCCTCAGGCCTGAGGCTTTATTGTCAAAGCCTCAGGCAACAGAAGAGCTGAAGAGCCGCACACGGCTCCGTTGCCGACCCCTGACCTAGGTGAAGGACATTTATAAACAAGGAAGGAAGGAAGGATTTGGTCAGGTGAAAAGCCACAAATGGGTAAAGAGAAGAAAACCAAGCAGGTTTCTTGCATTCACTATAAATGGGTTATTTGCGCAGAGTCTAAAATGTAGTATTTGTAATCTGAAAGGTGTTTGAATTGCATAAATAGAGTCTGAACAAAGCTAGGACTTTTGTGGATCCAATGAGTCCAATTGTAAATTTGACAATCAGGGCTAAAAGTAGATTGAAGTTGTAGCCATCACTATAAACTGTTTTGTTTGAAATTATGAATAAATTCACGGACAGCAATTGAAAGTTTACACTTGTTTGGTTTGCTCTGTGTTGTTGGAAGAACTGAATATCATTAAACACTGCCACTTACTGGGTCTGTCATTTTACTCAGGAGATTTTTGTATGTAACAACTGCCTACATAAATAAAATCCACAGTGTACTGTTCTCTCTATGTGTTTTACTTCTGAAGTGTTAACATGGATAAACAGCCAGCCAAACGCCTTTTCAAGAGCCAGGAATGTGAGTGTCCTTGCTCCTTTATTGACTTTCAACATCTTAAATCATCTTGACGACGTTGAATCAGAGTGAAACTAGAAAAAAAAATACTAAACATCTTAACTAACTAAACTTATGTTCACAATTCACCTTGAAATGCTAACAAATGCTATTATTCCTATTCCTAATATAAAACTATTCCTAATATAAAACATGTAGTCATTGCTTTCTGAGGAATACAGGCGAAGGACTACTGTGGAGGCCTTCTTCTCAATTTTACATAATTTCTTAAAAATTCACCTTTTTAAGGCACTTGCATATGAGATATACAGTATATACCCATATGTTACATGAAAAATTGCAGAAAAATCTCAGCTCTCTATATAATGAGGCACCATTGTCCTACGGTACAAGTGTAAAGAGAAAATATGGCCCTATAGCTGAAAAATTAAAGCTTGATTTTTGAAATTCTTCATATCTCTTGTGAAAACATAACTTTATGCATGTGGACGAACTGTTTTGGTGATTGAAATTCGTTTACCAAAGGTCTTGGGTTCACAAAAGCAGTGAAATATATGAATAAAATGGACATGTAAATAAATGTCGAAAACCAAATTTTGTATTATCGTTTTTTTGAGTAGAAATGATGTCTGCCACACCAAAATGATAAAAATGGGACTGAGAAATGACTTCATACTACAGATAAAGCTTCATGGGTGTGTGCAAATGAAAAATGACCATTACAACATTTGTTTTCAAATAAAAATATGATTATGCATTCAAAAAATATATATATATATACACAATATACATGTTCAGAAATAGAAAACAGACCCAGGCTGTGCTGGAGGTGGTGAATCCTCTCTGTAAAATAAATTACTACTAGTCAGTACTAAGTTCACTGAAAGAAAGTTGACGGTGAAAGTTACGATGATTACGCACCGTGCCGTCTTACAGACACGTAACGGAGATGCAGCGCGGTGCATGAGCTAAATGTGCTAACTTTGCTGACATAAATATGCTATGGCAAAAACAAGTTAAGTAAATACTCTTACCCATCTTCAAATGGATCCCTTCTGTTGGCATATTCCTCTTCATCGCAGGAATCAAATCCTTCAGGCTCTGAAGCTCCTCCGTCATCCTCGTCGCTACTCACCAAAATCGCCGCCACTGGTTCCTTCGTAGAAAGTGCGTCCTCGCCATGTTCTCTCTCTTCTTTAGGACTGAAAACGACCGCGTGTTTATAAAGCTCAGGTGTGTAGGTCCTTTGTGATTTCTTGAGTGTTCATTGGTTACGTTTTTCCAGTGGTGGGCCGTCAGGGCCTGCTAAGCCTTCTCTGCTGGCCTAAACAGAATCACAAAGTTATAGCCATTTTATAATTTAATTGTTTTTCACAAATTTGAAGGAGAGTTTTATCCAATCCGATTTTTTCCTCCTGTGTCTCTATGTAAGCAAAGCAGTTTAAGCAGGTCTTTGCAGATTAAAGTACACGGAGAGTGGACGTTGTGGTTGATTGTCATGAAGTTCAACAAATCAGATCTTAAGTTTGACAAGCTGGGTGTATTCTTTGACGTGAAGCCTGAGAAACGAATTTGCTGGTGGATTTACTGATGACGCCTTTCGCACAGAGGGTTATGGCCATCTGGTGAGTGAAACACTTGTTGTGTTACTGTTTTTACATCTGCAGTCATATTTAAATCATAAACAAGCCACAGCGCTGTTGTTGCTGCTGGTCGAGCCGGGACTGGGGCTGGTCCCGCGCCTCTCTCTTTGCCAAGGTGCCAGCAGCTACGCCGGAGATGTCTTGTGTGTGCAGTGTTTTAGTGCTGCCGTTTTGTTTGATTGTTTTGTTATAACTATAACTGATTTGGACAACATGCATTGTTGGTTAATGATGCAGCAACCCGACGGGGTTGGGTTGGTCAAGTCGGTCAGCCAGGATTAGGGCACCGGTTCCAACACGTCCGGTACCTACCGGACCGAAAAGCATGAGATTTCGGTGCTTCCTTCCGGTGCCTGAGCCAATTTAAATACTTTTTTTAGACTACTCTGTAAAGTTGCTCGGTATATAGATACTAAAAAGGTAGCGCGGTGCCCGCACGTTAAAAACGATTATTAAAATAGCACGGATCAGAGCACACTCGCTGCTCTGCTCTCTGTCTGCCTGCATGCAGAGCGGGACTCGAGGGGGCGGGGCTTCCAGCGCTCACACACACATACAGTGCGCGCGCACACAGAGATCGCTGGAGACACGAGCACGAGCTTTTGAACGTCGTCCTTGGCTTGATGGAACAAATCTCTGATATTAATGATGACGTGTCTCCAGGTCTCCAGGGCTTTGGCTGATACCTGAACTCAGGTAGCTTACCAGCGTAATTTGCATGTTTTGTCTTGAGATGCCGCTCAAGATGCGCTGGCTTCGTGCTGCTGTTGGCTAACCTCTCCCCACAGAATAAATACAAAGGCTTGGGTGGGTGAGTTGCAACTCGTGGACGTAAATCCCATTAAAACATAGTCGCCTGAAAGCTGACGGGATTTTGCCGGCTCTGGTTTGGCCTTCTTTGGCACTTGTCCCTTTGTGTTTTCAGCAGCATTGTTGCTACGCTTTAACCACGACTTCATTGTTTGAGTTTTAAAGGCGGCAGGGATAGACGGGTAATGACAAGTAGCGTGTGCCAGGTTGGGTCAAACCGTCCTGATATGGGGGAGACTGTGGGTTTTTAGGATAATTAAATTAAATAACCTACTTAATATAAAATTCAGTTTATGAACGCACACTTATGTTTTATTTAATATTTATTAAATAACTATTTTTAAAGGATTTTTTAATGGATGCTAATTTTCAAAAGATTTTTTTTAAATCTCACGTACCCCCTGGAGTGCCTTCACGTCCCCCCATTTGAGAACCACTGCAAACAAGACAATATTTTCATGGACCGACCTTCACGGTGTGGGCGATAAATATGACGTCATAAAATGATACGACCGGCATAAAAACAAATATACAGTGCATAAAATTACAACTCACCATTACGCCAAATTAGTGGGAGCCCTGAGCTTGTTTCTTTACGACCTTGATAATCAATCAACATTTTTTTCATTCATTCTTTCTTTGGTACC
This sequence comes from Taurulus bubalis, assembly GCF_910589615.1. Classification (NCBI taxonomy): domain Eukaryota; kingdom Metazoa; phylum Chordata; class Actinopteri; order Perciformes; family Cottidae; genus Taurulus; species Taurulus bubalis. The sequence continues at coordinate 22,709,411 of NC_136601.1, forward strand.
AAGGGACCAACAGGACCGGGCCGCGGCCCAGTGGTACCGCGGCTTAACCCAGTGGTTAATTAAATAATTTTTTTTTTACAATTAATGATCTAAACTACATTCTGAAGAGCCTAAAACAGTTAACAAAACAACTGCAACTGAAATCTCACAGTGTTTGATTTAAGTGTTTGATTAACAGCAAATTTACCCCACTTTTCTCTTTCAACCTCTGTATTCACTGCACGTCCTTTTCTCTTTGACTCCTCACTTGTCTCCCTTGCCAACGAGTATTATTATATTACTGTCAGACCCTCCTGCATGAACACATTGGTTTAGAGACCTGCATTTACTTTGACAGTCTCATGTTACAAACACTGGAGCACATTCACACAGATTACGTTTTTAGTTTAGTTTAGTTTTTACTTTTTACAGGCTTTCATCTAAAATAGTATTCAGAGATAAACTCAAAACATTCCAGGTTTAAGCCCCTGCAAAATTACGTGACGACGCTGCTCGTCCATGCATGAAATATCGTCTCACCCGTGTATGCAGATACATTGAGATTACATTGACTGATTGTCAAGCAAGTGTCAACCAGCATCCAGCAAGTACCCTCGACGTGCGCAAATGTGCAAGGGCCCGATCAATGCTGCTTGAAGCTTTAATCATGATTGAATTCCCTATTGTCACTATGACTGTTTTTATTGCCTCTATCGATGTTCAGCTTCCTCATAAAATATTTTTCCCTCATAAACATCCTCTTTCACCTTATTCTAAAGTATGAAGTGTGAATGTAGGTCCTGCCCGTGGGAGAGGATAGGGAAAGGGGGGGAAAAGCAGGAGGCAGGACCACGCACCTAACTGGTAGCACCCCGTTGGCTATCCTAGTGATCCTGTCCCATATTCATTTTTATATTAAAATTTGTAATTTGTGATTCTGGGCTGTACAACATATAATGAATTGAATTGAATAGATCTGGAGACTTAATTGAAATATTGGAGCATCATTATCGTAGTTTGACTCACTTGTACAAGAAATAAACTATTTAGCCTAATGTACATATACAGGGGCGATCTGAGTCAAGGAGGAGAGAATGACTGCAATTGTGCCAGCTGTGTAACATAATTGAGATTGACCCCGGTGCAAAATTTTGTCTTGGGCCATCACTGGAATTAGAATTGCTGTGCTAATCATCCAACTCCCATGCTGCAAACCAGCCTTTGTTCAGTGCCATGGACAGCAGCTGAAACCCTAGATTCATCAACACTAATTTAGCAGTCTTCTCTGCACTCAGCAGCCAAATGTTATCACAGACACAGATTACAGTTGTACTGACCCATCAGAAGTTTGTCCTGCGGGCTTTCAACCCAGTTCTTGAGAACTGTCTTTTTCCATCGAAATGTCCTTGTATTAGTCGTTTTGAACAGAATCTTTCATCGATTCACTCTTTATACATCTTTTGAAGATTTTGCGGGCTTTTAATGCCTTTTTTAAAAGCTGCAGCTGGAGAATGACAGGAAAGGTGGGAGGAGATGATATGCAACAAAAGGCCGTTGCAAAGGACTCAGCCTATTGGTGCACGCTCTAGCGCCCTGTATCTATTTCCTGTCGCTCATCTTGACAACGGCGCAATGGACGAGGACAAGCTGATTTGTGTAGCTGAAATGTGTAGCTGAAATGTGTAGATATCTAAACAATACCTCTTCATTTCACTTCAGGTCCAGTGGTGGAGAAAGTGATTTTCTTCAGTAACATACTTAATTTTGGTACATAAGTATATTTTGAATACTTTTGTACTTAAGTGCCAGTTCATCTTTCCTGTTGTCAGACATAATGATTACAAAATTAAAATGCAAAAAAATCTTGTTCATCAAAATATGTTGTTTTCTTATAATCTCAAAACACTCCAAAAGCCTTAATTTGCATATCACAATTATTAAAAGTATAAAGTAAGGTATATTTTTTGGGAAGAAAATCTGATGAGGACAACTAACTCGGAGATATTTGAACTGGTTTGTCTGGAACCAATGATAATATATATATATATATATATATATATATATTTATATATATATATTTATATATATATATATATATATATATTTAAAGAAAATAAAGCGTCTATGTATAATTTTACAACGTCATTGTTTCAGATACCCTAATATTTCAGTTGTACATGACAAAACCTATTTAATGAGTATCATTGTAGAAAACTTAACTTTTAACCAAACCGAATTATTTATATAGACAGTTCCTCTAACTCTCCCTCATGTTTAATAATCTTTTTTCTAAGAAGCTGATGAAAAATTCATGCCTCGTCCCCGGATATCAAGTGAAATCATTATGCAGCCTGAGTTCTCGGCGTGAATATCAGTGTGTAGGTCTTCTCTTTCCTGTAATGAAAGAGCAATAACGGACTAAAAAAAGGGAAATAGTCTTTCAGACTTGGCTAAATAAATGGGCACCAAGACTGAAACGTATCTATAGAAATAAAGAAGAGTATTCCTTGCAATATGATACTAACAACCTTCAGTTGTGGAATATTATAATAACTGGTCATGCTTCAGTGTCAAGTTAATGAAACTGAAGCTGCCACCACTTCCTTTCAGTTTCTGGATTTGGGAAGCACAACTTGTTTCATGACAGAAGAAAAGTGATGCCAGACCTCTTCAAAGCGTGTCGAAAACCTATTTTTGTATTATCCTAAAAGAAATGAACGTTTGGATTGATAACAGAACATTCTGGATTGTTTCCAAACGCTCAATAGGGCTTAAAGGGCTACGTTGCTGCGGATGAAATCCCAACATTTACGGATTTTGTGTCTTCATAATAAAACCTTTTTACATAGCAATTTTGCTAGGAAATGTTGTTGTGAAGAACATTTTTTATTAAATGTTTATCCCCTAATAAGCAGAGCTTTGATAGCCGCTATTCAATAAAAAACTAATTCTGTAGAAGTAAGTAGGAAGAGAACAAGCAGTGAATATAACAAGGGGGTCTTATTTTAAGGAATATAGGAAATTAAGAAGAAGAAATGATCCTTTATTAATCCCCTTGGGGAAATTGGTCAAACATCCTTAGTAGTTAAGGAGCAGTGGGCTGCCGTGAGGTGCCTGGAGAGCAACCGGAGGTTCAGTGTCTTGCTCAAGGACACTTCGACATGCAAACTATGGGGAGACCAGGAATCAAACCGGCTACCTTATGGTTCACAGAACGACCGCTCTCCCCATGAGCTACAGCCGTCCATTAAATGGGGTTTTCCACTGTTTTTCAAATGGGTAGCCCTGATGTTTTGAGACTGACTCAAACAGTTCACTCAGCTCCACTAAAAGCCTCCGGGTAGACATGAGGCTGTGATGAGCAACACAATGTGATAGAGAAATACAATTGTAAATAAATCTACTCTGAAGCTTATTTGTATTCACTTAACTTATTGTTAACAGATCTTCTTTTGTTTCGAAGCAAACAAAAACCTGTATCTAATTATGCAGGATGTCGTCATTGAACAGCCCCGCTGCAACTGAGGAAGCTAAAGACCTGCGGAACTGGATACGCCATTACATTACACAACTGGTAAATTGTTGAACTTTCCATGCAGCGGTAATATTATAATTTGATGCTAAATTGTAGTGTATGCATTCTTATTCGTCACCCACCGTGTTCAATAACAGCAGAATATTGTCTCAATGTCCAAATAACTTTTCCCTTTCCTACTTTTAATATAGATTCAGCATATTAAGCCATTTCAAGCCATCTAAGGTGAAACTTCTTTAAATAGGAAAAAAAAACACAGAGACCCCCCCCCCCCCCCCCCACACACACACACACATAAATGCAATATACAAATTAATGTAAGAAGCAAAGCATGCATGACAGTTTGAGTGATAAAACACGAGTAGCATATTCTTTAATCTACACACATTCTATATTTAAAGCACAAACCACTAAATCTCACTGCTGCCATAACTGCCAATTTAACACCAGGCAATGTATTTACACTTCAGCATAAATAATGACCAAAAGACAAGGATGTGGACTGTACTAGTCTTTTCTAGTTTTCCAACCACACAAAGCTCTTTAACACTACTTGTCATCATTCACTCATTCACACCTATTCATACACTGATTGGATGAGCTACCATGTACATTCACACACACCGTAGGAACAGTCTGCGGAGATAAATCGGGGGTTAAGTGTTTTGCCCAAGGACACATCAACATGAACTAGTGAGATTGAAGGACGACCCTGCTCTACCATCATAATGCCATCAACAAACAGTTAAACCTCTTCTACCATCACCATTTACCGTGATTGCACCATATATACATGATATTGTACAACAAAGAGTTAACTATCGTCGCACGTAAATACGGAAACTGTGGTGTAAAGCTAATGCTCGCGACAACCAGACCTAAATAAGCCTAACATGTTAAGTTTGTATATCGTAATAAGGTCAAATCTAATCAAATTCAAAATATCTTGATATAACTTGAAAAACATCTTGTTATAATAGACTGTTCACATTCTAATATGATACTGATCCGGTGTGTCTAAATCTCTCTGTTCAACTCATTGGTGATGTGGGAATTATATATGAATCCATTCATTTGAACAGTTGAATGAGAATGTACATTTTAGAAGACTTTTTAAAATATTGTAATGTCGAAGAATGTAACAGCTTGCTCTCAACTACAACGGGTGATACATATTAGAAAAACAATATATAAATTAAAAGCTGCAAAACCTCGCACCTTTGCGCACGTCGGGGGTACTGGGTGGACGCGGCCGAGAATGTGTCCACGATTTAGACGTTTTTTTTCCTGCATGGCTCCTTTGTATGGAACTAGACACCATTTGAAGTGGATTTCATACATTCCCTTCATCAGGAGTTCGTTAATATATAGTGCCTAGAAATAAACGAAAATTAACAGAATAATTACACAAAACTCAAAATGGCCGACTTTTGTTTACGGTTTAGAGCAGGGGTCTCAAACTCAATTTGTCTTGGGGCCACCGCTGGTATTGTGTTTTCATCGGAGGGCCACGCAGAAAGCGCAATTTTTTTTTTTACATTCATAACATATTTTCTTCATAAAAAAGGCAACCAGCAGTTTCTATACATTTTTATAATAGTTTTTAACAGAGCAAATATATTTTATTTTTTTAAATAACTTATTGAAACTGCAACGAACCAACAAATGCAAAACCTGAATACATTTGTACTTTGTTCTATTTCTTGCCAGACACCTGGCAGCGCTTCAGCTCACACAGCTGAGCCACATTGACCCTGATCCAGGTCACAGTGAAACCTGAACCAGGTCATAGTATAGAAACCCTGATCCAGGTCACAGTAGAAACCCTGAACCAGGTCATAGTATAGAAACCCTGATCCAGGTGACAGTGAAATCCTGATCCAGGTGCCAGTGAAATCCTGATCCAGGTCACAGTAGAAACCCTGATCCAGGTCACAGTGAAACCCTGATCCAGGTCACAGAATAGAAACCCTGATCCAGGTCACAGTGAAACCCTGATTCATTGGGTAGTTTCACACAAAATGTTGACTGACACCTGAATCAACAAATCAGGTGAAAGGTGGAGCTCGACACAGACGCCTCAGGCTGTGTGCTCCTACGAGAGGCACGTACGTGTAACGGAGTTTATGGCCGTTTCTCAATACCCAAGTACACAAGTACGGGCTTGTGAACTACGGTGAATTGGAACGGCAGCTTACTTGATGACGTCACCACGTTGGCCGCAGGTATATTTAAAGAGCCAGTGGCGGGAAGAGGGTTGTAGGAGATTGCTTTGGATACAAGTTACGTGAGTTAAGAGAGAACGACATATATATATATAGAACGACACGATATAATACCGTTATAATAGCTGCTTCTGATTATTATCATTATTATTATAGATTATATAGATATATTACACATCTATATATTATAGATATATTACAATAATGGATCGGACCCGGAGGGTTGCGGTTGCGATCGCAGTCGGCCATGTCTATCAAGAAGCCGAAGAGGAGGCGACCGAACTCGGGAGGCGAATCCTTCAAAGAAGAGCCGTGATGCAGCGGAGGACGGAGAGGAGACGTGCCTTAATCGCATGTCTTTATTGCTTTGTAAGTCTGTCTTAACATTACGCTTTTTTTTTTAAACAGGCTACCCATTGTTGTTCTGTGTAACCTGTCCTCCCACTTATAGCTAGGCATGTCAGTTTCCTTCGTATACCCAAAGAAAAATGAATGTAGTTTAATATTGTATACAACTTATATTTAATGTTTTAGGGACATGATCATTTAGTTTAATGTAGTTTCTGCTGCTGTTGTACTGGTTATACTGGGAGGTGTATCTAATATCTATTCTCTAAAAAACTAGATTACATAGAAAATACCTTTACATTAGAACACTGATCATGTTAACATTTATTGCATGGCTGTTGTAATAATAATATATAATCAGTGTTGGGGGTAACGAGTTACAAAGTAACGGATTACAGTAACGTAATTACTTTTACTTCGTTACTTTTTAGTAACGAAGTAAAGTAACGCATTACACTCAACATATTGGTAACTACACTACTTTACTAGACCTCAGTAACGCGTTCCTACGTTACTCAAGACATTTGTACCAGTCCGAAAAGTTCTCTTTTAGCGGCGCGCGAGTCACACGACACTTCCTGCATGAACAGTCTATCACAGAACTCGATCTGAGTGATTTGAGTGACGTAGCTGCTGGTGCGTAGGAGGAGGGAAGCGGGGAATGGATGAGACGGAGACGGAGTGCCCGGATCCAACTGGGAGGTTCTCTCCAGGTTCCCTAGGATTAAGGATATTGCAAAGCAATACAACACTCCAATACCATCAAGTGCACCTGTCTGTAATGACGTGGAGCTTCTAATGAGGCCAAGACATGTCTGGTATGAACGGGATCACTTTACTGGTGAACTGCAGTATTACAACTGTTAAAGCGATTGAGAACGCGCTCTTGCACCCGACATGTATATATTTTCCACACGTAACATCAACATTAGTTAGCGTCAACAAGCATGTATTATTGTACTTTATGCCTTCAAAGTAAAAGCACTTCCTGTTTACATGCTCTTCACAATAAGAGTAAATCATGTAATAAAACAAGTTACAACACTGTCGAAAGGCTTTTCAGCCTGGGCAGTATTGTTCTGACCCCAAGGAGAAACAGGCTGTCGGATAAAAGATTCAAGTGACTTTTACTCATGCGATACAATCGCTATTTTGAAGAATAGAGAAAAATGATAAACTTCATAGGATATAGTGCACTTTCTGTTTATTTAGGCAAAGATGAAGTGGATTTTCTGTTTATTTAATTGCATTTTCTGTTTCTATTTTTTGGGTTAAGTGCATTTCTGTTTCTATTTTATAGGAAAAAGTGCCATTAATTTTTCTATTTTTCTTAAACCACTACAATGATTCCTATAACAAGCTGGTTTTGTTCTTAGGAGTCGGTCCCCATTTGGTTTAGTGGGGTCTCATGTTTCCAAAAGCCTGTTTTTAATGTGTTGTGCTGTTTGACCTGAATGTCCCCACCATACACAGCCTCTTGTATCCTGTTGTTTGTGGATTTTAAAGTGAGGCACATTTCTTTGGTCAGACAGTGTGAACAGGGTTAATGTTCGTTCAAGTTAATGGCTGAGTTTTATATGCCATTTTGTTTTACATGTTTACAATACACTATGTGGAAAGGCTAAGAGATGCCCTTTATTGAAAATAAAGTGATGAAAGGGCCATGATGTTTGTCCATGTATCTTTGCGGTTAATTTGGACATTTGCTTAAAAAAAAGGAAAGTAAAGTAACTAGTAAAGTAATCTAGTTACAATTTTCAGAAGTAACTTGTAACTTGTAACTAGTTACTTTTTCTGAGTAACTACCCCAACACTGTATATAATCTATCCAGGCCTAATAAGATGGCAGGTACAGAGGAGGTTTGATACAGTAACATAACAGTATTTAAAAATTAAATCCATTAGCCTATATTCCACACACCTACCATGTGTCTTCTTGGTCCGCAAACAATAAGAGGTTGATCATCTGTACAGTTAGATACACAAACACCACTACACATTAAACTAAAGTACCTGAACCGCATCTGTGTCTCGTATATTAGTCATGAACCAGGACAGACACAAACAGGATATTTCATGTCTACGATCCAGAGATCATTAGGGGTTGGGAAAAAAATCGATTCAGCATAGTATCATGATAGTTTGCGTGGCGACATTGTATCGATCTTTTTTTATGTAATCAATTATGGGAGGCATCGGAGAAAGAAATGAGAAATGCGCCGTCCGCGTGTAAATCAAACGTCTGGACTTCCTGTCACTCGTAGCAACGCTGCTGCACAGCTGTTGCACGGCGCACAGGACACTGGTCAAAGACGTTAACTCAAGCATAAATCAAACTGGCTGCTGGTGCTCTCGTAGCGCTGGAAGTGGCCGGTGTTACGGATTAATAGGCGGCTGTGTTAACTGGTGACTTCCGGCCGAAAGTCGCCAGTTAACACGGCCGCCTGTTAATCCGTAACACCGTCATCCCGACGCAGTTCTTGGAGAAGTAATATTATGAACCCAGACACGACGGCGTTTGATGCTCCGACCTCTTTGGGATTTCCACAACAATAACACAGAAATCGTTAGTTATTTTCATGGTGGAGGCAGAAATGGAAACTCTTTGCACGGCGTTAAACCACACAGATAAGCCTCGGCCCCTCTCTGGCGCGTCCAGCTCGAATGACGCAACTATGCAGACTGTAACACTATACAAACTAAACTGCTTGTGTTACAGTCTGCATAGTCGCGTCATTCGAGCTGGACGCGCCAGTTTAGTTTGTCAGGTGCAACATTTATGAAAGTGTTGGTCAGTTTGTCTGTGACAATCACATTTTGCTGCAATAAAAATGATTGAAGTGAGATAAACAGACTGAAAACGTTATCTTCTTAGATACAATATGTTGACAAAGTTTTCCTTTGGGGACAATTTGCGGTGAAAAAAAGGGAATAAAATCGCAATACTCAATATATCGCAGTATCGTGATAGTATCGCATCGGGACCCAAATATCGTGATAAAATCGAATCGTGGGACCTCTGGTGATTCCCACCCCTAGAGATCATGGAGGCTGCAGTGACTTCTCGACTCTGGTGAGATAGGTATGTGTTTTTACACTGCCTGTCGAGCAGTAACATATCAGCTACAACAGGCACCATGCGAGGGCAAGAAACATAATGAAACGCACCTTTGGGATCCTGAAAACATGCTGGCGCTCCATTTTCTTGAAGGCCCTGGAGATCAAACCGTTGTTTGCCCCGAAGGTGATCGCTGCCTGCTGTGTCCTCCACAACATTTGCGTGGCAGCAGGTGACACCCTGGAGGACGAGGAAGGCCCAGAAGAAATGGAGGACGACACTGCTGACAGAAATCTGTCTGGGAACGAGGTCAGAGGAAGGCTTGCTGCCCAGATTTCGGCTCCCGAAGGACTGCCGGCATGTCTGGGTGAACATGACTACCTGTAGATAACTCCCCAGAAAAATAGTTCATTAAGTTTGTGTATATTGTCTTGTTCTGTCTAATTAAAGTGTAACTTTGTTGTTGTAAATATACTCAATTGCTTTCAAAAATTAATATCCTGGGTTGAAATTCAAACATATTTATTTACAAACTTCTCGAACATTATTTACAGTTTATTTACAAACTTCTCGAACAGAGACAAGTATGTTTCTGCTCGTTCTGTTGCAGCCCTCTGCCTCTCTTGCCACTGCCTCTCTTTGCCCTTCTTCATCCATCTCTGCCTGCTCTTTCAAGAATTCCAGGACAACCTCTCTGCCCTGGTCCTCTTCCTTAAACAACTAACTTATCGCCTAAAAACATCCTAAAATTACTTTGCGTGACTTAATAGCAGTAGTATTTAGAAAGTTTCAACTTACAGTTGTGTGTCGTTTCCTCCTCCATTTCTTCATTTGCTGGAGTGAAATGCATTCTGGGATATTTGGCCATCCAAAGTACACACACAAGTCAGCACCAATGCAGGCTCGGTAAAATGGGAGGAGCGAGCTACATCCGGGCATTTTCACCGTGCTTGGCTCGATGCGAACTTTGAATTGGAACAGTACTTGGGCTCGGACTGATGACGTTTCAGAAGTTCACAAGTACAGAGAAGTACACATATTGAGAAACGGATTCCAATTGCCATCACTGTCCTTTATTTACAATGTGTTGTCAGTTGGCCAGGAGACTAGCGTGCTGTGTGACATTAGCGCCCCGCCCCTACTGGGCCCCTGCGGTCTTGAGCGGTGCACCCCGTGCGTTCTGCCCAGTCTACAGCACGTTGTCCCCGTGGTAAGTGTATCCGTATTAAGCTCCAATGTGGTATTTGTTAATTAGAATATTATAGGTTGTGTTTAAAAATGATTGTTTGTTTACTTTGTCAGTTCCGGAGTATATTACGAAGAGGTGGCCTATGAGGGAACTAATGTGTGTCTGTTGTTTTGCCAGGTATGTTAAGTTGAAATGTTCTTTTGTTTACTGCCCCAGTCTACAGCACGTTGTCTCCGTGTTCCGGAGTATATTACGAAGAGGTGGCCTATGAGGGAACTAATGTGTGTCTGTTGTTTTGCCAGTACGGTAACTCCATGTCACGGAACTACGGGAGCCGTCTAATGAATAAATATCTGGTTGGAGCCAATGACAAATCAAGTGTGCTTGACTGACTAAAACACAACGAAAGAGAGAGAGTACACAACTGCTACATACAGAGAAGTGGGGCGGAACCTCCAGACTTTGGCGCACATTGCAGCATCTGAATCTTTTTTCTACTCCGTTTTTTCACGGAGCTATTAATAAAAACGTCCAGTAAACGTTATCTTAATATTATGAACCCAGACATGGAGGCGGTTGATGTTCCGACGTGTGTGGGACTTCCTCAACAAGTATAAAGCAGAACTAGTGGTTTTTACCTGGTGGATGAAGGAAATAGTAAATGTTTTCACAGACACGGAGATAAGCCCCGCCCCCTTTCCCCAGCGATGTTTGCGAAAAAACAAATTAACCACATAGAGAATTTTTCACCTGCGCCGCGATATAGGCGAAGTGGCGTTGCGAAAAAAAAAAAAATTGTCCAACACTCAATTAGGAGTCCAAACTTCTGAATTAGATTCAAATAATGCTCAATAAAGTGATGTTTGGGGCGTAACTTGAAATCCAAGAAAACTGTCCGCAGCAACTGACTGTCTGTGGTCCGATATTTTTGATTGTAAATAACAAAGAGAGTCTGAAGTGAAGTAATGGCGTTGACCAAGTCTTTGAGCTCAAGGACCAAGTCCTATGTTTGATCACCTTCTGGAACACAGTGCCCGATGATGAAGGGAAGGAAACGCACAAGACTCCAATTTTCATGTCCAATACCGCCTACAGTCTTTTTCCGTCGAAAAGTTATTGGAATTCTCTAGAGTCTGTTTTATCGAAGAATTTAAAAGGAAAGCCTTGTATTTCACTATTAAGCTCTTCTAATGTGAAATATTTTGTTGAATTTTTCCTCAAATCTTCCTAAACGCTGGCTTCGATTGTATTTATTATTATTTATTATTTTTTTTTTTTTTTATATATATATATATATATATATATATATATATGTATATACACACATATATATATATATATATATATATATATATATATATCTATCTCCCTCTAAATTAAAGCTGCTCGCAGCTGTGACTGGGCCCTCGCTTCCAGCACGTCGGGGTAAGCCGAAGGGTCGCCGGCTCGTCCGTCCGAGAACCTTCGCCTGCCAGGCGGATGTTCGAGGCCGGGAGAGCCGGCGACCCGCCGGCGTCCCCGACGTGCTGGAAGCGAGGGCCCAGTCACAGCTGCGAGCAGCTTTAATTGTTGCTAGGACTTTGTATACTATTGTTCAGCAATCTTTTATCGTGTCCTGGTCCAATTTGACCGGTTATCAGGATTTATCTGGCTCAAATGTGACCATTAAAATCACACCAGACACGACTTTAAAAAATGCAGTCACTTCAAAAACGCAAAACAGCCCGGTGCGCCTGTGGAGCGGGCCTGTGTGTGCAACGGGGTACATTGATGAGCTGTGCGACTCCGCGCCTTGTGCTTAAAAGTTGAGAATATTTAAACTTTTAAGCACGCCTAAAAAACACGCGAAGCTTGGCATTTAAAAGGCGCGCATGAAAGGCGCGTCGTACCATACGAAAACAATGGTTTTGCTAGTGACGCGTTTTTGAGAGTTGCATCTGGTGTGATTGGCCCCTTATGCCGTGTTCACACCAAGAGAGTTGCGAAATATTCGCATGAGTAGATAACACGTTAAGTCAATGCACAGACGCGGTGGCGCGATAGAGGCGAAACGACGTTGCGAATATTCGTAAATCCGGTTTTCCGCTGGAATTGAAAAATTCGCCCGACGCTGAGTCGCGAAAGCCAATCGCCGTTGAGAAGCTCTGCTGTCGTCACCGCCGTCTTGCCGTTACTGAATCAAACTGCTGCTGGTCCGCTGAAGGAGCGCTGGAAGCGCCTTCATTCAGACACTCGTCCTGGAGGAGTCGGAGCTGTGTGCGACTACGGGTAATATTATAAACCCAGACACGGGGGCGTTTGATGTTCCGACATTTGTGGGACTTCCTCAACCAGTATAAAGCAGAACTAGTGGTTATTTCAATGGTGAATGACGGAAATGGTCAATGTTTTCACAGAGTAGCCACGGAGATAAGCCCCGCCCCCTTTCCACAGCGAATGGTTACGAAAAGTGAATTAACCACATAAAGTCGAGCGAAAAAGCGTTGCGAAAATTTGCAACTCTTTTGGTGTGAACACGGCATTAGGCTTTCTCTTTCTGAGCTGTTGCGCCGCTTGTCAAAGATCGAGTCGACTCACGTTCGTCTCGCTGGCTAACCATATCCATCTGCCACTTGGTCACGTTTGTGATCCAGCTGTCAAAAACGTATTGATCCGCCGCAGGGTTTAGGTTAGTTCGCTGGTATTTTCATTGGTTAGTGATTGCGACCTGGTACGGTCCAATTATACATAAATTTAAGCCTCAATATAATTTAAATGGATTAGTTGTATACGAAGTCACCCCTGTACATTTCATGAAGGGGCAAATTAGCTAAAGAGACTAAAACAGTTTTTTGTAGCAGGCTGTTTGCATTTCTATTTCTGCATAGAATTTGACAATTTAACATGGGGGTCAAATGGAAATATAATCACTTTTAAATCCTCACGTGGCCGCTATGACAATCAACAATAACGTCCCCTCTCCGTGTACTTTAATCTGCAAAGACTAGCTTGAATAGCTTTGCTTCCATAGAGACATAGGGATGAAATCTGATTGGATGAAAGCTCTCCTTAAAAAAAGCTTCAGGTGCTGCAGGCCGCCAAAAACCTTCCGTTTTCCACCCGTGGTCCGCGAGGGCCGCGGGAACGCATATGTAATGAATTGAAGACATGAATGAATTGAAGACAGCATATATATCAGTTGATGTATTGATTCATTTACATGAACAGTCCCGGTGTTTCCTTACATTTCCAATCTTTCCAGCAGACTAACTTCTCTCTTCTTTGCATTTTATCTATTCCGATCCTCCCCCTGCTCTTCCTCCTTCACCCACTCCTTCTCCTCCATCCATTTCTCTTCCTCCCACTCCACGGCTCTCTCATCCTTCTTCACCTCCTGTCCCTCGACAGCGGTGTCAGATTTTCCCCTGGCCATGAATTTTGCATGATTGTTCGTCTGTGCAACTAGAAGACTCACTTTTCTCTCTCTCACACACAGTCCCACTGAGAACACTGGCCACGTCTCACCAACTCTTCTCCTCATTAAAGTTCTACGTTTAATAAATGTTTCAGGGAGATCTTTTTGCCTAATCCTGTACAGAGGACATTACTTGCAGGCAAACAAATCCATAGACTTCATCCACTCTAATATATATGACCTCTTCTTTTCACTTTCTACAAACCCATGTAATAAATAACTAAGATAGGGGAAAGGCGAGGAAGACGGAATCAAGTAGAAAGGGTTAAGATAGAGGACAAGTCTGAGAAAAAAAAATCAGAACAACCCCAGGTTTCTCTTTAGCACTGTGGCCAGGCTGACGGAGAGTCACAGCTCTGTGGATCCGTGTATTCCTACAGACCTCAGTAGTAATGACTTCATGAACTTCTTCAATTATAAGATTATGACTATTAGAGGCAGGATTGGTGATCTCCTGCCCTCAGCCACTGCCGGTCTATCCTCAGGTGGAATGGCCCTGGATGTGTGTTGGATGGCTTTTCTCCCATCAACCTCGATCAATTGTCTTCAATCGTTTCTACTTCTAAACCTTCTACCTGTCTCCTAGACCCCATCCCAACGAGGCTGCTTAAATAAGTTTTACCTTTTAATAAGTACCTCTCTACGAGATATTATCAATGGGTCTTTACTAACAGGTCATGTACCACAGTCTTTCAAATTAGCTGTAATTAAACCTCTTCTTAAGAAGCCGACTCTTGATCCAGAGGTGTTGGCTAACTACAGACCTTTCTCTAATCTTCCTTTCCTCTCTAAGATCCTTGAGAAAGTAGTCGCAAATCAGTTGTGTGACTTTCTACATAACAATAGTTTATTCCTATTCCTATTTCCTATTTATCAGATCAATCTCAGTTTGTAAACGATGAAGCTTCGATGACCACCAATGTTAGTCATGGAGTCCCACAAGGTTCTGTGCTTGGACCAATTCTATTCACCTTATATATGCTTCCTTGAGGCAATATTATGAGAAAACACTCCATAAACTTTCATTGTTATGCTGATGATACTCAATTATATCTATCGATCAACCCAGATGAAACCAACCAGGTCGCTAAACTTCAAGCGTGTATTAAAGACATAAAAAACGTCCTTCAATCAGATGATTGGCGGTTTGATCCCTGACTCCGCTAGGCCATGTCGATGTGTTTTTGGACCCAAGTTGCTCCCATAGCTGTGTGAATGTTGTATGAACATTGGTTAGTCCTGATGGTCAGGTGACCCCTTGTACATGAATGATGACATGTAGAAAAGCTACAGCTTTCTTTAGTAAAGCTTTGATTGGTTGGAAGACTAAAAAAGCGCTATACAAGTACAGTTAATTTGTTTGTTTATGAACAACACAAAACATTCTATAATTTTCTGTTAACTAAATGCCAGGCAGAAATTATATTTTTACTTTTTTCATAGTGTGAGACTACAACATATATTTTTGTATTAGCATGTTTAAACCTTATTTGCTTATGACCATGACTTGCTGTCTTAACCTAGGCTTGTCTGCCCAAGAGCCTGTCTGTTTCTGCCTCCCACGGAATCCAGCCTTCAACTTCCCAGCCAATGCTGTCAGAAGTGAAGTGGGGCGAGCCGTAGTATCCAGCCTTTGGATTCACAGCCAATGTTGTCAGAAGTGAAGTCATGTTAAGTCTTCAACAATTAATTCCCAACAGAGAGGCAGAAATAAACTCTCTAGACATGAGGTCATGAATCTATATAAATACACGATGTGCCATGGGTTAAAATATTTAAGTAATAAGTATCTTTATCTGAATTGTATTCAGTAACTCTTGCTCTTCCCATCCCCATGAGGTGAGAGATCCGAGTTTTCAATTGTGAACCTTATTTATTGCAATAAAATTCCCAAAGACATGCTCTTTGTGTTGCTATAGAAATGCTTCATAATTTGTCATTTTCACTGAGATAAATCTTTGAACCAACATCAGCCCTGATCATAACTATCAAATATTAATTCATTTTCACAATGTTAACCTTGAGATTTGCTAGTGCGTGGGTAGGCACTGTCTATGTTGTATTTGCTGAGACACCAGCATGAACAGCTGCAGGAGAAATCCACAGCAGAAATGAGTTGTAAGCAGAGACCTTCAGGATGTTGTAGAAGAAGACCACAGACAGTGGCCACAGACAAATCCCGACAGGCGGAGGTGTCGACAACCTGTGAAAAAATAAATCAAATCAAAGACTACAGAAAAATGTATATTAATATTTTTCAGCACTCCAAACTTGAACAACTTGAACACCACTCGACTAGGTACCAAATACCAAAAGCACAAAACTACACCTTCCCAAATCATAAATGTAAAAGCACAAACAGGAAAAAGACGGACGAGCCCCTAATTTGTCAAAACCCGGCTCTGAGGTTATACGAATATGGGAAAGGACACAGTGGATGATGGTAAATTAAAGGTGTTTATTATAATTAAGTAAAGAAAAGACTACAATTGGGAAGTGTGTCAGTCCGTAACATCAGACATCAAGGAGGCAGGTTTTCCGGGTTGTGATTCGCACAGCATGGGCTGAGTCAGTTTGTTAATATAACCCACTAAAGTAGGCGACAGAAATGATACCTGATGGATATACCACCTCTAATCTCCAGACAAGTCTGATTATCCTCGTACCCTGTGAAATCTCGGCGGAGAAAGCCGAAGGCCAGAATTCATTGTGTTTGTGTAGCAGCTGATCCTCCACCTCTTCGGTCAGGAAAACTTTCCTAATTCCCAGGTGAATTTTTTCTATATGTGTATGTATGCACTTGTATTTTTATGTGTGTGTCTGTGTGTGTGTGTGTGTGTGTGTGTGTGCGTAATATATATATATATATATATATATATATATATATATATATATATATATATATATATATATATATATATATATATATATAGTTTATATTCTTCTGCCGAATTTTCCTTTTCTTTAATGATTAGAAAAAGTAGAAAAACTGCTGAAACCATACAAAGAGGCTTCGCAAGTGACTCGGTGAAGGGATGGGTCCACAATATTTATTATGTGTTAATATTTATTATGATTTAATTGTTGTGACAGATAAAATATGGAGTTTCCTGATCTGCAATTCTGTTGTAACCTTTTCTTTCTAGCATTGGTTGTTGTTGTGTCTGGCGAGCTGCCATGTTGTACATTATCTTTCTTGGGGGTGACATTCGATAAGTGGCCCGCACAAGATGAAAATAAAATGGTGGTAAGAATGAGAGGTTGCAACTTTGGGTTCCAGGGGACCCCCGAGGGCCTATGTGCACAACATTCTTTAACATATAATTGTTCTAGTAGGTTCAATATGGATGGATGGATGGTTTATGTCTGATTTATGTTTGTTTTCTGTCCTTGTCTGATTGTTTGTATAGTTGGTTGTTATGCTGTTATGTATTTTTATTTGTATGTATTTTTATTTTATGTTTTTTGTTGTTGTCTAGTTTGAGGTAATGTGTAACTTGTATAAACTTAAAATAAAATCATTGAAAGAAAGATAAAGGAGACAAGGACAGACAATAACAGTTAGGATATCAGCCTAGCATTGGTAGATGACGTTGAATGATCTAGTCGTCACCTGTCAGCAGTTCTTTAAGCTGGACACTTGTATTGTTCCAAGTAAGCCAAGGCAAAGATGGAGAGCAACAACCGATGTCTACGCTATTCTAACAAGTGATTTTTTTTGTTGTGCTTGTGCGAGTTATTACTGTCCTGTGTACGTAGCAAGAGGAAAGTAGATAGCAGTCGCGCCTCGGTTGCAAATGTCTCCCAATCTGTCTCCAATGGACATGTTCATTTTGTTGTATTGTCTGTCTCACATGCATCTGAAGGAACAGATGCGCTTCAATATTAATGAATAAAGCTGTCTACACCAGCTGTTTTGTGGCTACCAATTCACCAGCAATAATAAAGCAAAGCCTGAGAGAAGTGCAGGCAGTCGACTCATATTTGCTGTGACGCACACATGGCATACTACTACCACTCCAACCCATATCCCTGGCAATCTTTTAATCAGGGTGGTCAACTGTCTCTTGACAGTTGTTGACAATTGGTGTTCCATTTCCCCTTGTTGCTGTTGTTCTAATAGCAGTTCAAAAGCCTCACCTCCTCTACCCCAACATCCATCTGATGCTGAGAAACCAACTCTGGTTATCGACCGCTCTATTCTGAGAAACATGAAGTTAGCGAAACCAGGGGGCATAGTAACATGCATTTCTGGGGTCAGAGCGAATGACATTTAATTATATATAAAACCTGATGGCTTAAGATAACATAAATACAGTAAGATTGTTATTTACATCTGTAATAATAATGATACGTCACTCAGGTCACTAAGGTTAATGTGGAGTCAGTGTGTACATAGACAATGTCGGACGTAATTTTCTCTGGCCCTCTCCCATACGCATGTCATCATTCCACCGCTGGTTGTCGAGGTGTCCAGCAAACAATGTGGGCATCATAGATAATTGGCAGACTTTCTGAATCCCTGTTCTGATCAGGAGAGACGGCTTTTCATCCCACTTTGGATGGAGCGGATCTCATGTCTAAAAATCTGATTTAATTTATGAAATCAAAAGTAAACAGAAGAGGAGTTATACAAAATATTTGAATGAAAGTTAACAACAAAGCAACAAAATAAAAACTAGTAAATTATTTAATATCAGACAATCGTAATCATTTATTTTATTTTGTCTTTTGAAAACCTGTCTGATTCATGAAGAATATGTCCGCCTAAATGAATCAACTCCTCATATTAAGTCAAATCAATACACACATTCCTTGAGGCACGGCCCAAGGAGGTGGAGTAGACGCCATCTTGGACTCAATCCTATTAATAAATCCTAAACCTAAACAAAATATAACTAATGGGAAATTAGTCTTTCACCCCGAACCTGGAAAACACGAGACAATTCCATTTGTTGAAGCCCGAGGTTCATATTCTGAATTTCTATTGGAGTTTTCAGAGTTCTTATCAAGTTTAGTCCGTAAAACAGATAAAGTAATTATAGAAGGTGATTTTAATATGCAAGTGGATGTCGATAATGATAGCCTTAATACTGCGTTTCTCAGTATTATATTTGATTGGCTTCTGTCAGATTGTACAGAAACCCACGTACTGATTGATTTACACTCTCAATCTTGCTCTTGAATATGGCATATATTTAATAGTCTTTCCACAGAACCCTCCTTTACGCGACTGTAACGATCTCCTGTTACCGCAGTGGGTTTCCCCCTCAGCACAAAGACACAGCACACCACGGTTGAAGGTTCTTAACCGGTTTATTGTTGGTTCCTGCTCTTTCTCCCTTGTGTTGGTCTGCCCCTCCTTACGTTGGGACAAAACAATGAGTCCAGCTGAGGCCAATCAGGCCTCTTCCAGGGACAATCCCCCGAGCCACCCACAACCACACCCCTCTGCAGCTGAGCATAACCACGCCCCCAACACCACATACCTCCACCGCCCGTCTTAGGCCGGGGCCACATCCGGCCTAACCTACTCCCCCCCTGCCCATGAGAGCGGGAGAGGAAGTCGGCCACAAGCATCTGTGTCCCCGGCCTATGGATCACCTTGAAATTAAAAGGCTGTAAAGCCAGATACCACCGAGTAATCCGGGCGTTAGTATCTTTCATGCGGTGTAGCCACTGGAGGTTGGCGTGGTCCGACCAGAGGGTCAAAGAGCGTCCCAGGAGGTAATAGCGCAGGGAGTCGACCGCCCACGGGATGGCCAGGCACTCCTTCTCTACCGTGCTGTACCTGGCCTCCCTCTCGGACAGCTTCCGGCTGATGTAGAGGACAGGGCGGTCAACCCCCTCTACCTGCTGGGACAAAACGGCCCCCAGCCCTCTGTTCGACGCATCAGTCTGCAGAGTAAAGGGAAGAGAGAAGTTAGGTGTGTGAAGGAGTGGCTCCCCACAGAGAGCCTGTTTTACCTCCTCAAACGCCAACTGGCACCGCTCCGTCCACTGGACAAGACCGCTGCGATCGCAGCAGTCTTGTCCACCTA
Organism: Taurulus bubalis; assembly: GCF_910589615.1. Taxonomy (NCBI): domain Eukaryota; kingdom Metazoa; phylum Chordata; class Actinopteri; order Perciformes; family Cottidae; genus Taurulus; species Taurulus bubalis. Next base: position 22,729,240 of record NC_136601.1, read on the forward strand.
AGGGGGGGAAATGCCCACCGCCCAAGTGGTACTGCAGATACCGTACCTCCCTCCGTCCAACTGCACACTTCCCCGGGTTGGCGGTGAGCCCAGCCTGCCTCAGGGACTCCAGCACCGCGCCCACCTGCTGCACATGCTCCGCCGAGGTGGTGCTGTGGATGATTACATCATCCAGGTAGGCGGCAGTATATGCAGCGTGCGGACGCAGCACCCGGTCCATGAGGCATTGAAAGGTGGCTGGGGCTGTTGGACTCTTCTATTACCCCCATCTCCAGCATTGCAGCCAATTCCCTCTGAACCACTTTTCTCTTGTGTTCAGGTAACCTGTAGGGTCGTAACCGCACCGCCACGCCCGGGGGATTCTCAATCTGGTGCGTGATGAGGTTTGTGCGTCCTGGCAGGAGAGAGAACACGTCAGCAAACTGCTCTTGCAACTGGGCAATGTCTGTTCTCTGTGTCCCAGAGAGATGGTCTTCACAAAGGAGCGAGGCCGGATTGGTGGATTTTGGGACCTCAGGCCCCAGCTCCTCTCACTCTGTACAGCCTGTCCCTAATCAATGAAAAGTGCGGATATGACTGTGCTGCGTCAGGGCACATCAGCTGACCATCAACACGCATCACTTGGTCAAAGGCCGAGCGCAGAGTATCATCACGAGACTGCTCGAGTGGAAAATCTTCCATGGAGTGGAACTTGGGAGCCGGTGGAGTCTCCACGGGAGGCTCCGCCGGTTCCTCCTCCTCCTCCCCGTCTGCAGTGTCGGACAGCCTCGCGTCGCCACTGAGCACAGCGCACATATCGCATGACCCTGTCAGTCGCGAACGCACCCCCGCTGCCTGCCCCATTAATTTAATAAATCCCGGCCAATCGGTTCCCAAGATTAGAGGGTGTGTAAGGCCTTTACATTATGCTTTTCCCCCACGTGTCTAATTTCCGCTGACACCGGGATACTCGTGAATATCCCCATGCACACATCTAATCTTTACCCACAATGCCTCCACCAATGCCCCGGGTCGAACCAGGCTCTGGTGGATCATAGACTGCGTACAGCCCGAATCCACCATTGCCTGATGTGTACCCCCCTGGATTCTTACCGGAAGGCGGTACGTCGCTCATGGACCGTGGGAGGGTGTTGGAGAGCCGGCAACCCGAATCACCTGGCCCACTTCCCTCAGCGGACACTCCCTGCGGAAGTGTCCGGGCTGCCCGCACCTCCAACATACCTGCCCTGGCGTTTGAGTGACCCCCTGTGGGTTGAGGAGGGTACCGGCGTTCGCTGGAGTCGGTGAATCGGGGACCCGGGAAGGGGTCGCCGACCGCGGGGTCAGTATGGGCCGCGTCAGGAGCTGCGGTGGGGGATTCCTCCGCGGTGCGGGCGTCGGCCGGCCTGAAGCCGGTGTGCGATCGCCGTCCCCTTGATCGCCGGGATGAGCCGCCAGGTGATCCTCCGCCAGGGTGATCCTCCGCCAGGGTGATGGCGGTCTCCAGCAAAGCCGGACGGTGGCAGCGAACCCACGCCGACGTTCTGGCCGGCAGCCCCCAACCACGAACTGTTCAAGGACGACCTTCTCCGCCACCGCCTGAGCCCCTCCTGGGCTCCCGGGCTGCAACCACCTAGTTGCGGTGTCCCTCAGCCGTTGCGCGTACGCAAAAGGTCGGTCGTCGGCCCCGAGCGTGGCGTCACGGAACCTCTGTCTGTGGTCCTCCGGGGTTAGGCCCAGCCGATCCATGTGATCCATGATCCGATGTGCCGGGCTGCCGGGGGAAGCCCTAGGGCAGGAGACGGACCGCCCACTCCGCCGCAGGCCAAGCGCACGCCTCCGCCACCGCCTCGAATATCTCCAAAAAAGACTGGACGTCGTCCGCCATTGTCATTTTTTGTAGTGCCACCCCCGCCATGAGTGAGTCTGCCGCTCTGTCTGAGCCTGGAGCGCCTCCAGGAACTGCCGGTTCGCCTCTGCCTGATCCCACTGCATAGCGGCAATTCCCCCCAGCATCTGCCCCAGCACAATCATTGACTGGGTCGGCAGACCCGGGTGGTGCCCGTCGCTCTACGTGTGCTTGTTTTTTTAAGGGGCCCCACGTTGGGCGCCAGTGTAACGATCTCCCGTTACCGCAGTGGATTTCCCCCTCAGCATAAAGACACAGCACACCATGGTTGAAGGTTCTTTACCGGCTTATTGTTGGTTCCTGCTCTTTCTCCCTTGTGTTAGTCTGCCCCTCCTTATGTTGGGACAAAATAATGAGTCCAGCTGAGGCCAATCAGGCCTCTTCCAGGCACCATCCCCCGAGCCACCCACAACCACACCCCTCTGCAGCTGAGCATAACCACGCCCCCAACACCACAGCGACCATTACTTGATAACTTTATACTACCAGAGTGTACGCCGTTACGCAAACGTTCAAGATGTCTAACTGACAGTGCTGTAGCTAAATTGAAGGAGCTCATATTACCATATTACCCCACTAGAGTGCTCATAGTACCATATTACCCCACTAGAGAGCTGCGCTCACTGAATGCAGGGCTACTTGTGGTTCCCAGAGTCTTAAAAAATAGGATATGAACCAGAGCCTCCAGTTATCAAGCTCCTATTCTGTGGAATCAGCTTCCACTCTCAGGCCGGGGGGCAGACACAGTCACCTCATTTAAGAGTAGAATTAAGACTTTCCTCTTTGACAGCGCGTATAGTTAGGGCTGGCTCAGGTTTGCCCTGGTCCAGCCCCTAGATATGCTGCTATAGGTCTAGACTGCTGTGGGACATCTTAGAATACACTGAGCTCCTCTTTCCTCTTCTCTCCCTCCTTTTGGATAGATTGATGTCTCTTCAAGTTACTAACTCTAATTCTTCCTCAGAGTCTCTGTGCTTTTCCACCTTTCAAGTTTCCATGGATCATGCCTGTGTCTGGAGCCGGTTCTGCCTCCTTGGTGCTGTCTCCTTGGCGCTGCCTCCTTGGTGCTGTCTCCTTGGCCCTGCCTCTTGGGCCATGCCTCCTGGGTCCTGCCTCATGGGCCCTGCCTCCTTGGCCCTGCCTCCTTGGCGCTGTCTCCTTGGCGCTGTCTCCTTGGCCCTGCCTCATTGGCGCTGCCCCCTGCCCTGCTCTCTGCATCCTAGACTCTACCTCCTGCCCAGCTGATGCCCCCCTCTCTACCTCCTTCTGCTGACGTGGATCGTGGTTATCTGGGCTGTCGTCCATACCTACTACTCATTATATGAATATATATATTAATAATATAATTAATAATAATATACGAATAGCATTTGCCAAACTAATTTCACCCTATCTATTTGGTCATTTAGGTCAGATTAGTGGTTGGTAATTTCACTTTGTGGCTGTTAATATCCAGTTAGTAAAATAAAAGATTTTACATAACAGAGTTTAGCTTTAACAACATGCATGGTAATAATTTGTCTTTGTAGTATTTGTATGTGCATCACATAAAAATAAAACTTTTCTCATTGAGCATTCTTCAAAAGTTACTGAAGATTTCCCTGACTGGAAGAATAATCCGGGTGGAACTATAACACTGTTACAGCCTGGGCTACAAAATTCCCTTTCATTTGCCTTTCTAATTTCCAAACTGCAGCCAGGCTTTTTGAGTACCAACAGTCTTAGGAGCCACATAATGGGACAGCTTATTGACTATTACTGGAAGCATTGGAGTGCAAACACAATTGGCCTGACAGTAAACACACTGGCAATCAATAGAGATGCATTTCATGAATGGGAGGAGGAACAACCGGGCCTAAGATGGATCATCCCTCTCGACACAAATGCAATCTTCTTTCTAATGCTGGGGTACAGTCTATGTGCATCATTTGCTAGTTCACACAGAGGGTTTGGGTGGGTGCCCGGGATGGGCTTGCTACCAACAAGTGTGTCTTGGGGTGGGAAAAGGGTCGTTAGCCAGAGAATGGGAAGGGACTTCAAATTTAAATCAACTGGAGTAGGCTAATTGAAGCTGAATTCAGTTATCAAGCTCCTCTTCTGTGGAACCAGCTTCCACTTTCACCTCATTTAAGAGTAGACTTAAGACTTTCCTATTTGATAGTGCTTATAGTTAGGGCTGTTTCAAGCTTATAGTTGGGGCTGGCTCAGGTTTGCCCTGGTCCAGCCCCTAGATATGTTGCTATGGGACATCTTAGGGGGACATCTTAGGATACACTGAGCTCCTCTCTCCTGTTCTCTCTCTCCTGGATGAATTCATGTCCCTTCAATGCACATTATACATCTTGTGCTGATTTTATTTTTTGGCAGCCGTAACTTTTTCATCATGCCTACTACTACTCATTATATGAATAATTTCTGTCATATGCATTGAATGTGTTGTGACTCTGTTATGTTGTTCATTGTGTACACAGGACATCTATACGTATGTCCATCCTGATAGAGGGTTTGGGGGGAGTTTTCCCTGAACCGATGTGAGGACAGATGATGTCGTATGTGTGAGGTTCATTTGTGATTTGGGGCTAAAAAAATAAATTAAATTGAATGAACATTTGAGTGGTCGGAAGACTAGAAAACCTCTATACTAGTATAAGGTACCACCTGTCCATCAGGAATAACTAACATTCACACACTGCAGGCACAGCTACAAGAGAAATGTGGGGCTAAGTGTCTTGTCACATCGTCAGAGGCTAGCGAAACCACTAATCCTCTGCATGATTTGGTATTTAAGTCAAACAATCCTCAGAGCTAAAACAAAGTCACTGCTAAACTGTGTACAAAGGTTTGTATTAAAAAAATATACAAGTGTAATTGTGATTTGAGAAATTTTACCGTACAAAACGCAAAAAAAGGGGATTAAAAGGTGATGAATTTCTATTGTTGCGTTTAAATTATGGAACAATGCAAACATAGGACTCACTAAACTCACGTTTGGTTGTCAAAAAAAGTGTTTATAAAGCTACTGTGTATAGATAAGAATCAGAATCATTTATTTGCCAAGTACATTGCACATACAGGGAATTTGACTCGGTGAAAGGTGCATAACAATAAACAGACATATAAAACAATACAACTATAACAATAAACAGTGCAATAATAGATAGGCTAAACAACAAACAGATAATTTAGAACAAGAAAGAATAAGCATTATGTTGCTACCTGTGCCTTTTCAGTCATACTGGAAACTGTTTGTTGTTGTTGTTTCTACACTAAGCTCAGCTAATCTACTTTTGGCTGCTTTGTGGAGCTACAGTTATCATACAGATGTGAGAGTGGTATCAGTCTTCTCATCTAACTCAATAACATGTGCTAGTCTGCATTAGTCCTGCAGTTTGTTATTTCTCAAATGTTACAATTACAACTCTTGCTGCAAGGCCTTTTTATTGTCTAAATTGAATGAACCCAAGATCAGAAGCTACAGAATGATGGATGCTGTATTTTCACCAAAGAATAAATGAAAGAGACATGATAAAACACTTTTCTCTGGTAATTTTAATCAGCATCTTTCATTTCTAATGTTCACTTTTAGAGGCACAGCAGATAGATTTCTCTGTTTTAAGACCAATGTCATGTATCGATTGGGGCCCGTTACACTCTCTTACCCAGCGTTTTCATCACAGTGAGCAGAAGTCAGCACTAAAAGATGCCTGAATCTCAGAGAAAATGCAGTTAGGTCTGAGAGAGCCGAGAAGTGCATGTACACAGAGCGGGGCACTCATTCTTCAGCAAGCTCAATAAAAGTAAAAACCCTATTTGCAGAGTGCTTGTCCTATTGATTATGCGTCATCCTGGTAACATGGACTCTCTGTAGCATTTGAGTCATGCATAGCTTCAGTCAGCACATGGAACAGCAGCGAGCCCAGATTTGAGAAAGCAGGAACTCATGATGTTTTAGTCATTGGTTTGTCTGGATTTATTAGGGTCAACATGTTTGCAGCTGCTTTCATATTTTCATTCAATTCAGTCTCATACCAGAGCTCACGGTTTCAGTCATGTTCCTCTACCACTCTTGCTGTCTACTTTTGTTTTGTATCTTGTATCATTTATTGTATCATCTCACGCAATTCAATGCACACAGAGTAAGGTCCTGTGCGTCTTTTTCTGGTAGAAAAGCATTGAAAAAGCACTGAAAAAGCACTAAGAGCGAACGATATCTTGACAATATATCCCGACTGTTGCATGATAGACTAGCATCTCTCCTGTTTTTTGTTTTTTGGGCTTCTACATATTTATTTTACATAGTTTTTTTCACAATTAGCACCAAACAGAGGATGTCTGCTTTGTATTTTGTAGAGATGAGCTTATCACCACTCAATCATTGCTCATTGGGAAAATGGAAAAAAGAAGCTGGCGCTCAGAAAAATTGACAGAGGTCGCAATTTGACTGCTGAATGGCATCTGTCACATTACTCCCTGTTGGTATGAAACTGTAAAGTATGTTGATTTCCAGCAAACTAACTGCAAAAACAATCATATGGTAAATGGACTGTACTTTTCTAGTCTTCCGCCCTCTAAAAGTGCTTTAACACTACATAACATCATTCACACCCATTCACACCCATTCATACACTGATGACAGGGGTTACCATGCAAGGGGCAACCCTGTCTCCTAAAAATTACGTTCCCCCAGAACTAATACGCATTCCCAATTACGTTTGATCAGAAACGTATCTCCTCCCTGATTATGTTTGTGTTTGACGTATTACACATACGTTGATTTTACACGTATACGTTGATTAAACACGCATGTTGATTATACACGTATTTTTGTTTTATTGTTTTTATGTTTGTGTTTGACGTATTACAAATACGTTTATAATCATGTGTTTGTGTTATTGTTTTCTTGCTTTATTTAAGCATATTTTAATTTTTAAACTCTGCGGAGAAAAAAGAAAAGAGGGGCGGGGTGAGGCCAGTGACAGCCGGCCAGTGATAGCCGGCCGGCCCGTGCCGGGCGCCGGCCGCACCGGGGGCCCGAGAGTCAGCCGCACCGGGAGGCGAGCACCGGGAGGACCGGCCGCACCGGAGCACCGGCCGCACCGGGGCTCGGTGTTCAGACGCTTGGCGTCACCGTCAGGCCGTCGGTAACAGCCTCCTTCGCCCCGGCTCCGGTCTTCTCTGAGTCGGGTTGTTTGTGAATGCAGCCCAAAGTGTGTGTAAAACTCCATCTAGTGCAGTAAACCACTGCGATCATCAGCAGACACTCGGATCTCTGTGGTCACATCAAGTGCAGAATCTGACGTGAAAATATTCAAACGGGCGGAAGGAGTCACGGGACCCAACATCCGGTTTTCAAAATACTAACTGATATGAATGTTTTCAGAACATTTCTGACCACAACCAAACATCTTAACTGTAACAGTACGTTGTGTTTGACTTATTACAATATTTTTGTAAGACCAGTACAGTTAAGATGTTTGGATGTGGTCAGAAATTTTCTGAATGATGTTCTGATGATCGCAGTGGTTTACTGCACTAGATGGAGTTTATCACACACTTTGGGCTGCATTCACAAACAACCCGACTCATAGAAGACCGGCGCCGGCGCGAAGGAGGCTGTTACCGACGGCCTGACGGCGACGCCAAGCGTCTGAACACCGAGCCCCGGTGCGGCCGGTGCTCCGGTGCGGCCAGTCCTCCCGGTGCTCGCCTCCCGGTGCCCCCAGTGCGGCCGGCGCCCGGCCCGGGCCGGCCGGCTATCACTGGCCGGCTGTCACTGGCCTCACCCCGCCCCTCTTTTTTTTTTCTCCGCAGAGTTTAAAAATTAAAATATGCTTAAATAAAGCAGGAAAACAATTACACAAACACACGATTATAAACGTATTTGTAATACGTCAAACACAAACATAAAAACAATAAAACAAAAATACGTGTATAATCAACATACGTGTTTAATCAACGTATGCGTGTATAATCAACGTATGTGTAATACGTCAAACACAAACATAATCAGGGAGGAGATACGTTTCTGATCAAACGTAATTGGGAATGCGTATTAGTTCCGGGGGAACGTCATTTTTAGGAGACAGGGTTGCAAGGGGCCACCTGCCCATCGGGACTAACTGACATTTATACAACATTCACACATTTTGGTGCACACAGAAATGTATGTGGAGGTGTCTTGCCCAAGAACACATCGACATGGACTAGCGGAGACAGGGGTCGCCGATCCTCTGATTGAAGGACGACCCTGTGAGCCACAGTCGGCCCTATAATCATATAAAGATTACATGTGTTATGTTATATTGGAACACAGCAGCAAAAAAGATCATTAGCATTAATGCAGGAAAAATGTTCATAATGCACCAGTGAGGGTTGAAAGGTTATTGATCAACGCCAGTGACTCAACGTTACTTAATGATGCTGAGAGATTTGTACTACTCATATTTGGGCCCATGTTTTGTGCAAATGTACAGACATTAATACTGGAACTTACTTACTCTGTTGTGACAATTTGTTGTCAAGTTCAGGCCACCAGTGTGCAATTGTTATGTGGTTTGTCGAAGTAAAGAATTGTCATAAGCCAGTGGGGAGTGGCATGTAGCAGTGGACCAATAGTAACAAACCAATTTCCAAGTTGAATAGCAACACACCAAAGTCAAAGTGGCTTACCACTGAGAATCAGCAAGTGAAAAGTGATACAATGTCAGTGTGTCCTTGCACAACCGTATTAGTGACAGTGGAATCAAAAGCATACCACTCAGCATATGCCATTTTTCCTTGTTGTAAAAGTTCTACTCAGCTGTGACATGCTACACACCAAGACATGACTGGTTTTAATTGAGTTGTGCTTAGCTGCTGTTGGGATTAGTTCAAGACCAAGGTCTCTATCTTAGATATATACTGTAGATGTGATGGCAAAAAACAAAACAAAATGTGCCAAGTTGTAATGAACAGAAGAGCTACTGTATGTCAAATGTTAAATATTTTAGAAAGCAGTTACAGGTTCATTAAAATATTCACATCCTCTGCAGAGATGAGCAATATAGACATATTCATCAAATGTAGCAGATCATTATTTTAAAGGCAAAATGATCTGCTTAGTGTCAGTATAACCAAATCTTTGTGTGTCTTTATCTGTTGATGTCTCTATTTCTCTGAGCCACTTCATGGCTACTTGGTGGGCCTATAGTGAAGCCCGATCTGCCCACCCATACAAGTTAATGATCCTCACGCTCATTTCCTCTTCACACACTCTGTCCCATCTGTTTACCTAATTGGCTGGAATTAATTATGTCACACCAAATTAGCAACCTGGTTAGTCATTCAATAAGAGGAAAAATGTAAAATGGTTCAATGTATTTATCAACTTCAGTCTGAATCTTAATATATGTCTCTGATGGTGTGTGGGTGGGACAAACTGTGTGTGGATGTGTGATTCTTAGGACTTGGCTCTGGCCCAGTAGAATGGTTGATTTGATAATAAGTTTAATGCAGGGTGAGCAGTTAGTTTTAGATTTAGGTTTAATGAAAAATATCTGAGCTCAGTCCCTGTCCTCCCTCTTTAATACGCTTCAGCTAGCAGGTCCCTTTCATTAATTACTGTGGAGCTGAGAGAAAAAACGCCTTGTGATTGTTGCATGAATTAGGATGTTGTTAAAACAAGACAGTTTGTATAGCCTACAAATTAGCTTTAGGTTGTTGATTTTGTTTTACTTTCCCTCTCTTAAATCTTTTTCAGTTTGTTTTGAGATTACAGTTAGAATAAAGCTGCAAGCAGCGTCATTTTGCAGGGGCACCTTGAATGTTTTGAGTGTAGCGTATCTCTGAATACTATTTCAGATGAAAGCCTGTAAAGTTTGTGTTTTAAACTCAAAACGTAATCTGTGTGAATGTGCTCTAGTGTTTGTAACATGACAGACTGTCAAAGTAAATGCAGGTCTCTAAACCAACTATGTGTTCATGCAGGAGGGTCTGACAGTAATATAATAATACGCGGTGGCAAGGGAGACAAGTGAGTCAAAGAGAAAAGGACGTGCAGTGACTACAGGGGTTGAAAGAGAAAAGTGGGGTAAGTTTGCTGTTTCAAATGCATTAAACACAGAGCTTTCATTTGCAGATGTTTTGTGAACTGCAACGTCGGCGCCCTTTAGCAAATTCTTCCAATCTTCACAGTGATGCATTAGCAATGTCTTGAGGCTTTTCTGACAACATTTGAGAGGGATCTGATTCAGGGATAAGTCCATAACATGTAACTTCCACTAGGTGGCGCTATGGTTGTAAATTGTCTATGATTGTCTTCGTCAGGATGTCATGACATGAGACATTTGGAGCAGTTTAGACAATGTACGGCCGAATTACAACAACTTCCTGTTTCTTGGCGAATGGTGTTTTTTGTCCACCACACCAAGGTCTCAAGATCATACTGACCGAATTTGAAGTCTCACTGAGCTCCTCTCTCCTCTTCTCTCTTTCCTTCTGGATGAATTATTGTCTCTTCAATGCACATTACTAACTCTACTTCTTTCCGGGAGCCTCTGTGCTTCCTCGTCTTAAGTTTCAATGGATCGTGGCTGTCTGGAGCCGGTCCTGTCTCCTGCCTCCTGCTGAATGCCCCTCCTCTCTACCTCCTTCTGCTTCATGGATCATGGTTATCTGGATCGTGGTCCATGCCTACTACTCATAATATGAATAATTTCTAAACCTCCTCTGTTGCTCTCCTGAAGGTTACTTCCTTTTTTTCCCCTGAGCCCTCCGAGACAAATTTGTATTTGTGATTTTGGGCTGTACAAAATAAACTGAATTGAATAGAATTGAAGTCAATCAGGTTCAAACTCTAGGAAGAGTTTGTTAATGTATGGCGCCTTGAAATGGTAGAAAAAACGTCATAAAATGCATAATCGCCGATTTACTGTTGGGTTTAAGGCATAACTCCAAAAGAATTTTTTTTGTACGTCTTATCAAGTTACATAAACCTACCAAATGTCATACAGCTAGGTGTAACCCAATGTTGCACTTTTCAGCATGACTGCCTGGCGTGCCAATTTTCAAGAGCTTTCCAGTATTCAAAGCACTTCCTTTTTCTGCTGAAAGATGAACAAGAATAATCGTAATAATAATAAAAAATAATATTAGAAGAACAATAAGCTCTTCGCGTTGACTGCGTCGGTGCTTGGGCCCTAAGAATAATGATAATAGCAGTAGGTGTTGGGCAGGACCAGAGTCCAGATATAACCACGATCCATGTAAACCTAATGCGCATTGATGGGGCATGAATTCATCCAGAAGGATGTCAGCAGGGCCATGGCAGGAGGCAGGACCAGGGTCCAGGTATAACCACGATCTAACTACTGCCCAGTGTGAAAGAAGAAATAATCAGTACAAAGGCAATGAATGTTTTTTGTATGATTTGTTGTTCTCATATATCGACAGATCACAGTGTAGAAGCTCAGGACAAATTGTTCCTTAGCAGTAGGCGATTTATAGATATTTAACGGGGGGACCTCTTAAATATTGATAAATCGCGGCCACAGTTTGTTTTGTTCAGCCGTGACTAAGTCATGAAAGGCTCTTCTGGTTCTGTATTATTTTTAATTTTTTTTTAATATCTCCCAATATATAACGGGTCCAAGACGAAACTGACAAAGAGAGAGAGAAAAAATCGCAATTACAAATCCGTTGGCGACCTTAGCACCATGAACAACGGCATGGATTTATCAGAGCCATGGCCGAGGAGATTAATTTGGACAAGCCTCAGTCTGATAAACAATCAATGAGTCACACAGAGTAACATTAACATATTCAACTGAACAACCCCTCTGCCCTGCACTTTCTGCTACTAGCAGATGGACAGGAGGGATGGCAGGAAACAGGTAACAAGGAGCATTTATTTTGGTCATTTTACTAACAAGGGTGATACCCGTGCAGTTTTGTTGAGGTATGTTACCATTACCTATAGACACAAGCAGATTTATCCCACAGCAGCTGGTGCATTTTGTGGTGGAAATCAACCTTTTTAATTTCCTTTAGTGATGTGAAAACTCTTAAATGTCTTTAAGTATTTATTGAACAGACACTTCGAATAATTCAGCTGAATGGATAAGAGCTCTTTGCCCAGAGATGGTTAAGAGGTCTAACCATGAGAAATCTCTCATGTTCAGGGTTAAGCAATCTAAAAAGAACAATATGATACATTTCCACAACACTTCTTTTTCCATGAGGGGCTATACCAGGGGTAAACAACTAAAATGTGAAAAGGTCCAGTTAGAGAAAAATTCTCGAAGCAAAGGTCCGAAAGATCATAATGTAACTATATAGTGTGATTAAATAATAGAGGGATAGAGTTGTGTCAACATCGCCGTATAATCAATACACGACTGACAAATCAAATGAATTCAGTACGATTAAAAAACTCTTTGATAATATTTATTGTCACGTAACAAAGAACTGGACATAATGAATGACTGCAAAAAAAATCTCTCATTAACTAAATAAAAGTATGGTTACATTTAAAAGAAAGAGAAAATAAATAAAAAGTGAAAATTGTGCATGTTCAAATAAAGTGCTTCAATTAAATTATTTCCAAATAAATAAAGGGAAAAAGCAGGAATTTCCGCTTTTTTGTTTCACATTTGGACTCGACAGCCTCAGCCCATTATAAATAATAAAAGTGATCGAAACACATTTTAACAATTGAACAGTTTTGAATATATATCCAACTTCATATTCTAATATTCAAACAGCTATAAAACCAGATCCTTACATTTTCTCAAACTGTACAGTAAAATCTGAAGGCCATACATGTAGACATAGCAGAGGTCCCCATGAACAAGACTGCATTGGAATTTGGATTTACAAGTTTAAGGATCTGTCTTTATAGCTGTTTAAATATTGGAATATTATGAAATTATGAATATCATTATCTTTTAAGCTGACTTTGAATTCACTTTTCTCCCAAACTGTACAGTAAAATCTGATGTCCATAAACATGGGCATAACAGAGGTCCCCATGAACAAGACTGAATTGGAATTTGGATTTACAAGTTTAACGATCTAGTTTTATAGCCGTTTGAATATTTGAATATTAGAATATTATGAATATCATTATTTCACTCGCGAAATAGTAAAATTATGAATATCATTATTTTATTCAGTATAATTATGAATATCATCATTTAATTCAAGCAAGGATTGGCTTTTATAGCCTTATTGATTATGAATATCATCATTTCATTTGAGCTTGGCTTCTGTGCTGCGTACCGCCCCCGTACCGGAACACCTTGAATAGAGGTCATTCAGGATGGCAACGGAGGCTCACTTGGCAGATGTGGGCTCACTTGACCGCAGTTAGTGCTCCAAGCAGGAAGAATGAACAGAAATAAGTCTGTCCATTCTGGATTGAATGCTCGATTTTCGCGTCCACTTTTCTCTTTTTGGAGAGCGCCATTTGTTCCTTATTTATCTCACCCGTCCCTTTCTCTCGCTTGCTCCGTCTCACTACTTTTTTCTCAACCTTTCTCCGTCTCACTCGTCTTTTTCTCAAATGTCGCTATCTTTCTTTTTCTTCCTACCGTCTTATTTGTAATTTGCCGCTATGTCTGCCCGTAAAGACTACCAAAGCTGCCCATAAACTGGAGCAACATTAAATATGCAGAATTCCCATTGATGTGACTTGGCACCAGGGATTGAGGATCTCCTTCCAGCAGCAGTCTAGCCTGTGACAGCTCAAATGTAGGAGCATGATGCCTGCAATTAAGGTTAAATGACATAACACAACTGCCTTTAGCTGTCAAACAACCCACATAGTATTATTGAATATAATTGTCTCTTATTATGGTCTGCCACAATTGGAATGTGGCATCGATCAAAAGCACAGATGTTATTAAGAAATCATGTTGCCTGAAATGTTCTACCATGTGGGCCTGATGTATGGGGTGATAGATACAGCAGAACGTATGCAGATTCACTTTGTCAAACTGTCAAACTTTTTCTGCAGCCCGGCTGTAATGGTCAGGAAGTGTCTATAGACAGACGCTGACACTGATAGTGTCAACTTGTGCTGTTTGTAAGTTGATAGCTGCCCTCAGCCTTCTTTACTATCAACATTAACTAAGTGCTGCAGGGTTATTTAAAAAAAATGTTTCGAAGGTAAATTACTTTTTTCTATTCAATTCAGTTTATTTTGTGTAGCCCAAAATCACAAATTACAAATTTCGGATCAGGAAAAACTCGGATCAGGAAAAACTCCTCAAAAAAATAGAAAAAAACCCTTTCACAGGGAAAAAAGGGAAGAAACCTTCTCATGTTACTAAACTAAAAACTGAACTGAACTAAAAACCTTAAAATAAATAAAACATATATTTTATTTGGACAGAATCAATACTATCAAAGGACATCTGACTTCTTTCTTAACTGACAGTTAAGAAATAAATAGTTCAGGCTATTTTGATGGAAAATAGCCTGAGCTTTCTCAGTGCTTTCTCAGTAGTTTGCTTGCATCTTGCACGGGTGTGACAATATTGCATTGACAAAATGTAAACTTCTAATATAAAAATGGAACTTCTAATGAGGACCAAGACACGTCTTGTATGAACGGCATCACTTTACTTATGAACTGCTGTATTACAAACTGTTCAAGCGATTCAGAACACGCTCTTGCACCCGACATGTATATATTCTACTTAACATCAATTATTGTTAGCGTCAACAAGCACGTATCATTCTACTTTCTGCCTTCAAAGTAAAAGCACTTCCCATTTCCATGCTCTTCACAATAAAAGTAAAGCATGCAATCAAACAAGTTACAACACAGAGGGATCCCTCTCCCAGGAGCTGGAAGATCTGTTCAGGTTAACTAACTCGAACTCTGAGATACCTTGTTGTGCAACAAACAGACTGCTTCTCACTACACCACAGTGGAAAACCAAACAAAGCAGAAACTTCCAAAACCAAGGGGGTTGGTATCAAAATATGTAACTCTGATCTGGCAGAGAGAGAGAGAGAGAGATTTGATTTTTAAAAAACCTTTATTTTACTTAAAACATGAACGTAAAAAACATTGTAGTTACGACACTTAAAATATCAACAAACAAACAAAACAAATAACGCCACACAAAACGAAAGAGTACACAACAGTCGCTCCTCACATTGAATTAAAAGGAGCGGTCAACACTAGTTCTTCTCCAGCCACACAACATAGTATCTTATTGTAACACCATTTTTCAATAAATTCTTGTCTGTTGTTCATACTGTTAAAAAACTTAAACTCGACCCATATTCGAGCCTTAACTCTTGAGATAAAAATAGGAAGAGCTTCCTGCCCTGCCCTCTACTTTGTTTTTCCTGCTCGTATAAACAGACAGTTTTGCCTCTCCAACCAGGTGGTTCAACAGCTTCCACTTGGAGGCGTTCACTTTTTTATAGCCGACTCCTAAAATGAAGGTGGTCCTGGACCAGACCTCCCCAAACCCTCTAAAAACCTCTCGCAGTGCGTTAAACAGATTACAGAGCCTCTTGCAATAATAAAAACAGTGGAACACGGTCTCTACCTCCTCACAGAAAGGGCAATTTTTACCAACGGTAGGATTGATTACAGAAACAAACCCGTTCACAGCAATAGCCCCGTGTAGGATCCTCCACTGTAAATCCCCAGTTCTCTTCTTTATGGGAGGTTTGTACAGCACTCTCCAAGATGATTTCACACCAATGCCCAGGCTCAGCGTTTCCCTCCACACTGTGTCGGCTCTCTGGTCCAGTTTGTTCCTATTGAGCACTTTCACACATTTTGCGTAGATTGTTCTCCCTTCTACCATGTGGAAGTCCAAAAAGTTGCGATCTGCTTCCCTGAATAGTGGCCCTGAGACTCCATCCAGCTTCGGCAAACATCCAAGATCCGGAAATAGATCTGTAGAATTCGGCGCCTCCTCTCCTCTCCCGTACTCCTGCAGCATCTCGATCTCGTCCTCCGTCAGTCTCCCCGCCCATCTACTCAGGATTCTCGTGCTCTGCCGGATGGACTTCAGCCCGAGCAGTGTAGCCACTGCAGATGCGTCTGCCAGTGCAGGCCCGGCTACGTCCAGCAGTCGCCTCAGGGTGGTGGTTCCGGAGGAACACAGCATGCTGGTCAGACCCGGTGTTGTGCCATCCTGGATGTCCAACCTGGCTCCATACAGCAGCGGTTCCTCAAGCAGCCAGTGCAGGGAGTACGTGGGTCCTGGTCTTTTCCACACGAAACAGCTCCATGCCTTAAAAAGTGACTGGTATAAAGGAGATAATCCACTAACCTTAAAAATGTTAAAATCCATTAAAAAAAGTGCGGTGTCCAGTCCCAGCCCGGCTGCCACCCTAAAAATAAAAATGCAGTCTGTCACCTCTCTTCATACCACATCCGTTGGCCCTGCGAGATACCTCTGTAAAAACTGGAACCTGAACGTGGTTATTCTACTGTCAATATGCACGAGCCCTTGTCCCCCCTCCTCCTTGGGTAGAAAGAGTATGCTCTGAGGTCTGGCAGTGCAGCTTATCCCAGAAAAAATCCGTGAGGATGGCCTGTAGTTTTTGTGTGAGGCCTTTCGGGGGGTGCATGCAGGCCAGCTTATGCCACAGAGCTGAGGCCACCAGATTGTTAATGATCAGAGTCCTGCCTCAATATGACATCTGTGGTTTCAGCCATTTCCACTTAGCCAGTCTTCCCTGCATCTTCTCCACAACTCCCTCCCAGTTATTTTTCACAATACATTCATTCCCCACATACACACCAAGATATTTAAACCCATCTACTTTCCAGGTCAACCTCCCTGGTAGACTGGGCAGCCCCTCCTTCCAGTTCCCCACTGCCAGTGCTTCACTCTTTGACCAGTTAACCTTAGCGGCTGACAGGGTGCCGAAGTCCTTAACAATAGAGGTCAGTGTGTTGACCTCTTTCTGGTCTCTAACAAATATTACCATGTCATCAGCGTATGCTGATAAAATAAGCTTTTTGTTAGAACCCTTTAAGCCCTGCCCTTCAATCTCCGCTCTGATTCTACACAATAGAGGTTCAATAGCCAGCGCATATAGCATTCCTGAGAGAGAGCAGCCCTGTCTCACCCCTCTATGCACTCTAAAGGGGGCGCTGAGGCCTCCATTAATTTTCAGCACACTCTCAATGTCCTGGTACAACACCTTAATCATACCTATGAGACCTGGACTGAGGCCAAAACTCTCTAGAGTCTTCCAGAGGTAAAGGTGCTCAACCCGGTCAAAAGCCTTTTCCTGGTCTAACGAAATGAGACCAGTTTTAATGCCCAAAGAACCAGAGATGTCCAAAAAAATCACGAATTAAGGACACATTGTCCAGTATACTCCTACCCGGCACGCAGTATGTCTGGTCCTTGTGGATGACCTTGTCCATCACCTCCCTCAGCCGGTTGGCCGGACGCCAGTTCTTAATTTCCTGCAGGTCTCCTTTTTTCGGCAGCAACGTTACCACTGCCCTTCTGCAACTGAGCGGCAACATCATGTCTTTAAAACTCTCTGTAAAAACAGTTAAAAGATCCCCCCCCATATCGCTCCAGAATTCTTTGTAGAGCTCTACCGGGATCCCGTCAATTCCTGGGGCCTTCCCCCCTTCATTCCCTGCAGAGCACAGTTCATCCGCCCCCAGAGGACCCGCCAAGCCGGCGTTCACACCCT
The DNA here is from genome assembly GCF_910589615.1 of Taurulus bubalis. NCBI lineage: Eukaryota > Metazoa > Chordata > Actinopteri > Perciformes > Cottidae > Taurulus > Taurulus bubalis. The sequence continues at coordinate 22,746,797 of NC_136601.1, forward strand.
TCGGGACCCTTGGTAGCTCTCCACAGAAACGCTGAAACAGTTCGTCATTTTCATTATACTCCTCAGAGTAGAGCTCAGAGTAAAAGCTTGCCGCTCTCTTCAGGATACCGTTTGTGTCTCTGATTTCTTGTCCTGCCTCAGATCTTATAGCATGGATGACCCTGCTCTGCCCATTCTTCTTCTCCAGTCCGAAGAAGAACTTTGATGGCGTGTCCATCAGCGCTGCATCCATGAAGCGGGACCTGACCAGCACACCCTGAGCCTTAGTGCCCAGCAGATCTGTAAGAGCAGACTTTTTAGACTTGAGATCTTTAATATGATCTCGATTTCCAGTGGATTCTGCCAAATTCTGCAACACCACGATTTCAGTCTCCAGATCTTTCATAGACTTGGTAGTGTCCCGTGTGACATTGAGAGTGTACTGCTGACAGAGCTGCTTTATCTCTACCTTTCCACAATCCCACCACTGCTTCAATGAGCTAAAATCTTGCTTTGTTTCTCTAAAACTGTCCCAAAAATAAATAAAAACCTCCTTAAAATGTGCATCTTCTAAGAGAGACGTGTTAAAATGCCAGTATGCGCTTTTGGGCTTTACGTTGGGGATAAAAAGGTTGCACAGAACCAGAGCGTGGTCAGTGAACCCAACAGCACTTTTTGAAAATGTTGAAATGGTGTTTAAAACAATAAAATCTATCCAGCCTAGCAAGAGAAATTAAATTCCCTCTGGAATGAGCCCATGTGTACTGCCTCTCGTCTCCATTTCCCCTCCTCCAGACATCGACCACCTCGTGCTCCTCCACCAGCTGCCTCATTGCTCTCTGTGAAGGCCCGTGAGGTTCCTGATGGTTCCTATCTATTGCCTCATCCTCTGTACAGTTAAATTCTCCGCCCAAAAATAAAAAATCCTCCACATTCACTTGGCTTAAAACACCGCTTAAAACCTTAAAAAAAACACTCGCTCAGGCCCAGAGACAGGAGCATATATGTTTACAAAGACAAAGTTAAAAAGCTCAAGTTTTGCCCTCACCACCAGCAGCCTGCCCTCCACTACCTGCTCAGAGAAGTAGTCTCCTATCTCGACACCCCATTCACCTTTTGTTCTCCTTAAAAAGTCCTTTATTTTGCTCACATTGTACCCAGCTAGCTCACTGTCAGCAGCAGAGTCCTCCTCCTTACTGGACTCAACCTTTGCTGCTCTTCGGCTTCCTTTTCCTGTACTCACTGACATTTTTTTGGCCTGTGAGTTTCCCATACTCCTCGTCTTCCTCTTTGACCGAGGGGCCTTCATCGCCTCCTCATCCTCCTCCATGTCTACCTCACTGCCCGTCAAACCGACTTCTTTCGCCACTTTTCCACTCTCACACTTTTCTTTTTCTTTTACTATCTTCTGTCTCCTATCGGTCTCCACCTGTCCTCCGGTGCACGCCTGGCTGTCTTCCTGACTTTGTGCGCCTCCCTGAGCCACCCCTGACCCCTCTCCTTCCACCTGCTGACCAACAACTGCTCTCTCTTCTTCTTCATGGCCCAGCGTTATCAGCGTGGACCCCCTTTGTCCCCTCCTTTCCCACCTGCTGGACCTCCTCCATCCCCTCCTTCCCCACCTGCCGGACCTCCTCCGTCCCCTCCTTTCCCACCTGCTGGACTTCCTCCGTCCCCTCCTTTCCCACCTGCTGGACTTCCTCCGTCCCCTCCTTTCCTACCTGTTGTACTTCCTCCATCCCTTCTTCCATTTCCTGCACCCCACCTGTCCCCTCCTTGCTCCCCCCGTGCACCCCACCTGCCTTCTGTTGTTGCTGTTGGCCGTCCTGCTTGCCCCCTTCGTCCTCAGTGTCTTTCTGCCTTGAGTCTTCCTTGGCACTGTTCTTTTCAGCAGACTTATTTTTTTGAGGACATGCCTTGCACTGGTGTCCCTCTCTACCACAACTAAAACATTTCATATCGTCAGACGTTGCAAAAAAAAACATATTCAAACCCCTCCACCCTTAATTTGAACACCAGGTTCAGCTCTTCATTCCTGTTGTTGAGGATCATGAAGAGCTGCCTCCTATGTGACACCACGTGTTTTAGGAGGGGAGACTTGCACCCTGAGGACAGCTTCTTTACCTGAGAGACGACTCTCCCATGTCTGGAGAGCTCTCCCGTGATCACCTCGTCTCTAATGAATGGTGGGACGTTCGACACTACGACCCTCTCTGCCAGTGTACTCAGAGGAAGGACGGGTACGTGTGTGTCAAACAACACGATCCCCTCCTCCACCACCGTATTTGCCTTGTGCACACTCTCTAGAAAAATTACCACAGCCTTGTTGACCCTCGCAGCGGACTTCACGCTGCTGTGACCCACTAGTTTCCCCACTGCCATGCTGCAGTCTTCTACTAAGCACGGGAAGCACGGCGCGATCTTTACGCCGTGCTTCCTGGTCAGTTTGTGCAGCTGCTCCATGCGCGCTGAGCAGCATGCACCGCTCGACTGCACACAAACACACACAAAGACTCGACACCTCGCTAAAATATACAAAACAACCTTGTGAACTCTACACACCACAACACACCACAACACACTCTCATACAAAAGATTGCTCAGTGAACAAAAATCTGAAAAAACGCTCGTATTGCCCTCGAAGCACGCTCCACGCTCTCAGCACTCCTTCCACGAGAGAGAGAGAGAGAGAGAGAGAGACTGATGATAGGGGAAACTATTTGAATGGAAAAGCCAAGCTGGGGAAATGTAATGGAAAAATGCATTACTGTAATTGGAAATTGCCTTTAATTTTAATTTAACCTTGCAAATATGAAATGTATTTTTGGTGTATATGATGATGTAAAAGTGCAGTCTACGTGACCCCCACATTTGTTTGCACACTGGTGTGGTCTCAATATTTTGCGTATTTCACACATGACAGTACCCTGCTGGGTCGTTACCACTGTGGTAGCACTTGGGAAACAGCTGTGAGTTGGAAAATGATGACATCAAATATAAAGATTGTGGTTCAGTTGTCAGAAAATTCTACACACTGGACCTTTTAAGTTATATAATGTTCGCTCCATTAGTAAGTATCTTCTTTGTATGTTGATAAGTATACAAGGAGCCAGTGATGTTGGTCAGTCATTTGGTCCACTACTTTCTATCTCAGAAACTACTGTATTGATTGCCAAGAGAGAGAATGAAGCCTACTGACTTCTGAAGTTATACATTATGCAGTTAAATATCTCTATGTCTACAGTACATGCATCACAACAATTGTTGGTTTACATTGCAGTTACCCAGTGCGTCCCATACAGATTCCAAAAGGGTCGGCACTCATGCATGTCAGACGGCACAGAGGGCTGTGACAAAAGTAGTTTTTGACACTTATGGAATGAGGTCAGGTTGAAATATGTCTCTTTAGCTACTAAAATATAAATGATCAAAAATCCTGGGAGGTTGTGCGGAGAAAATGTCCAAAATCCAAATGTGTTATAATAAAAAGGATTTAATAAAAGATGGTGACAAAACAGTGAATCGGGGGTATTTCAAATTCTCGGCAAAGTCCACAGACTGCAAGCAGTTTGCTGTCTCTCCCACGGTCTTAAAAAAAAAAGGACCCCGTGAGAGAAAGATTTGTATTTCCAGCAGGATGTATACAGTTGTATGTAATAAGTGACTCAATACCCATTTAAATGTTAAAACACTCTTAGCATTCTTGTCAAATTTGCCTATAGAAGGCATACCCAACAACACGCTAAAAGAAGAAGTCATAAAAAAGATAATGATAAGTTAACATTGCTTCGTTTCATTCACAAACAAAGAATAAAATTAGAAAAAAGTTTAAAAAATCAATAAAACCCACTTTGTGGATTACTTGAATTGCAAGTAAATTGACCCTTCAACTCTGGTAGAGGCCTTACCTCGTTAAAGTAAAAACTAAATAACAATACCACAGAAAATGAATATTTTACACGTTTTTCTAATGGTATGTTGAGGCGTTTTGCCATTTGGAGATTGCAAAGGACCCACCTATATACCTATGCTAAAAAGGCTTACAGTCTTGCAAACTTTAAGAGGTACTATTCAGATTTACTATCAGTATTGCTGACATAGAGTAACTGAAGCATAAACGCATCCTAGTGCTACTCACTGATAAACAGCTGGTCTGGCACCAGCTGTTTGCACCTTATACCGTGAGTCCCTGCTTGGGCTCTCAACTTAACACTGAAGCTGCGCGTCGTTTTTCCCGTCATGGCTATACAAAACGCCCATCATCAGAACAATCGGCCGTAGTGGGCTCGGTCCAGGCCCGGGTGGGTAATCGGGAAAATCGGGAGAGTTCCCGGTGGGCCGCTTCACTTCTGGGCCGGTCGAGAATTTTATTTGTTGACATTTGTCACGTTAGTCCATCTTCTCTTAAAGTGGGCTACACACGTTCCGCATTCTGACACCGCAGCCTCTGCATGGGTTGTACCATGCGAGGAAGTTCTCCCCTCCCAAATATAGTTGGTTCGGTCCGTAGCCCGTCTTTTCCAAAAACCTTTCTCAGATAGGCTACCGACCGCAACGATATGCGTCAGGGAGGATGGACGGGAGGAAGAGGGCAGGAGGGGCTGAAAAAGCCAGTTTGAAAAAAAGAAAGGCGTTGGAGGAGGATGCTGCCAAATGTGCCAAGCTTACCGATTTATTTTCAAGAGGACAAACACAAGCGAGACAAAGGCCTAATGATTAGCAACGTAACTATTCGGCTAACGTTGTAGCCTTGATTAATATCGTTGTAGCGTTGTCAACCTATTCCCAAGCAAAATATTAAATTGAATTAAAATATTAGCCTTTTTATATCACCCAAAATATGGCGATCCATAGACTTTTCAAATATTGATATATAATATTGATATTGAAGTATGCAGTAATATGACGAATTGAAGTATGCAGTAATATGACAATTTTTTCTTTGTAGCTTCGGAGCTGCAGATAAGTCTCCTGCTGAAAATGATGAGCCCGACATTTGCAATGAGGAGGCCATGACTACAGGGACAGGTAGAGAGGATAACAGGGGAAACAATATGAATTAAAGTTATATATTGTAAAAAAGAGCAGTATATGACAGTACTTGATGAACCAATATGCATTGTTTGCTCAACTTTGCAGGACAACTTGTAGGCGTTCATGTTAATGTGCACAGAGAAGGAAATCCTCATGTCTATAAGCAACGACACAGTTATAGATACAGTGGCTGAAACCAGTGCATTGCTTAGGCGGTTACTGATGCTGTAGATGCTGTTGGTGCTATTCACAATGTAACTGTATACTGTACTGTGAGTTGAACTGTAAACAATATGCCTCTTTGTTGAAGAGTGGGATACGTTTCAAATGTTTTATTTATGTATTTCTGCTTTTGTTAATTTATCAACCTATCCTTCTGGAATAGTGGAATATTTTTTGTTAACTTCTCATTATTATTGTTGTATTTAACCTTTACATTATTTGTTGGACCAAGGTATTAATACAAAAAAACTACAGGATAGTAAGAGCTGAACTGTTGCTTCATTTATCCAATTTCCACTACCATGGAAAAAGTGGGCCGTTCTTGAGCTTGAAATTCCCGGTCTGAAAAGTGGCCCCACTCCGGCCCTGGCTTGGTCTATACACAAAAGTAGAGGGGCAGGCACTTTCCTTCAACACGGCCTCTCGTTGGCTATTGTAGGCTGTGAAGAGGACATGCCGCTCCTATTGGGTCAAGTGAGGTGTCAATCGAAAGGTCAGCGGACATTTTGATAGCAAGTCTTCACATGCGAACGGGAGTTACGACCGAAAATACACAAGTAATGAGGCATGTTTGCCAGCTGATTTGAAATGATGCAACAGTAAATATTTTACTGGTTGGATCGTCTGGACCTTTGCCAATGTAACAATACCAGTTTTGTTGGAATATTATCAATTTATGGATCACTATGAGGATTCATCGGTGAGTTGCCTAGATTTTGCTATCGTTTGTTTGTTTGTTGTTGTCTGACAGATAAGCTGACTGTAGCTGCTGTTGTGAGCCTATCTGAAATGGTGTCTGAAATGGTGTGTAGCATTAGAATCACAAGAATCGTAGCTTTCCAGAGACCTAACTATCGCACCTAACTATAAATGGCAATTGTGTAAAGTTGGAGACTGTACAGTGTGCAGTTGGTACATTCTGCTTTAACCACGGACGGGCTGTCAGAACGGGAACAGATAATGATGATGTGGACATGAAATGAAAAGCTTTTATGTGCTATGTAATATGTAGTAAGTGTGTGTATATGTGTACAAAACATATCACTATAGGAGAGGTAGGTTGCTTTTCCATCTTGTGGGTGTCAGTCAGTCCGAAGGCTGATTGATTGACCAAAAGCGGGAGACTAGAAAGAGGTGTGGGAGTGTTGTGGTGATTGATAGTGCATAAGCCAGAGTGAAGATGAGAGAGCGAGGGAGATTCAGAAATGCAATGATTGAGAAAGAGAATGGGAGCTGATGATTGATTGAGATTTGAAAAGGGACTAGTTAAAAGCCAGGAGATGCAAGACAACAAAAAAAGATTGAAACGTGATTGATATACGAGATAGTAAGACGGGGTGTTGAGAGATGTGTGTATATCTTAGGACAGTGAGGCATGGTTTCATTCATGATTTGTTGTGCTTGGGATTAACAGTCAGCTGAGGGTGAGGCAGGAATTTCTACATGCATTCAAAATATTGTGAAAAAAGCCTCACTTTATCGTTCACCGTAGCCCAACTGTCTTAGACGTTTATGGTATTATACATCTGTAAGACAACTCTTGGTTTTATGATCTGCTACCATGTAATTTGTTGTCGAGGCTATTTGCTGATCTAGCACTTCCACTTGAGCCATCGCCACTATGGTGTTTACTGCCCGGGCCGCCCAGCCCAGGTGGCTTTTGTCTGACCCCTTCTACCAGACAACTGGCAGCACAGAGTGCTCCTCCTCAAAAGGATCCTGCTTAGAGCTGACCTACCCCCCAAAAAGGACTGAGAGCTATGTTCCTGGACTGAGACGATGTGATGGCAAGGCTTTTTTTGTTCCTCGTTCTTGTTGATACTGCTTATAAAGTTTGATTGTGTTTAATACTGTTGAAAATGAGACAAATGTTTGAATGTTTGATGAATTAATTATCTCAAGAGGAGATGGATTACCTCTCAGCTAAGATCCAGGACCTTTTACAGAAATGGTTTTACGCAACATACTTCCTGGTTCCCAAAAAGACAGGAGATTTAAGACCAATTTAAGATCTGTATGTTAACCATCAAGTGATTACTGGTCAGGGCGGATGCATACTTTAGGTTGAGGTGGCTTTGACAAACAGAATATTCTCCTGTTTCACCCGTTTCTAGGGGAGAGCCGATGAGTACAGACTGTTTTATTTATTTTTTTAGGTGGCCTTTATTATTCAGTTTATACATTAATGATTTGCCGGGTGTGTGCAATGGGTGTGATATTCAAATGTACGCTGATGACACAGTGATTTATGTGCACGCAAAGAACAAAGAGCAAGATGCACTTAAACTCACGTCAACAATGACACATGTAACTAAATGGCTTTCAGATTCCTGCCTTCACCTGAATGTTAAAAAGACTGTTTGTATGTTCTTCACAAAGAGGGCTTGCAAAGTGTCACTAGAGCCAGATGTTTATGTTGCTGGTGAGAGGCTACAGGTAGTGTCAGATTTGAAATATTTAGGATTTTTTATTGATTCTAATCTCTCTTTTAAAAAGCAGGTAAAACATGTGAAAAAGGTTTTAAAATTTAACCTCATGAATTTTATATATATAAGAAACAGTCTAGCCATGCAGGATGTGAAACTGTATTTAAATGCAATGATTATCCCCCATCTCACCTACTGCTTAACCAGCTGGGCACAAGCCAGCAGCACAACATTAAATATATATCCATATTCTTCATAAACAAACTCTAAAGACACTGGATAAATAAACTAAAAGTCACCATCACTGCAATGTTCTCATCAAACACCATATCTTAAGTAGGGAGAATCTCATTAAATTCACTGATGTGTGTCTGTTTTTTTTTAATTTTACATAGTATGGCTCCGCCTACGCTTAATGATTTTATTAAACAATGCACTCAAAGTGGCAGACACACTAGATCTGCTTCAAGAGGCGATTGTGTCATTTCACAGAGGTCAAGCTCTTTTAGCAAATCTGCATTTTCTGTGAATTCAGCAAACTCATGGAATGCTCTTCCATCACACAAAAGGAACGTACAAGACATTCAAACATGCCTTAAGGAAGGTGTGAAGCATTAATGTACTGTCTGTCCTGCCTGTTTATTTGGTGTATATGTGCATTTGTCTGTGCACCTTTTTTGTGCCTCCAGTGTTTTATATATGCATCTACTGTGGATACACTTTTCTTTGATGTGAATTAGTTGTGTCTATACATTACTGTCTGTCTATCTTAGTTGCATTGTGTTATTGAAAATGTGTTTTCAGGCTGCCAGAAAAAAAATCCAGGGACAGCAGAGGAAAATTAGCCTCTCTGGCTAACTCTAGCTCACTTACAGTTTTACTGTTGATTAGTGTGCCTTGTCCCTGCAAAATAAACAAATAAATGAAATGAGGTTGAGATCCCAGAAGAGCTGCCCCGAGTGAAAGGCATATATACTGGACTATAAGATCAGGCCAAGGAACACAGAGCGTATATAAAAAATGAATACAACCAAGAGTAGATTTTTGTGTATTGTGATTTAATAACGGTGTGTGTGTGTGTGTGTGTGTGTGTGTGTGTGTGTGTGTGTGTGTGTGTGTGTGTGTGTGTGTGTGTGTGTGTGTCTTGGGTTGTGGCTAGTAAATCTGGCTAGCCTCAGACTCAACAGGCAATTGTTTCTACACTGCAGGGACGCTTTGTCCTCGCCTGTGCTTGAAGGAGCATCGGCCTTTCAGCTGAAATCCTTAACTTTGCTATATACTCGTACTCTTGTCGCACCTCTCCACTACAAACAGATAACTACATAGTAGTACTCTGCTTGTATTGTCTGGTGAAACTGTCTGGTGAAACACTTTGAAAAAACTGTTTGAAAAGTGCTATATAAATAAAGTTATTATAAAAGTATGTTATTCACCACTGTGCTGGTTTAAGAGTGTCTCCTTTTTGTTTAGTAATATATTCTAATTGCTTCATTTAGTATTTAGGCAACTCACAATTAGCTCAGCTGTAAATAATAGATGCAAGAGATGCTGAAGGACGTGGACAATTGTGTAGGTGGGCGTTACCTGGATTTGCACTTCTGTGACAGAAGTGCCATCCTATGGCAAAAAATATGTAGGAATATGTCAAACTGTTAAGTTTTGGTTTGATGTAATTGTGTCACTAAAAGAACATGAATGACCTCTCCAGAATGAAACTACGCCTCTTAACAGTTCAAAGGTCGTCCTTCGATCAGAGGATTGGCGGTTCGATCCTTGGCTCAGCTAGCCCATGTTGATGTGTCCTTGAGCAAGACACTTAACCATAAATTGCTCCTGTAGCTGCGCCTACGGTGTATGAATGGTTGATAATCCTGATGTGGCACCTTGCGTGGTAGCTCCTCATCAGTGTGTGAATAATTTCTGGAGTGTTAAAGCGCTTTGAGTGGTCGGAAGACTAGAAAAGCGCTGTACAAGTACGAGTCCATTGCTGTCCATAGAATACATAAATGTCTGTTTGACACTCCACTTTATGTCGCTGACACCCTTACTGATACACACAGATGGAACACACACATGCTCATACTATTCAATGATGATTTCACAGATGAGGATGACCATGCATACACAGATGAGGATGACCATCAGTGTTGGGGGTAACGAGTTACAAAGTAACGGATTACAGTAACGTAATTACTTTTATAGGTAACGAAGTAAAGTAACGCATTACACTCAAAATATTGGTAACTACACTACTTTACTACCTGCGTTGTACCTGCGTTACTCAAGCCATTTTTACCAGTCCGAAAAGTTCTCTTTTAGCGGCGCGCGAGTCACACGACACTTCCTGCATGAACAGTCTATCACAGAACTCCGATCTGAGTGATTTGAGTGACGTAGCTGCTGGTGCGTAGAAGGAGGGAAGCGGGGAATGGATGAGACGGAGATTGCGTGCCCGATCCAACTGGGAGGTTCTCTCCAGGTTCCCTAGGATTAAGGATATTGCAAAGCAATACAACACTCCAATACCATCAAGTGCACCTGTCTGTAATGAAGTGGAGCTTCATACCAGACGTGTCTGGTATGAATGGAATCCCTCTACTGGTGAACTGCAGTATTACAACTGTTAAAGCATTGAGAACGCGCTCTTGCACCAGACATGTATATATTTTCCACACGTAACATCAACATTAGTTAGTGTCAACAAGCACGTATCATTGTACTTTCTGCCTTCAAAGTAAAAACACTTCCTGTTTACATGCTCTTCACAATAAGAGTAACTCATGTAATAAAACAAGTTACAACACTGTGGAAAGGCTTTTCAGCCTGAGCAGTATTGTTCTGACCCCAAGGAGGAACAGGCTGTCGGATAAAAGATTCCAGAGACTTTTACTCATGCGATACATTCGCTATATTGAAGAATAGAGAAAAATATTAAACTTCATAGGATATAGTGCACTTTCTGTTTATTTAGGCAATGATGAAGTGGATTTTCTGTTTATTTAATTGCATTTTCTGTTTCTATTTTTTGGGTTAAGTGCATTTCTGTTTCTATTTTATGGGAAAAAGTGCCATTAATTTTTCTATTTTTCTTAAACCACTACAATGATTCCTATAACGAGCTGGTTTTGTTCTTAGGAGTCGGCCCCCATTTGGTTTAGTGGGGTTTTATGTTTCCAAAAGCCTGTTTTTAATGTGTTACTGCTGTTTGACCGACCTGAATGTCCCCACCATACACAGCCTCTTGTTGTTTGTGGATTTTAAAGTGAGGCATATTTCTTTGGTCAGACAGTGTGAACAGGGTTAATGTTCGTTCAAGTTAATGGCTGAGTTTTATATGCCATTTGGTTTTACATGTTTACAATACACTATGTGGAAAGGCTAAGAGATGCCCTTTATTGAACATTGAAAATATAGTGATGAAAGGGCCATGATGTTTGTCCATGTATCTTTGCGGTTAATTTGGACATTTGCTTAAAAAAAAGTAAAGTAAGGTAACTAGTAGTGAGGTTACTTTTCAAATGCAGTAACTAGTAAAGTAATCTAGTTACAATTCTCAGAAGTAACTAGTAACTTGTAACTAGTTACTTTTTCTGAGTAACTACCCCAACACTGATGACCATGCATCCAACCAGACATCAATCATTCAAAACGGTGCTTCTTACAGATCCTATAGACAGATCTTGGCAAATGATCATGTTTGTGTTTGTATTGTTTCTGTGTAAACAGGAAATACAGGTGGTGCTGCTTCCATTCTATAGACAGTGTAGCCCACAGCTGAGGGCCTGACTCCATGGGAATATTACACACCTGTTTACATCAACCAAAGCCTGATGGGAAACGTGACAGCCCATTCTCAAACCATATTCACTCAAAAAGATCTATTGTTTTCATCCATTGATATATTTTGACATTTTGAAGCAAAGCATGCCCAAACAAGATGGATCCTATATCTATCCATTCATTGACTGATATTTGAGGTGTGAACTAGTTAGACAATATAATGAATATGCCATCAACCTGTTAATAATAAATAAAATTAGCCTTTGACTCAAATGGTTAATTATATTTTACGCTATAGCACATATTCTCCTGGGAGAAACACAACACAACTAATATGATTCCATCAAGAAGACTAATTATTTTGTTCAAGTTGCCTGAACACACATCTGTTTTCTCTTGGCTTTGTGTCACACCCACACTGTTCTCTTCTATCATCCAGGTGTCGTAGCTCATAGCACAGAGCACAACGCTGAAGGGGGAAACTAGGTCCCGACCATGTGTCTATCTGCTCTGCAGCTGCACACCTGTGGCCATAAACTGATCAAAGCTCAGCCCATATTGTGCGTCACACTGTGCACCATAGGCTCATTACATCTATAACCACAGCATTCTTACCCAGACAGCCACTGCACTCATCACTATGGCATTACGAGAGCACGTTTTGTGCTTCTTGCTGTGAAAGTACGTGGTGTTTTTCTTTCATTCCTTGTGAAATGAATGCAAATCAACTGAGGCAACAATATGCTGATGAGCAGTGTGAAAAACACAAATTGCTTTAGCTTGAAGACTAATCCACCAAGACTGGCACCCATACACCTTTTTATAATTGGAGCATTCTCTGAACTAATCAGACTTGCTGTCCATGATGCCGGCATTACATACATCATAGCGGTCATTCTGAGTGGCCATACTCAGCTTTTACGGCACTTCTCAAAGCTGCTGCTGGAGTTGATGTGGCCATGTGTCAATGAAGTGGCTGGGATTTCGATTTGTAGGATTTTAGGCCAGTGATTTTCAACCACGTGCCGTGAGAGATCGTCAGGTGTGCCGCGGGAAAATGTCTAATTTCACTTAATCGGTCCCAAAAAATATTATTTAGTTGTCGCAAATCATTTTCCATTGTTGAGTGTCTGAGCCTGCAATATAGTGGCTGGCCTAGTAATTAAATACTCTTCCATGCCAGTAGGTAGCGCAATAATGACCTACCATATATGCTGTATTATGCTACAATGTGGCATTTTGTAACTTTTTTGGTTGCTGATGTGCCGCAGGATTTTGTGAAAATCTATATGATGAAATTTAGATTTGCATTTGTAACAGTAGCAAAGAGGCAACATTTCCAATTGAATTGTGTTGGTCATCCAGCATGCTTGGGTGATTGTGGCCTGACTGAATATGCTACCATGAGTGGATATCAAAAATACACCTATGTACAAAATGACCAATCAGAATCATGAATTGTGGGCACGAGCCAATTTTGTTAAGCATGTTAAGCTGACAGTCAGCTATTTTCAATCAGCATACTGCCACCCCCCCATTTCTTTATATTAAGAAATATGTTTGCCTCAAACTGTAATCATTGAGTCCATCCCCCGCTCCTCCATCATCATCTGGTACGCTAAAGCGCATCATTCGCTCTGCTGGATGGTGATTGGCTGCAATCTGCCGTCCCTCCAGGACTTGTTCGCTTCCAGGAGCCTGAAGCGGGCAAGAAAGATTGTAGCCGACCGCTCTCACCCTGGACATAACATTACATTACATTTCATTTAGCCGACGCTTTTATCCAAAGCGACTTTTCTTTTCCTTCTATACACCGTAGGCACAGGGTAGCAATTCAGAGTTAAGTGTCTTGCTCAAGGACACAACCTGTTCCTCTGACCTCACGCCAAACCAACAGTTTCTTCCCGTCGGCAGTCGATAATTTAAATGGCCAGGTTGTTGTTGGTAATAAATACATTGAGGATTAGACTTTTGATGCTTAGTGACCAGTTGTTTTGTGATTGGTTGAGAGGATTTGGGTCCTGATGTTGGCTAAATTCACATGCTATTTGTTATGACATAAAAAGGGAGTGGGCTTGCGCCGGTGCTGATTCTACAGAGACGGGGTTGAGTTGACAGAAATGGGTTTGCAGATGCTGAACTTTCACTGGGAGCCGATGTGGACATCACAGGGACGGATGTAGGGGAGAGTGTTTCTGTCTATGGCTCTGTGAATGCAGAGTGGGAGTGGCATCTGTCACAACAGTCAGAATGGGGAGAGCTGCAGCTGAAGGGGTTGATGACATATGGGGCCAGTAGGGGGAGCTGTTAGTGGCAAACTGTGCTTTGGGGGGGCAGCTGTGTGTGTGTGTGTGTGTGTGTGTGTGTGTGTGTGTGTGTGTGTGTGTGTGTGTGTGTGTGTGTGGAAGAGTAAATAGTCAGGCAGGTGGACTGGACAGGACTGCACAGTGTGCTGCAACTTAGCCACGAGCAGGCGGATACCCAGCTTGTTGGGGTGAATACCCCCAACGTTCCTAAAACAGGAAGAGCACTCGCAGAAAAGATTAAAGTTGTCAATGAAGCCCACAATGTGGGTCCTGCAGGCGGTTGGAGCCTAGTGGGGAGACTGAGGACTCCACGGCCAAGTGTGGGGGTTGGACCACTGATCAAAAAGGACAGTCCACAACTCAAACTGTTGGAGACTGTGTCGTTGATTCCCACATGAATGATTATTCGCCGAGCATTCGCTGCACGTAATGCGCGTAGATGGATGAGGCGAAGATTTAGTACATTTGTTAAAAAATAGGGAAGCAGAGAAGCAGACATGAATGTGCAGCTTTTTCTTTGCATGTGTATTCATTCTTTTAATTCTGTATTTTTGCACAGATTCAGACAAAGATCAGGCTACATATTATTAGTGTTATATACTATTTGTAGAACACTAATAAGAATTATTAGAATCATAATGTTTAGAATCATGAGTTCTAAACATTTCCAATAACTCCAGAGTGTTGTAAAGTTAATTAACATTTATGGAGAAAAAACATTTCTAAAATTCACAACATATTTTTCTCAAACAAAATAATCTCATTAATTCTATATTTGTTGGCATTTAGCTCTTCAATATGGACATTTTTACTGCGGTCAGGAAACTGTTGGCTCTACCGCTTGCCTGCACGCTCTTTTAAATTACATTTATATAACCACAATAACATCCAATACTTGTTTTGTGTGTGATGGTATCATAAACTATGACGACAAACAGTCTTCAACAACCGTCAATTAAAATCCTCAATAGAAGCTTATGAAAATATAATAAATAATTGATACATTTAAAGAATGCATTTAGCCAATGCATTACATGTGTATCAAGGCCTTTTTTAAAAATTATTTTGGTTTTAATATGATTAATGCATCTTGATTAATGCATCTTGTTAAAAAAAAAAGATAACCCACCCTTCCTTCCCTCCTTTCTTTTTTTGGACTCTGTTTTATTCATATCCCTTGTTTCTCCTGCACACTTACTTGTCTCCTGTCCAAATCCTGCTGATCTGCAGTGACAGTTTATTGCACAATGAAGTAATGTAGCCTCACACAAACAGAGGGAGGGACAGGTCAGGGAGGATGACACACACACACACACACACACACACACACACACACACACACACGCACACACACACACACACACACACACACACACACACACACACACACACACACACACACACACACACACACACACCAGACTGAACAGCAAGAGAGACTGACATTCGATGCCTCATGGAACTGCTAACATGGGGAGTCTGAGGTGACATGACCAAACTTGAAGCCTCCAGTTTCGACTCACAGCCCCTGCTGCATCTGTATCTTGTTTAGGTCGTGCTTTGTGTGTATGATCTTTCTCAGTAGGAAAAACAACTTTGCACAGATGCAAAATCAGAAAATAACATAACCTGACATATCGACATGATGCTCTATTATACATTTTCCCAACAGTTAAAAACAAGTGAAAATCTGACTGGGCACATAACTCAACTTGCTGATATACTGCTCAACTCCCCATTTGTATGTACTGTTAATTTGGGTAGATGTTTTTGCACAATTTTACCGGTTCATACTGAAGCTTTTTAATACTCGATAATCCTCTCAGAAAGATGCTGGAGCTCCCAAAAGCTTGTTCTTGACCAGATATCATCCCCTCTGAATAACACAAAAGGGAAGCAAAAAAGCATCTTTTCGGACAAGCTAGCCAACCTTTCTTGGAAAGCCACTCCATGTCAAATTCCGCAATAATTGTACCTATAGTTTGCTTTACAGCAATAACCTGCAGCTCGGGTTTAATCTTCTTCAAAAGGCAGACTCTCAAATGTGTTCCGTAGAAGACAATCCATACTATTAGTGGTGACTGCAGTTATTATTTTCTTTAAAAGAAATACTGACAACGGCTACGAAGGAATGACAACGCAAATAGCCAATGCAACTTTAGTGGCAATCAGCCGCACTTGGCATAACATTTGTGACATCTGTTTTCATGCCAAAGGCTTTGGACATGCATGTTGTTGTTTTTCCCACACTTGGGTGAGTTGACATTGTGAGTGTGTGGCATAGCAGCTTATAAAGCCAAGTGTAATTCAAATGATTATGTCAATTACCTTAAATTGTACAATAATGATAACAGCAGCAACCGAGGATGTTATATGCCACGTGTTATCCAGAATTATATTAATTTCAAATATACTTTCAACTAAAACCACACTGTTTCTCTTGTTTGGATAATTACTGTGTATATTCTCCACCAAACAAGACGAACAATGCGGATTCCGTCCCGGCCGTGGAACAGTGGACCAGCTCTTTACCCTCGCAAGACTACTGGAGGGGTCCTAGGAGTTCGCCCAACCAGTCTACATGTTCTTTGTAGACCTGAAGAAAACTTTCGACCGGGTCCCTCGGGGGTTTTTGTGGGGGGTGCTGCGGGAGTATGGGGTGCCGGACCCGTTGGCACGGGCCATCCGGTCTCTGTATGCCTGCAGTAGGAGCTGTGTTCGTATCCTCGGTAATAAATCAGACACGTTCCCAGTGGGTGTTGGCCTCCGCCAGGGCTGCCCTTTATCACCGGTCCTATTCGTGACTTTTATGGACAGGATATCTAGGCGCAGCCAGGGGGCGGAGAGGATCCGGTTCGGGAGTCTCGGGATCGCCTCTCTGCTGTTCGCGGATGATGTGGTCCTGTTTGCCTCCTCGGACCGTGACCTCCAGCATTCACTGGGGCGTTTTGCAGCCGAGTGTGAAGCGGCAGGGATGAGAGTTAGCACCTCCAAATCTGAGGCCATGGTGCTCTGCCGGAAACCGGTGGATTGCTCCCTCCAGGTGGGGACAAACTGCCTACCCCAAGCGAAGGAGTTCAAGTATCTCGGGGTCTTGTTCACGAGTGAGGGTAAGGTGGAGCGGGAGATCGACAGGTGGATCGGTGCGGCTGCAGCAGTAAAACAGGCGCTATACCGGTCCGTCTTGGTTAGAGGGAGCTGAGCTGGAAGGCAAAGCTCTCCATTTACTGGTCGGTCTTCGTTCCAACCCTCATTTATGGCCACGAACTCTGAGTCGTGACCGAAAGAACGAGGTCTCGGATGCAAGCGACCGAAATGAGCTTCCTCCGTAGGGTGGCCGGGCTCAGCCTTAGAGATAGGGTAAGGAGCTCGGACATCAGGAGGGAGCTTGGAGTTGAGCCGCTGCTCCTTCGTGTCGAAAGGAGTCAGCTGAGGTGGTTCGGGCATCTAGTCAGGATGCCTCCTGGACGCCTCCCATTAGAGGTTTTCCAGGCACGTCCAACTAGTAGGAGGCCCCGGGGAAGACCAAGGACACGCTGGAGGGATTATATCTCCCGGCTGGCCTTGGAACGCCTCGGGGTTCGCCCAGAATGAGCTGGAAAATGTTGCGGGTGAGAGAGAAGCCTGGGTCGGCCTGCTGAACCTGCTGCCACCGCCATAAGCGGTTGAAAATGGATGGATGGATGGATGGATGGATTCTCCACCAAGTCTCGCATCAAGTCATAGCTGCGTTGGTCCACAGTGCAAGGCGGCCCTAAAACTGTTTTTTCACATGTTTTTTCCAGCTATTCTTTTCTATTGGCCTGCGTCCATTTTTTTCTGGTTAGAAATGTGCATTTTACTCGCATACTCTTCGTTCACTGAATGTGTGCATGATACGGAGGTTGTTTCACTTCTTGCCAGAAAATTGTTTGTTTGCCACATGTTCAATCGTAGATTATTGCATCCAGCTGTTGCGGAAACCACATATTGTCTTTGCGTTATGATTTTTGTGTCATTTAATGTAACTGTTTGGAGGTTTTCTCTCTTGTTTGACTCATGTTAGACTGAGCCAATAAAATAAATGTTAAGTCATCTCCCAAATACCATCAATAATGAGATGCAGAGTCGCATGTCATCATTCCACCGCTGGTTGTCCAGGTGGTGTCTAGCAACCAATGTGGGCTTCGTGGAGAATTGGCAGACTTTCTGGGGAAACCCAGGTCTGATTAGGAGAGACGGCTTTGGATGGAGCAGATCTCATTTCTGCAAATATGACCAAGCCACCAATAAGATGGACTTTGTCCATGACAGCCCAGGGTTCAGACCAGAAGCAGAAGAAGATTTGTAGTCTTACACCCTTCTCTACACTTTCTTTAGAGCAGCTGCCCACCTTAAACTCTATAGAGACTGTGTCTGTCCCACGGCCACTTATATTAATTAAATCACAAGTAACCAGAAGAGGAGTTATAGAAAATAATCTCATCAAAGTCAACACCACTACTGCGACAGTGCAACACAATAGCATAATTAAATATGGACTAAATATTTGATCTCTGTCTTCTAAATCTGTCTTCGTAAATGAATGAATATCAGACAATCATATTGATGTGTTCTGCCTTACTAAAACCTGGCTTAGACATGAAGAATAGTATTCAAGTATTCAATTCAGTTTATCCCAATATTACAAATATAAATTTGCCTTGGAGGGCTTTACAATCTGTACACATAACATCCCTGTCCCGGGACCGCACATCGGATCAGGAAAAATTCCCCAAATAAAAATAGTAAAAAACATTTCACAGGGAAAAAAGGAAGAAACCTTCAGGAGAGCAACAGAGAAGGATCCCTCTCCCCAGATGGACAGAAGCAATAGATGTCATGTGACCAGCAATAGATATCATGTGACATGTGAGTAGGTGCCATCTTTGACTCGGGTCTGTTATGGGTCCTAAAACCCAGATTGAACTACGACTCATTTGAAAGCCTTGTTCTTAGTCTTTCACATCCAACCTGGAAAACAGTACAGCCGATTCTGTTTGTTGTGGTGTACCGGGCACCAGGTCCGTATTCAGAATTTATTTTGTTTGCCAGACCCTAGATATGCTGCTATCGGCCTAGACTGCTGGGGGACTTCTTAGGATACACTGAGCTCCTCTCTCCTCAGTTTTTCCTGATCTGATGTGAGGTCCCGGTGTAACAGGCCAAATGAACCCCCGTGGGTATACTCTGGCCGAGGCCAAACTATACCCGGGGCCATACTATACCCCTCCAGGCCAGAGTATACCCCACGGTGTATATTTATAGCAATGCAAGCATAGTGCACTTTATACACTGATTGTGCAATACTGTTATCATATGTTTGTGCTTTATTTTTGTGCAATACTGTTACTATATTTTGTGCCTTCTTTTTATTTATTTTTTACCTTAAGTTTATTGTAATTATGTGTGCTAGGAGGACCCAGCAAAAGAAGCTTTTTATTGTAAAGAGTAACTGTCTGTAATTTGTGCATATGACAATAAAAATATCTCGAATCTTGAATCTAATGTCAGGTAATCTTGATAGTTAGCTAACGTTAGCTAGCCAGTGAAGGGATGTGAAGTTCGTTATTGCCATTCAGTCAAAACTGTCATCAGGCTATTTTTTTGCATCATGAAGTTGAAATTTGAGTAATAATAACAACGTTAGTATTGGTGTAGCGAGCTAGACAGTTTAATCAGATCTGATTCAACTAATCAACAGCTATCTTGGAATGGCATACACCAAAATGCTTAATAACAAAATAAGCTGGCCCAGGAGTTTGTATTTGGTTTTTGTCCAAACGGCAGCTGGTAGGGACTGGAGCAATGCAAGTTGTGCATAGAGTTCTGTGTGGAGGACCATGCTTCCCAATCTCCCTGGGTTTCTTGGTGGTGACGATGCTCCCTGCACTGAAGTGTGTGAAGTGGTCAATTGCATGTCATTGAATGTCATCCTCATTCTGGAGCTCATGTTCACCCGGGTTACTCTCATCTCTAATGTTCACACAATAGTGTCCTGAAGAAGTTAGTTCAAGTTTCACTGGCTGTTTAAACATTGTGGCTTTATCATTTTCAATGTCTAAAACGGCACCTGCTCTTTTCAGTGACGTTTTGCTTAAAAGCAATGGGATATCTACTGGGACCACTTCTCTTTCAATTTGACGTCTAGTCTGTCCTATTATGGCTGGGATGTTAACTTTCTTTGTAGAATGAACAACTCTCCCATCACCAAACTTGAATGCTCTTACCCTCTTTTTTTAACCCATTTTCAATAACTCACATTAATCACAATTATAGCTGATCCTAGAGACTACACCATGCAAATCTGTCAGACAACGATTATTTTGACAATATAGTAATGTTGCATTCTTCAACATCCGTCACTTTCTCATCCTTTGTTAATTTTACATGATCATTTTTGTGACGATAATCCTTTTCCCAGTAATGTGCTTTGGCAGCACACCTCATCCTTCTCCCATACCTGTCAAGTGGATTCGTCCCTTACTGAAGTCTGTAAGGGATACAGTCGTATGGATTTGTGGGCTTCACCACATTACGTTCGCGCTTGCCGGTAAACCGTGTGGAGTAGGCAGTCGGCAGCTCCCCTACACACGGCGGTCATCAGCTCCCTCTTGTGGAGAATTATTGCCAAATATTCTCTTCAAGGCGAATTTCATATTCACAAACGAAAAGTTTGGAAAGCGGTGCAAATAATTTGTCTTTAGAAAGTAGAATATGAGCATTTTCATTGTGAGCGGTCACATGTTTCCTGTAAAAACAATCCAAAAGGCCTAATCTTATTTCCATTCATGCATTGCCATGAATGTCAGTATATGACGTGCTAGCTTCAAGCCTCGGAAATGACCAGCCTAGCCAGGAGCCGATGCTGTTTTTTATTACAGGCCAAATGTCACCTTTCACTCAAAGAATAGAACATTAAGTATTTAGTTCAACTCAATTACTCTTAACAGGTAAATGGACCCATACTTGTATAGCGCTTTTCTAGTCTTTCGACCACTCAAAGCACTTTAACACTACACGACATCATTCACCCATTCACACACTGATGAAAGGAGCACCATGCAAGTTGCCACATCAGATTGTCAACCATTCACACACCGTAGGCGCAGCTACGGGAGCAATTTAGGGTTAAGCGTCTTAGTCAAGGACACATCGACATGGACTAGCGGAGCCGAGGATCGAACCGTCGATCCTCTGATTGAAGGACCAGTATGTCAAAAAGATCCCACAGGATTATATTGTGGATTGAATTCAATTTAGGTAATTTCAAAGCAGAGCCAATGTATTAGTCAATATAGCAGTGGCGGGCCGTGCATTTTATACCTAGGCCTGCTGTCTGATATCGTATACATAAATACGCGCATGACGGGATGTTGTTCGGCGTGCGGCAAATCATGCAGTTCACCAGAAACTCCTTCAGCTAAGACTCCAAGCAGCAACCTGGCAGGCGAGAGCTCAAAGCCTGCAGAGCCTCCCAGCAGGGAGCCAACAAAGACACCCTGCTGGAGGCACATGTCAAGGCCTGCTGGGGAGAACAGTGGTTTTCCTTATGGACTCTGGTGCTTGGAAACACTGTGGATAGTTTTGTCCACAGGGAATGCCATAATCAACACAAATGTAAGCTCCCGATGTAATTTATAGATAATAATAAATATCCTTAACCTTTAACTTGATTCAACGCTCCTTTTTTTTTTTTTAAATGATCCGTCTTGTGTAAAACTCCTAACCGGCTTTAATAATGCTCGTGCAAGAGATGTTCTTATAAGCAAAGTAAAATAATATGCAGCGTTAATATTACTTCTTACATTCCTAGCAGATTCACACATTTCTATACACCTTTGACACACGCTTTACATCTTTTAGTAAAGCCGATTGCAGCCGTGTGTAGACTTCACACAGCACATCTGCACACATGTGGGCTTCAGGAAGTGTTTACCGGCCACAACTCCAATTTATGATCAAGTGGGATTCAGAATTGGATGGTTGTGAAAGTTTGTTGGGAGACTCTTCCATTTTTGATCCTTTAACAAAAATGAAAGTGAAATGGAGGCTGATGCAGAACGAGAACAATCGTTCACGACGCTCTGTTCAGATTGAAGTTCGGCTGAGGGGACCGTCAGCTCTATTACACCATGTTAAGATTGAAAGACTACAGCTCGCTCAAATTATCCAACGGACATCACATTTCAGATTTTTATTCGAAAAGACAAAGTTATCTTCACCCTCAATTTTTACTTCAGCAAAATAAATTTAAAAAACAACTTTCAATGTAGTACTGTCTCCTGCCTGCTCATTGCTTCTTTCATGTCGAGTACCCTAGATCACTTTCAGGCAGGCGTGTGGCACCAATCACATTACCCACAGCCGTGTCTCAGCAACAGAACTACTGGAGGGGAATGACACCGTACGGGTTATTGCATCCCAACTCTTCCTCCTAACGGTCTGAAACGAGAAGACGTCATCTCTGTGTCTATGCCAACATCCAGATTGACCTATTAACTGTAAATATCTGAATGCTTTAAAAGGACGAAGCAAAGAACTTAAATATGGACTTTTTTACAGATCTGAGACTTACATTTATTATCCTTAACAAGCCCCTTAAAAAAAAATTGTCAGAATATAAAAACAAATAGATTCATAATTCTTCTCAAGAGTGCGGGTGCTTTTATACAGAATTTAAGAGTAAATCAATGAAAGGAAAACCACCTCATGACCACGGTTCTGCATTGGTTAAGAACTCCAAGTGAACTCAAGACCTGGCAGGTTCTGACACCGGTAATAGAGATGTGTACCAAGTACCTTTCCCCTCAAGGTGTTGCGAGCGCAGTATTCAAACAGGAAAGCTACACTGAGTTGTAACTCCGCATTAGGAAGCGGGGCAGTCTGTGGACAAGCCTTTAAACTATGGACCTTTTTTTTCGTTTCTACGAGTTGCGCTGAGCAATAAACAGCTCGACTGCTTCAGGTGACGGAGCCGAAGAACATGAAAGCTGACGTCTTAGACACACAAAAAGAACCTTTACTACCTTAACAACTTTGTAAAAATAAACATACATTACATTGTTTTTGAGACAATTAAATTACTGACAGGATAGCAGAGGACATGGAGGAGCATACATTGACATATCTTTTCACTCAAGAATGTTACTGCAAAAACACAGTAGTAGAATATATTACGGTGAGAATGACTAAGGTTCAGCTCGTCACTCTAGACTGTCACCCTCCCACTCAGTCCATCGCCGAGCCAGACAGTCTTCGATGTCATGGAAACCCAGTGACAAGTGCAAAGGTCTACTGCTGGCCTTCCTTCTTCTCTCCCTCTGATGAGCTTGAGCTGCTGCTGCTGCTGCTGCCTCCGTCGCGCTCTGCCGCCATCTGCAGGAAGGAATTCACTTGTTAGCGTTAAGTGACTGAAGCTGTACATTCACTTTCTATTCCTTTTAGGGTTTCAGTCAGTAATGTACCAATTGAACATCTTTACACCAAATAACATTAACAGACCTGCCAAACATTCAATAATGTCAAATGTCTTCAGGCAAGCATAATACCAGCTGAAACTATTTGTCAATGAATCTAGGAATCTCAATTGATTCCTAGATTCATTGACAAATAGTTTCACTACTATTTACTATTTACTAAAAAGTAATCACCCATTTTCAAAAAGAATCAGTAATGGTCAAATATGCCACACATTCCCAAGTTACAGTTACATGTAACTTGGGAATGCTACATGCTGCTTTCCTTAATCACTTTGGGTTTTAGGAAACACGTTTCATGATTCATAGACCAAAAGATGAATAGTTTAATCTGAAAAAACATCCTCATAAATACAGACTGTTACTCTGTTCCAGATGATGACTAAGTACCAGAATAAAGGACATCAGCTGCTCCTACCTTCTTGTAGGCCATTTCGAAGAGTTTAAGTGACGCCTGCTGCAGGTTGGTGGCCGCCTGTTTGATGTTCTCTCCTGTTTCAGAGTCCTTGTTGGCCAGAAGATCCCTGACCTTTGTGATCTCCTCCTTCAGCTTGGTGCACTGAGGATGGATCCAAAAGGAAGCATTAATGAATAAAGCTGGGCCATGTGTAAAAGACAAGGAGTACAAAGTGGTGGATTGCCCATAACAACAACAATAATGGCAGGATTCAAACCCTTAGTTCCAGTTTGTAGTTACCTCCTAGATCACAGTCATTCCTTCAGACAGTTAGATAATTAGGCCTCATGCAGCGACAGTCTCTTAAATTAGAACAGCAAGAGAAGTCAACTCCTGGGGCAACAGTCGTTATTCAAATCAGTTTTTACCCAGCATGAAGAATGAGGATTCACACTTGATCACACATTGTTGGTGTGTGTGTGTGTGTGTGTGTGTGTGTGGCTGAGAGATAATTAATAGCATAGGTAACGCCCCTAAACACTATACGAGAGCAGGTGTGCAAATACTCACAATTTAATCTCGTGTAAAACAATGTTTCTTGCGTTGGACAAACAACGTGTGGACTAAAAACAAGACGTACGATATTTTACTAGAGAAGAGACCAGTGCAAGATTAAAGATGAGTCCTCTATTGCTAGATTGCAAAACACAACAGAATGAAACCCTTTTATTTGAAATAACACAACCATTCGATGTGGAAGAGCCACAGAAGACTATATTGATGAATGTTAAACCAATTTTGCACCATGGCCGACACGGAAACACGACAAGTAAAGGAAAACTTTGCCTCCACTCCAACCAGCAGGAATCAGGCTGTACAGAGGGCAGGAACATTTTACCTTCAATAGACAAACTCTCTGGACGAGTTTATATTTATGACCCAGTGGAATCTGTCCCTGCATTAATTGAAATCCTGAAGCAATTTGGGACTCAGGATACAAGTTAAATTTCTCCAAAAGTAAATCTCTTTAAACAATTTAGCAATAAGGATTCCAGAAATGCAACTGCCTTTTCACAAGTGGGATTCCAAATTGTAATATCTGGGCATCCATCTTCACTCATAAATTTGAACGTTTATAATCAAAGTGATTTCTCTTCATTAATCACCAAGATAAAGACAGACTTTGTTTGATAGATGGAAAAAAACCATCTATGCTTCTTAACATGAGTTAATTCAAATAAGATTTAAGTTTTACCACATTTCTTATATCTTTTAATAACTTGGATAAGCATATTACAGACTTTTTATGGGATGATAAGCAACCACAAGTAAAGTGATGCTACAAAAACATCGATCTCAAGGTGGACTTTCTCTTTCAAATTTCAGATATTGCGCAGAAAATATACAGAACATAATATACTGGATCAGCACCCTCACGTAGGCTGGTGTCTAAATGAAGCTAAATCCTGTCCATCATCTTCTCTTCTGGCATTGGTAACTTCTGGACCAGCAGTCCCCAACCCGGTGCCACGGGCCAGTTTCGTCTTAGACAATATTTTCACGGACCGGCCTTCATGGTGTGGACAATAAATATGAGTTAATAAATACGAGGTAATAAAATGATACGACTGGCATTAAGACAATTATAAAGTGCATAAAAATACAACTCCAAACGCCAAATTAGTGTGAGCCCTGAGCTCGTTTCTCTGCAACGAGTCGGTCCCATCTCGGGGTGACGGGAGACAACGACACCTGACGTGTGCTCTTCATGTCCAGTCTACTGTTTAACTAAAACCTTTAGTCCAGTCTACTCTGTAACTTAAA
This sequence comes from Taurulus bubalis, assembly GCF_910589615.1. Lineage (NCBI taxonomy): Eukaryota > Metazoa > Chordata > Actinopteri > Perciformes > Cottidae > Taurulus > Taurulus bubalis. The sequence goes on from NC_136601.1 coordinate 22,772,262, forward strand.
ACCCGCTTCACAAAGACAGGATGTTGGAAATGGAAGCAGGTTTTCAGAGCTTTTTGCCGATTTCCGGATACTCTGCCTTGATTAAAAAAAAAAAAACACCCCCCTCCTTGCACACACATCACATATTTACTCAAAATGTCCTGTAGGCTGTCAGAGTTATTTTCTCTCAACTTCAACCCACTTCTCTAAACAGTGGAGGAGAACCAATGTTGGATGAATCTACCAATCAAATATTTTAACAGAAATTTGCCCACTAACCTCAGGCCAGTTCAACCACCACTAGATAAAAAAATAAAAAAAAATAACCAAAATGAAAATCACTTAAAAAATATGGGAACGAGACTTACAAGACCAGACCTTCTGCAGACTTCTGAAATCTGTAAAAACATCTTCTCTACGTCCCCTAGCCCAAACACGCAACAACTCATTCATTACAAGATTTAACACACTAAACAAGGAACAGAATGTTTAAAATTAGTTTTACAGACTGAAATGTGTCCAGACTTCACAGAAAACACCACACATGAGACTGCACACACACACACACACACACACACACACACACACACACACACACACACACACACACACACACACCCTTTTTGGGCTGCCACCAACTCTCCTCTTCACTCTGCGAACTTTGAGACAGAAGACTCTCCCCACCCCTAATCGTCGCCAAGAAAACTATCCTCATGACCGAATAATCAAGGCACAAAATCAATTAAATCGGGGCCTAATCAACTAATTGGATACATGTCGATATGATATTGACAAACTGAAAACCATTCGATAACCTTAATTTTACTCAATACCTCTTGACACACGCGCACACACGGCTGGGCGGTATGGCAAGGAATATTAGTTTTTCCTCAAATTTACATTTCTGTAGTATATTACTATGACTTATTACACAGATAATGTGTGCAACTATGCAACTGAAATTCAGCCTCCACTGAATACCCAAAGAAACTATTGCATAATCGTTGTGCATCTCTGGCTGGGAGGAATGCAGCTCCCCGTCGTGCCGCTGTGATGCTTGTGCTTTGGGCCGCTCCCTTGATGGTCTGATGCCATCACGCTTACACTGCCCACCTCCCCATGCACACAAAATGAAGATAAAAGTTTAACCTCGTCAGCTGGAAGCTGGTCCTTGAACTCCTCCATCTTGGATTCTGTGTCATGGACGATGCCCTCAGCCATGTTAACTGCCTCCACTCGGTCCTGTGCACAATATAATGAGGCTTGTAAGGAGACAACAGCTTGTTTTAAGTACACACAACGTAAAACATAACAGTGAATGACAATTAATCCGTAGCAGGGATCCAGACTCCGTTCCCCCACTGGTAGCCCCGGTGACAACTGAGAAAGTTGGTACGTGTATCTGTGTGATGCCTGTGAGTGTTCAAGTGTATGTCAGATAAAACATTTGTAGTAGGGGTGGAAGATATAAAAAGGTATAAAAAGTAGTTGCAGTAGTTTTCCCTAAGGTATGAATTTTGATTATACTGTCCTGACCGGCTTTTCAACAGTAATATACTATATTGTTGTAGGACTCGTCATTAGCTTGCACCAGCAAATAGTCTGGAAAAAGTGAGCCAGAAGGGACGAAGCCCATGCCTTTTTATGATGAAATGCACATGATTTCTTTATCGCACCCTTTTTTGGGGGCCGCATGGTATTAAACAGGAGACTTGATGTGCACGAGCTTGACAATCCAGACGTTTGCAACTGCTCAACTGTCAAATTGACTTCTGAGGTAAAGACGGAATAGAGCGCTGATGTCCCGCTCCATGATAATCAGCGTTCACTTTTATGAATGTTACAACATACAAAAATGGTCACAATCTGAAGCCCTGTGTAGAAATGCTGTGAACTCAGAAAGATTTAAACTACCATTATTTGTGTAAATCCACTGTTTCCCAGTCTTTACCTTTCTCCTCCTGTCCTCCTCTGCGTACTTTTCAGCATTTTTGATCATGTTCTCGATGTCATCTTTACTGAGACCTCCTGATGACTGGATCACAACTGAGCAGAGAGACAAAAAGATGTTGAGACACTCAACAAGCAGCCGTTTGACATTTATATTGGCCTATTAAAACAAATGAAAGTCAAAAGAAGACAGAGGACACAACCTTTTAAGACAAGGAGCTAAGCTCCCACAATGCTGTTTCATTAATACACCATGAAGCCAAATATTCAGGGTGGGTCTACTGGAATAATATTTCGTTGCCAATCTTAATGACTATTCTAAAGACATGACTGTTTAGTCCTCAGTGGTTATAACTACATGCGTCAACATTAGCATTAAACATTCATTTATTCTTACTAAAGACTAGGTTCAGGAATCATGAACAAAATGCTTGTTAATGTATCTTCAAATAAATGAATGACTGACTCTGCTGTTCTCGGCCAGTTCCCTTGTCCTTGGCAGAGACGTGGACGATGCCGTTGGCATCAATGTCAAAAGTCACCTCAACCTGTGGGACGCCGCGGGGTGCGGGCGGGAGTCCCACCAGAGTGAACTGACCCAGCACCTTGTTGTCTGCTGCCATCTCTCTTTCTCCCTGACACACCTTGATCTCTACCTGAGTCTGTCCATCAGCTGCAGTGGAGAACACCTGGAGGAGAACAGATAGAGCTACTTTAAAACATGTTTACACTCAACACGTTTTTACAGACAAGAATTTTAGACCCGTCAACAGTTGTTCTTGTTTAAACAAATGAGGCAATAGAAAGACTCAAACTGGGCAAAATCCATTCCGACACCTTGCACAACTGGTTCCAGTACCTGGCTCTTCTTGGTGGGAATGGTGGTGTTCCTGTTGATGAGTTTGGTGAAGACTCCGCCCAGGGTCTCAATACCCAGAGACAACGGTGTCACATCCAACAGAAGCACATCAGTGACATCACCGGCCAAAACACCACCTTGGATGGCTGCTCCTATGGCAACGGCCTCATCAGGGTTGACGGACCTGCTGGGAGCGCGGCCGAACAGATCCTGAACAGTTTGCTGAACCTGTAGAGACAAACACCCAATGTTATAATAGAACAGCAATGATGATCATTAGGGCCCGAGCATTGAGGGAGTCGGAGCGAAAGGACCTATTGTTCTTCGATTATTTATTATTATTATTATTATTATTATTATTATTATTATTATTATTAGAGGCCGAGCACAGACGTTGTCGGACCTTATTGAAATTCTATTGTTTTTTTCTTCTGATTTTTTATTTTAGAACATATTTGGGGTACTTGCCATGCTCCAAAACTCACTTGTCAGGCTTTGTGAAAAAAGACATCTGATCAAAAATGTCTTTCTAGCGCCCCCTAGAAGTTGGAGAGGCAACGCCCTTCAGCCAGTGTCAGATTGACTTAACACATGTCCACATCCACTACAACATTTTTAATTTTTGCGAACGCCTCCTACACACTGGGTCAGATTCATAACCAAACTTGCAGTGGATCATTATTTGAGCTATATCATCAAAGGTTATTAAAAGCCTGTTGATATCTCATTGTGTTTACATGATATGGACTAATGAATTTCTTTGGGGCGTGACTTGTACATCATACACATAACTTCAAAACCATTTGGCCTAGCATCACCAAATTTGCAGCATATGTGCACATCCCAAAACATACCAACATGTTTATGCCCATCAACCATTAGGGGTGCTACAATAATTTGGCCATATTGGCCTTTGTACAAACTCCTACAGAATGTATGCAATTGATTACTTTTCATCACAAAGATCTAAAGACCATCTTGATGAATTTGAGTCAAAATGTTGAGTTTTTGTTGAACGACCTTGGCGAGAAAATGACACGTTTGCGGTGCATCTGAATGCCACCCAGTCTTCCTCCATGCGCAAGGAGCTGCTGCACTCAACAGCAAACTGGTTTGTTGGACTCAACACAAGCTTAGCTTGGATTTTTGATGGCAGATGAGCATGAAATGCCAATGTGTTTATATTATTGATGCATTTTTTTTATGAAACACTAAGCTTAGGGCAAGTTATTGCAGCAGTCCTACTTGGATTGGTGTCATCCTTGACTTTTTTGTAGCTGCATGTTATATAATGTCCTCCTTTTCTTTAGGTCAAATAAAGTTCACTAAAATATGTTCGTTAGGACCTGTGGTATCATGATAAGTACCTTGGGCATACGGCTCATGCCTCCAACCAGCAGCACCTCTCCGATGTCTCCCTTGGACACCTCGGCATCCTGCATGGCCTTCTGACAGGGAGCCACAGTGCGTCGGATCAAATCTGCCACAATGCCTTCAAACTGAGCACGAGTCAGCTTCATGTTGAGATGTTTGGGACCAGAGGCATCCATTGTCAGGTAAGGAAGGTTGATGTCAGTCTGGAGGAGAGAATACACATGCGATTACTCGGTTTTGTGTTATGCTGCATCAGGAGGGGAAAAATAAAGTAATTTTCTCTTTTTGAACAAACTGAAGAAAAAAAAAAAGAAAGAGCCTACAAGATACAAAAAGGGAAAATGTACTTAGTGTCTCATGTTAAATGTCAGCAATGCTGAGGTTCCTCATCTGTGTACCTGTAGTGCAGAGGACAGCTCACACTTGGCCTTCTCAGCCGCCTCTCGGACTCGCTGAAGCGCCATGTTGTCTTTCATCAGATCTACACCAGACTGAAGTGACAAGCCAAAAAACACATTAAAGCCTTAAAATACAGGTAAAAAAAGATTCATCTAAAAATAGTAAAAACCTAAATGATTACCTCTCTCTTGAACTCCTTGACAATGTATTTGAGGAGGTGCTGGTCGAAGTCCTCGCCCCCCAGGAAAGTGTCGCCGTTGGTGGACTTCACCTCAAAAACTCCCTTCTGGATCTCCAGGACTGAGATATCGAACGTCCCTCCACCCAGATCATACACAGCAATACTGGAAACAGACGCAAGTCAAACAACCAAACATTTAATAAAATACCAAGTACTTTCAGTGTTTCCCTATGCAAACATATATTATGCCATCTCTTTCTGTGTTTCAGTCAGAACTGCTACTACTGGTTGTAGTAGTCAACACCAGCAGTTGTAGTGAACGCTCTCTACTTACATTTTATCCTCTGTTTTTTCCAGGCCGTAAGCCAGAGCAGCGGCTGTTGGCTCATTGATTACACGCAGGACGTTCAGACCAGCGATCTGACCAGCATCTTTGGTAGCCTAAAGAAATCAAACATTTGGGAATGTTGTGCATTTTTACTACAAACTTTGGTTCCCAGATAGTTCTCTGCAACACAAATAATCAACAAAACTAATGGTCATGCCAACTGTGAGTGACTGCATTTCCCCTGTTTGGAGCCTTGGGTTGAGAATGGGACATGGTTCACTTTTAAAAAGCAGTAAAAAGGTTGCATTTGCCTGTACAACTGTACGCTGCTCTGACCAACCTGCTACAATGATTTGAAATGTCCATTCTACTCCTATTATATTTTAATTGAAATGTCAATATTATCAGAAAACACTCCATAAACGTTCATTGTTATGCCGATGATACTCAACTATATCCGTCAATCAAGCCAGATGAAATCCACTAGGTCGATAAACTTCAAGCGTGTCTTAAAGACATCAAAACCTGGATGACCTGCAACTTCCTGCTGCTGAACTCGGACAAGACTGAAGTTATTTTACTCGGCCCAGAACACCTCAGAAATCAAGTATATGATGATATCGTTTCTCTAGATGGCATTGCTCTGGCATCCACTTGTCCTTTAACTCCCACGTAAAACAAATCTCAAGGACTTTTTCCACCTACGTAACGTTTATATTATATAAATATCAGGCATCTTGTCTCAAAGTGATGCAGGAAAGTTGATTCACGCATTTATTATTAATATTATATATAAAATTAATCCAGTTCAATTTGAAGTCCAACAATAAATATTGTTGATATATTATTCAATTGAACTTTCTTTATTTGATTTATTTATTTTTCAGTTGTTGACTTCATCCAGATGTTATACAACTGTTAAGTTACTTCAATATATTTGGAACTAAATCAAAAAGGACAAGTTAGACTTGGTTATTGGGATGTTCCTGATCTTTGCTGGAGGGAATTCTCTCTAAATGGACCTCACTGAACTTTAATTGAATGCCCCAGGCCTAGAGTGCTCAACAAGAGTTCATCTTTAAAATCCATCTCATGGTGGAGGGGTGACTTTAGTGTTAACACCTTTAAGAAGTTCTTTCTGAAACATAACACTTTGTCTGAGTGTTCATCGAAATGCTTTTATAGGAATTGTCAATCTCACGGATTCTACTCTGAGTGGACAAATACGTGCTCATCAAACTGAAGTGCAAGTGTGTGCGCACCTGTCTCTGAGAGTCGTTAAAGTAAGCTGGTACAGTGACCACAGCATTCTTCACTTTGGTTCCCAGATAGTTCTCTGCAACACAAATACCAAATAATCATCAAAACTAATGGTCACATATGGATGAGGTAAATGTCAAAGAAAATATCTATTCAGTGCCGTTTCAGTCATACCTGCAGTCTCCTTCATCTTCATCAGGACGAATGCACCCCCCTGGCTGGGAGAGTACATTTTCCCATTAACCTCCACCCAAGCATCACCGTTAGATGCACGCACAATCTTGAAAGGGACGTTCTTTCTGTTGATGTTAAATAAAGACGATTATTTGAGTTAATATTTGAAGTCAGTGTGTAAAATCTTAAAAATGTTTTGTTTTTTATGTGGGCATACATTGTTTTTGTTGTGTGTATCCAAAATACAATTCTCCTCAGGAAAGTACGGTGTGAATCATTCAGTATCTCACAAGTTAATTTGATCAAAATCAGGAATCAATTAAAAAATATTTTAGATTCAAATTTGATTCACTACATTGAGGTGCCGAATGAAGGATCTCTTCCAGTCCACTGAGTGGAAAATGATGACATGAAAGCAAAGCGAGTGTGTGCCTTAATCATGCTACACTTGCCCAAATAACTGCAAAAACTCAGCAAAAATACACTACGAATAATAATAAGTTCAAGTTATAAAAAAAAAAAAACAAGCCTGTAATACAAATAAAACTGTTAAATCTCAGAAACTTACCAAACACAAATTAACAAAATAGCCCTGGTACTTGAGACATGTTGAGCTGAACTTTTGTCCAACACTGTTTCCATTTATTCCCGACGCTCGCTTTGAAAGCCAAGGAATGGCTGATGTGTGCGAGTTAAGCCTCCATTTCACTACAACCACCTAAATAAGGTGGCAGCTACCGTTTCAGTAAAAATCACAATATTAAAACGGTTGTTGTTGAATTATTCCTTGTTCCGCTTGACTTCACGTTTCACTTAATGAAAGTGATGCTTGACTCATGTCATGCGGTACAGTCAGTGCGCGTGAAGAAAACAGCTGAAGCAGTGCTGCTTTTTCTTCTTTAACGCTCAAGAATGTTCATATTTTAATGAAATATTTAGTTTGTTTTGGAGGGGGAAAAACATTATTAAAATAGATTTTTGGAAGCTTTGAATCAATTCAGATTCTTACATGAATCATTGTCCCCACCAACACACACACACGAAACTTACAGGTCGTTCTGGACCTCGGCATCGTCATAGCGACGTCCAATCAGTCTCTTGGTGGCATACAGCGTGTTTTGAGGGTTGGTGACAGACTGGCGTTTAGCAGGCATGCCCACCAGACGCTCCCCGTCGGCTGTGAAGGCGACGACAGAAGGAGTAGTTCTAGCTCCCTCTGCATTCTCCAACACCTGAGAGCCCAAGAGAAAACCTTTAGTTGCTTCATGAAACTTCAGACTGTTCATCTACCCAGACCGACCTCAGACTGACCTCCTTTCTCTCTGTCACGCATCTTTACACAAAGTATAGCGTGAGGTTTACTTGTGCAGAGAGAAGAAAAAGATAAAAAATGGTGCTGCCTCAATATTTTGTATATCATTTAAAAATATTTATAGTAGGTAAGACTCAAAGAAATTAACTGAACATCAGGAAATAAATGTCTGGGAGGATTCTCTATCCAAGACTCAAACAATCAGTAATCAGGATAAAAATGTCATACAAACACACACACACATATATATATATATATATATATATATATATATATATATATATATATATATATATATATATATATATATATATATATATATATATATATATATAAACAAATAACAGGAATATAGTCTGATGAAACAGTTTTTACTAATTTTGTGCCCAATGAATACATAGGAAGTCAGTCAGTTTCACCTCATTTTACTGCAACTTTAAAGTATTACACCTTTATCAGAAAGACTTATTTCACCAGTCAGTATTGACAATTAAACAAATCTGTTTAAGCCAAAGATTTACTCAAAATCTATTCCATTTGCTAGGTTTATTCTCCTTCCAGTAAACGATGACTAACACTATTCAGGAAACTGTTATGCATGATGCAATGTTTCAAAATAATGAATACAAATGCCAGGCTCAACTGTAACCTTTCCTGGAACATAATGTTACAAACAAAAAGACTCTCAAATAAGCATTTGCATCTTAATAATCCACTAGAAAGGCAGAAAATGGTGTGTGCGTGTGTCTGGATGTGGCCACTTATCAGATATAAAGCTATATCTGAAGGGCAGAGTTTCTGAACCACACTGAAATCACGACGGTCAACTCAAGTATATTTACATCCCATTCAGATAGAAGGCATTTCAGTAACACTTTGAACATCTTACAAGCGCTGCTGATGGAGTATACTAGCCTATAGACATTTAACTTTCTATTTTAACACATCAAACTGTCGAGGACAAAAAGCTCACAGGTTGACATACTTGACCATCTATGACAGATATGTGATGCGTTTGTTGGTCCTCACCTTGGCCTGCTTCCCCTCCATGACGGCAACACAGGAGTTAGTGGTTCCCAGATCAATGCCAATGACTGCGCCCTTGATGGCCTCTGACCTACAACAGTGAAGAAATACACAATTAATTGTTTGATTCAGGAACAGCGCAACATTTAGGGGGAATGGAATATAATATTCATACTATGAAATCTTTTTCGTTAGCTTAGAAAAGGCCATTTATATACATAGTGAGCACTGTTGGAGTCATCTTGCCCAGTCGGATACTGGCTATGGCAAGAGCCATTCGCGTTTTACGTTATCTGAATGTAAGAATGCGTTATAAAAACCGGTTTATAAACGGGCCTTGGTGCGAATTTATTATTTATTTACCAGCATAACTGGCGTTTTATTGGTATTTTTTATGTAATTTATTATCAGGCTGCAGTCAGCTGAGCTCCACCACAGACAGACAAGCAGAGAGGCTGCTGTGCAGCAGTGAACCAGGTGAAGAGAAGATTACTAAAGCTGACGGCAACGTACACAGGGACATTTTCCCCACTGCGGGACTAATAAAGGATTATCTTATTTTCAACTTTTCAAATTGATTTAATGAAAAGATGGTGCAGTTTGAACCTGAGACAGTACAGAATATCACAGTATGCCAACACAAAAAGAGTTAGAAATATTCCCCCCTTTTTTTTTTGCACTCAATTAGGTGCATTTTAATTAAAAACCAAAAGGTCCATCTTCAGGACACGAGGTAATTCAACGTGCATAACAATTCAGTAACTTCAGCCTTTTTTCAGACTCAACAGCTTTCATGCACAAACATGAAATATAAAAGTCCAACTACTGAGAAGTAGTTTAAAAAAAAAGACCCAAATGATGTAAAACAATTTAAAAACTATTCAAGTGTACAAAATTAACTTTTCTTCTGATTACCTTATCAGTAGGTACATAGTGAAAAACATGTTGCTACACTCACTTCATCCTGAGGTGCATCACTGACAGACCCAAGTCTGGAGGAATTATTAATGGAGAACTGGGGATGTGTTTTTACTCCTGACAAGAGTCTTTAAGTCTGGAGTTCTAGACAAAGTCACTCTGAGGTCATAGATGGGAGTGTAGTAGTGAGTAGTAGGTCATGCTCAGTGTCCAGTCTATCCCTGTGTTTAGTCTTCTGGTGAACCAGAGCTGAGAAGCCACTCCCACAGAGACAGGAAGGAGGTCTTTTTTACGGATACTCACTCCACATTGCTGCACCAGAACTGGGGCGTTCACACCAAACACAAAGCGAATTTTTTACGCGAGTAGATTATATACAAAGTCAATGCACAGACGCGAGTAACGCGCATTTCCACCGGGCGGCATGAACGACGCGACACGAAAGATTTGCCTCATTCTCGGAGAGTTGAATTTTTTAACTCTGCCGAAAGATTGTTGTTCCGCCGTGTCGTTAAAGCCTCTCAGCATTGACGCTCCGCCTGACATCCCTGACGTCCTGCCGTTGTTGAATCAGAGACTATGGAGGATAAGTTGATAGTTTGGAAGCGGCCGTCATCTAGAAGCTGGAGAAGCTGTGGCGGATAATATTATATATAATATTAATATTATGAACCGAGGTCGTTTGGTTGATGTTCTGGTGTTTGTGGGACTTCCACAACATATACAAAGCAGAAATTGTGGTTATTTCTTGCATGGTAGAAATTAACTGTTTTCATGGCGATAAGCCCCTCCTCCTATCCGGCGCAAATGATCACAAATAGTCCAGCAAGTAAACTCACACGAGTAAAGAGACATAAACATCTGCGTCGCTTTTGGTGTGAACACAGCATTGAGTAGTGTGAATAGACACCACCGCTGCATAATAACGCCCCTTCAAAATAAAAGCAACATTTTCATTTGCCCATGCCAAGGCCCTTGACCCACCAGTTGAGAATCCCTGGGAGAGGACAGAAGAAACGACTGATAATGACAGATGTCCATGTTCTTCATTTTTTAGAAACTTCACTCAGAAATTGTATTTATTTTATCAATATTTCACATTTGTTACCAGTGAGGTATTAATGATTCTATAGTGACTTTGCTGTTGTAGCTCTGAGTTGTACTAAAATCCTAAAGATACCTGAAAGCAGGTGGGGATAGGTGTAGTTTTCAGCAGAGAGGTACACATCACTAAATCTTACACACTGGGCCTTTAAGATTATTAGGGCACAAGCACGAAAGGAGAGTACGAGAAACCTATGGTTTTTGTAGTTCTGCAGCGATTGTGCCCAGAGGGTTCCATGCGCACACCACGGTTAGGGATTAAGTTCTTCCATAAAGTTTTATGTTTGTCCATAAAGTTTCATCATTGCTCTTCTCTTTGAACGCATGTTAACTACGCTCGGCATGCTCAGGTGCAAGGGCCCTTTCATTGTTATTTGAATTACTAATATTGTATTATTATTGGCATGATCATTATAGAAGTTTTACTAAGAAGTATTAACAGTCAAGAGCAGTGATGTTTACTTCATAGTATACTTTGTATTCAGAATTATACTCTGATCCTGCTCTCTGGCACTCCAACAACTGAGTATCTATGTGAGAAACTATAATTCACCATAATTAATCAATTAAAGACATCATAGGTTTTGTGCTGGTACTCACGCATAGTCCCTTCTGGACAGTGCTCGGAGAGCATCTGGTTGGAAGCCACCCGCCCAACATGCCTGTGTATACAGAAACAAAGTAACACATGAACCATTGGTCTTTAATCTTTATCAATGTCAGAGAATTGGATTACTTGTTACAGTAAGGATAGTTTGCCTTGAGACCTTTCTCAGACTATGAAATACAAAGAAACAAATCACAAACATACATATTCCAAGTACACAACTGACTTCCTATTAAGAAGCAGTACAACCAATACTTGAGACGATCAATAAGTTATGAATGTAAACGTAGGAACAACGCGTGAGAAACGTTGCAGCCTGTTTCATATGAGCCGTCGTCTGCGGAGCTTTGGTCAAGCCAGCCAGCGCTTGAAATTGAAAGCTAGTCTATTAGCAGCGTTATGGTAGAGATGCTTGAATAGCTCAAAAAGCCCAAAGATAGACCAACAGTTAAGCACTAAATTGTCCAATTTGCTGTAACAAATCAATAACATTAATTTGCACATTATATGAAATACAATTAGAATAAAATCTGAAGTAACACCACTGTACTGTTTTTAAAAAAATAAAGAGGAGCTCAAAAGTTACATTATCATCAAATAATATTTGATCTGTAATAATACCAATTTCTTTATTGGTAAGCTAAATTTGACACTGGAAGTCAAATTACAATATAATATTCATAATGTCCTCATTTAAACATTATTAATACAGGAGGTATAAGAGGTTATAAGACATGTTCAATGGATTCCAGTGAAGGAAGTCCCTTAATTAGTCCCACAGTGGGGAAATTTATTCTCTGCCTTTTTACCCATCCTTAGTATTTTAAGGAGCAGTGGGCTGCCCCTAGTAAAGCAGCCCACTTCGACATGCAAGTTATGGGGAGACTGGGGATCGAACCGGCAACCTTGTGGTTTCAGGACATCCTCATGAGCTACAGCCCTACTATTCATGTCAAACAGTGGTATTTATTATTTCCTCATATCATTATTAAAACAAATCCTTAAGCTGTTATGAGAAACGTTCACAAGATTTAGTTCAGGATGACCGTGACTATGTCCATGTTTCAAGTGATTTTACTGGACAGTTTGAGGAAATAAAAAAGGGAAAGTCAGCTCAATTTACAATATTCATATTTGGACATGTAGAGAGCTTGCTAGTGGTCTTCCAACCACTCAAAGCGCTTTAACGCATGGATGAATGTCATTATGACTTGACCCATTCACACACACTGATGGCAGGCGCTACCATGCAAGATGTCACCTGCACATCAGGACTAACTGACATTCATATCCACACTTATATCCATGGCAGAGCAACTTGGGTTCAAGTGTCTTGCCCAAGGACACAACTACATGGACTACCGGAGCTGGGGATCGAACTACTGATCCTCTGACGACCCACTCCTCCACAGTCGCTCCAGCATGTGATAAGGCAGTTATGTGATGAAAAGCCCGAACGCAATATGTGATAAGTTATGGTGCATTATAAAATAAGCCAGAACTCAATGTGTATTAACACACATTACATGTTCAATAACTACGAATAATAACTATTTTTAAAAATGACTTTTGAATGAATGCTATTTTAAATTTTAAAAAATTACCAAGCTCACATAACTCCATTTGAGAACCACTAGTCTAAATAGCAACTGAAAAGCAGTACCAAGATCATCTTTTATGGCAACATGTAGGGACCTAATGCTGGATATAAAGTGTTACATTAATTCATCCCTTGCATTTATCTTGAACAGTGGAGAAATCTTGATCTCTAACAGCTACAACAACTACATGGCTTTCATTCCATGTCATAAATGATATATTGTCATTTGAGCTTAATTTCCTTCTAATTTTCTCAAAAACTGTATAGTAAAAACCACATGACATTTGACAAAAACATTGTCAGTCTCCTTTTAAAAAATAAAAACAGTACAGTGGTGTAACTTCAGATTATACTATAACTGGATTTTGTATGATAAACAACATGTTTTAGACTTCTTACATCAAACTGGACATATATTGCTTAAATGGAGGTATATCACCATGCTTTTTGGGCCATCCCAGCACCGGTACCGTAACACCGGCTGGCTTGATCGAAGTTTCGCATATGACTGCTCAGGACTCACGTTGGGCAGGGGACACGTCATTGAAGGTCACTTGTCACCTCTTAGAAACAGTGAGCCACTATTATTCAACACACATGATTACGTAAATCTATAGCATAATATACTAATAAGGATATCATTAAAAAAAAAACATGTCTTGCGTGGTAAACCAGATAGATAAACAGGTAAGACATCACCGTAGCCCCAAGCACCCGGTATCAGCTAGCTAGCTTTACCACTTTAAAGGGAACATTGTGAGTAGCAATAGATAGGCATTGGTCACGTTGTTTAACACCACTTACAATTATATATATTTACCAATTGAAATAACACAGGCCGCTTCTATGAAGCCAACTACAATTGACACATTAGTACCGTTCGTCACGTTACGTTAAGTAAGCTGGCCTCACGCTAATAGTTAGCATGCTGAGCTAGCCGGGTGCTTGTCAAACGTTATAACTATGGTCAATATTAGCGTGCGTACAATAACTCATACAAGTATATTTGGAACTCACCTTCTTAACTAAAGAGGACACATTTATTGTAGAGTTTCTTTTCGGGAGAGTCCTTGAAACGCATTTGGCGACACTCAACATGTTGACAACTCGGCTGACAGAGCAACTAGCTATATCAAATATAACGTTCAAACAGACTCCCTGAGATGTTGGACTGCGAAAAGCTTCGAGTTGTCTCTCCGGATGTCTTTTCGTCTTCGGGCTTCCAGGCGGCGTGTCCAGGTATGGCTGACAGGAAAGCGACCGGCGGAACTACAACTGGAGAGGAACTGCGAACGTTCTTCTAGAAGGAATTATCCAACACATGTTGCACCATGCACCGCTGAAGGACCCCGACTTGGCTTTCATAATTACTGCCTGTGTGGTTTTTAACAGTTAAGAACATATTTTAGAGCTGTGGATGAAATAAAGGTAAGCATGTTATTAAATATATGATACACATAACGTATGACAGATTGTTGATCTAGAAACTAAATAAATGACGACAAACTTTCTGTCTTTGTGATCATGAGCAGCACAGGGCAGGGGACGTTTTGAATAGTGGGCATGTGAAGGTCATGATGTAAGCGGAACGAGAGGGATGTCACGTGTGTTGCATCAGGTAGACTGAAAGAACCCGGTGGGCTCCAACCGGGATTTGAACGCTGATTTCTAGATGAAAACTGGGTGATATTCGGTCACAACATCGAAGAAATATTTGTACCGTCTTTTTCTTTTTTGTTACAACATCAAGGTGTCACAAAACACCAATTTGTTTGGTTTTTATATTTTATTTGTTTTCTGATTCACTAACTTATATAAAAGAGATGCTCACTGTAGGTCTGAACAACAAAAGGACCACAAACAAGAATTGTCTTTCTTGATCTTTTAATGCCCTCAATATCTTGTATTGTGAATATAATTAAAGTAATTTCCATTCAGTCACGTGAGGCTGATCATTACTGAGTGCGGGGTTTGATGAGTTATATAATTTCAGTTGAACCTGAAACACTGAGCCTAATAAATTAAGTATTAAAGAGAAACCATAATCATATTCTGTGTTATTTAATAATTACTTCATAATCAGAATTTCAAAACACAGACGCAAATAATTAATAAATAAGACAAATCGGCCCTCGTTCATGAGCAGGACATAGAACGCAGTATAAATACCACACACAGTGTATAAATACTCAATGCAGTTTGTTTAACAGGTAACAGACAACAGAGAACACAACTCCACTCTGACACTGATGATAACTGTCTTTATTAGTATCAGTACAATGATGATAACTGTCTTTATTAGTATTACAGTGATGATAACTGTCTTTATTAGTAGTAATACAATGATGATAACTGTCTTTATTAGTATTAGTACAGTGATTTTATAATCCATATTTGACAACCCGGACCACCCTCTCCATCACCTACTGCAGGGCAGTGGATCACTTTCTCCAACAGACTGATTCAGCTCCGCTGTCACGAGGACCGATACAGGAGAACATTCCTGCCCACTGCTATACGACTTTCTGGCCAGTCAGTCACTCAACTATAACACGGTTTGTTTGTTTGTTTGGCTACATCTTTGCACTACTGTTTTGTTAGTTAATTTAATAATGTATTATTTTATTTTTTTAATAAATATATTGTGCATTTTTCTTATTATTAATTCTTTCGGACCATTTATTTTTCTTCCTTTCTCTCCTCTTACCGGTGTTACGGTTTAACAGGCGACCATGTTAACTGGCGACTTTCGGCCGAAAGAGTCTACTGTTGTCGTCGTTACAGCAGATGTTGAGAATAGCAAGAGAACACGTAGCTGTCCTCATGAATGCCGCATTGTTTAATTCTGCAGTTCAATGTCTAACCTTTTCGTCTAAAGTCTCTGGTCAAAATATACCGGACTAGACGTTGTTGAGTCTTTTCTGGGAAATAATCCACGCGAGTGGAAGCGTCGCTTGTTGTTTATGTGTTGAAACAGGAAGTCAGCAAATTGCCTTTCCTTTGAAATAAAGTTGTTACAAATAACACATAATGACTGTTGAGTCTGTTTTGTGCAAATATCTGTCACGTAAATTAGCTCTATAGTACACGATAAAAGAAGAGAAAAAAGATATACGTTTAATTAACGGGATTCAAACTCATATCATTGGGTGGAAGAAGATCAGAGGTCAGTGGCATTACCACTACACCAGGATAGACATAGTGGATTTTCTTGTGGATTTACAATGAAATCATCTACAACACAGTCAGCAGTTACATTTAAACGGCAGGAGAGCCACCAGATCAACTTGCGACCAACTGCGACTCCATGGAGCATGTTGACGTGACCTGCGGAGCGCTACAATATCGCTGCTTTCTCAAACTAATAGACAGCTGTTTGATATCAGACCATTCGAAACGTCTTCGTAGAACTACAAATTAATGAGGCAGATATTTGTGGTGTTGTTATGAGGTGAAAATACACAATGTGGACAATAACGCAAAGGAGGGAACAAGAAAAGCAGAGCCATAAAATTAAGAATTCAACCAGCCAAGAACACAGATGTGAAACAGTTGAGTTCAATTGAATTTAATAAGGGAAATACATTATCACAACACAATATGTAAACATGGTGCACACTCAAGGTGAACGAATAATATTTGATACAAAGAGTTAATTTTTTTTTCATTCTTGTTAGTTGTAAGGCTGTGATTTATACCACTTAATATGTGAATATGACAAACTTAATATGGTCAATGCCCATCTTTGAACAGATGGT
The DNA here is from genome assembly GCF_910589615.1 of Taurulus bubalis. Lineage (NCBI taxonomy): Eukaryota > Metazoa > Chordata > Actinopteri > Perciformes > Cottidae > Taurulus > Taurulus bubalis. The sequence goes on from NC_136601.1 coordinate 22,789,091, forward strand.
AAACGATCACATATGGGTGTAATGTTTGGGTATTCATACACTTATGACCATATATAATTTATGATACACATCATAATGTGTTTGACCACATTGACTTTGTCATATATTCACATGGTTTAGGTGTCCCTTATTAAATTCAACTGAACTCCACTGTTTTGTAGTTCAACAAAGACGTTTTGAATGGTCTGATATTAAACAGCTGTCTATTAGTTTGAGAAAGCAGCGATATTGTAAAGTGCTCCGCAGGTCACGTCAACATGCTCCATGGAGTCGCAGTTGGTCGCAAGTTGATCTGGTGGCTCTCTGCTGTTTAAATGTGACTGCTGACTGTGTTGTAGATGATTTGATTGTAAATCCACAAGAAAAATACACTGTGTCTATCCTGGTGTAGTGGTAAGGCCACTGACCTGTGATCTTTTCCCACCCAATGATATGAGTTCGAATCCCGTTAATTAAACGTATATCCTTTTTCTCTTCTTTTTTCGTGTACTATAGAGCTAATTTACGTGACAGATATTTGCACAAAACAGACTCCACAGTCATTATGTGTTATTTGTAACAACTGTATTTCAAAGGAAAGGCAATTTGCTGACTTCCTGTTTCAACATATAAACAACAAGCAACGCTTTCACTCGCGTGGATTGTTTCCCAGAAAAGACTCAACAACGTCTAGTCCGGTATGTTTTGACCAGAGACTTTAGACGAGAAGGTTAGACATTGAACTGCAGAATTAAACAATGCGGCATTCACGAGGACAGCTACGTGTTCTCTTGCTATTCTCAACATCTGCTGTAACGACGACAACAGTAGACGCTTTCGGCCGAAAGTCGCCAGTTAACATGGTCGCCTGTTAAACCGTAACACCGGTCACTCCACTGCACACTTCATATTTAAACACTCATGCTGTACGAGCCATTTTGCTTTGCTTGATGTATGTTGAACCTCCCACCACTGGGTGGCGTAAGGCCGACTTTAACTGAGTCGGCCCTATATAATCAGGAGTGGCATTAGGGTCAGGTGGTTGCTCGTTTGATAAGCACACAGTTTTTTGACCGCTTGGGACGCTTGGAACGTTTTGTGTGAACACTTTGTATGACAATACTGGAATATTGGAGAGTACAGAGTAAAACAAATGTTATGGTTTATTTTATGATTTCAATACATGCAGTTAAGATCTTCCAATAAGACTATGATTTATGTTCTGCAAAGAATAAACATGTTGGACGACACAACTGGACATCCTCATTAATGAAGCGCGTCAGGAATATTAATCAATGAGCAGCCAAGTAGTGCCTCTAGGGTGAATAGGTCACATGGGCACTACACTTAAGTCAAAAAACTAAGCTTAATTGGGAGGCAGTGGAGACTTAAGCAAGCAAGTAAGCTTTGATGGCAAGCACATGGAGCTTCGGAACAGCTGATTGACATCGCTGATTGGAACAACTGATCGCTGAATTGGACAGCTGATCGGTTACGCCTGGGGGTCAACAGCTGATCGACGTCACGTGCTCAGGGCCAGGGTCCGCTTTGCTGGAGGCAACCGCAGGGCGATTGGACATCGCGAGCGGCAGGAGCGGCGCTGAAGCTACGTTGAGTGCGGCAGCGACGGCGTTGGAGCGGCATCGGAGCTACGCTGAAGCTACGGTGGTGCAGCAGCGGCATCGGAGCGGAGCCAAGCGGTGGCATCAGAGCGGCGTTGAAGCTACGGTGGTGCAGCGGCGGCGTCGGAGCGGTGGCATCAGAGCGGCGCTGAAGCTACGGTGGTGCAGCAGCGGCATCGGAGCGGAGCCAAGCGGTGGCTTCAGAGCTGGCGCTGAAGTTACGGCTTGGAAAGGAGGCGCGGCGGTACGTCGGGAGCGGCGCTTCATTGGGTGCGGCAGAGGTGCGCCGGAGCTGTGTTGGAGCTGCGCCGGCGGTACAGTGCGAAGCGGCAGAGGTGAGCAGGTGGTGACTGTATGAGCCAGAGCGAACACTCAGAACTGACTTGTGCAGCACGAACAATGGAAGGAGACGTAGCAGAGACTGAGCCTCAGATTGATGCAAGTCAAATGGACCTTTCTGTGAAAAAACGGACTGTTAGATTAACAGAAAAAGCACTCTTGGAAAAGATTATAAATCTGCAAAAAGAAAGAAAGACAATGTTTCAAAGAGCATATGGGCGTAGAGAAATACTTTTGGGTTTGATGGTTGATAAAAGCTATGTCAAAGAGGTAAAATGTACATTTGACCAATTCAATGCTTTCTGTGGAGAAGCAAGGGTGAAACATGAAACTTTGCTGCAGTTAGTCCCTAAAGAGGAGGTGACAAAGCAGCAAACATGGTATAACCTAAAACTGCTCAGTATCAAGCTCTTCAGTGGAGATGTAACAAAATGGTTGCTAGACAACAAAAGTTGCCCCAACTCCGAAAGTGGAGAGGTCCACAATGATGGGGCTAATGTGGAGCCTCACGACAGTGTTTCAAATGTGCAATCCAATGCGTCAAGCAAACGCTCAGGTCGATCAAGTAACATGTCAAAAAGCAGCAAGTCTACGACATCGGCTACACGGCTTGCAGCAGAGGCAGAACAAGCTGCGCTGCAGCGCTACATAAGAAACACGCTTTGGAGGAACAAGAGGAGCAACTAAGGAAGGAAAAGGAGCAGCTCGCAATTGACACTGAAGTAGCAGCAGTTGGAGCAAAGCTAGCAGTGTTGAACGCCTCAAACCACCATGACAATGCTTCAAGTGCACACTCGGATGGAATGGAATCGTACTTCAAAAAGGGAACAGCACTCCATCCTCATGCTGAACAATACAAGCCGCAGCCAATTGAATCGTTTCAGCACCAATATTCATTATCGGGTAACACTCAACCAACAATGGTAAAACCAGTGGAAGTGGACGAATTTGTAAATGAAAAAGCAGGTACTCAGACAAAGTACAAGTGGCAAACATCCGATCAAATAAAATCACGTCAATCAGACGCAGACCGTGGTGGTTATCAATCAAAACCACCTCAAGGCAATCCTCAAGTACCTGGAGAGCTCTACAGTCTGCTACAAAGACAGAATGATGTAGCAACACTCCTTGTGCAGACGCAGAACTCCCAGTTGCTTCCACGGAGAGAAATCCCTACGTTCGCTGGAGATCCTCTTCAGTTCCGATCGTTTATGCGAGCATTTGAGCACTGTGTGGAAGCTAAAACTAACAGAGGGGACTGTCTGTATTACTTAGAGCAATTCACTAGGGGACAACCTCAAGACCTGGTGCGTAGCTGCCAGCACATGGCTCCAGAAAGGGGTTACTCCTACGTACGTAAAGACCTTCTTCAGGCACATTTTGGCAATGAATCAAAGATCACAGCTGCCTATGTGGACAAGATCATTAGATGGCCTGCTGTTAAATCAGAGGACGTAAAGGGGTTACAGGCATACGCATTGTTTCTAGAGAGTGTTGCAATGCTATGGAGGACTTGCACTATCTAGATGAATTTAACATGCCAGCGAACCTGAGGACTATCATGCAGAAGCTTCCCTACAAGCTCAGAGAGACATGGAGAGCGGCTGCTTGTGACATCTCCGAAAGCCAAGGTCGCAGGTCTGGTTTTAAAGACATTATTAAGTTCATCGAGCATCACGTCAAAATTGTTTCTGATCCGATCTTTGGCGACATCCATGACACTCAAGGTAGTGTCGCTAAAGGAGACAAGGCAAAGTTGCAGCAAAAGGCACAGTTCAAAAGAAGTAGCTTTGCAACTACTGTTCTTATAGGTACTGAACCAGCCAAGAGTGAAGGAAGGAAAAGCATTCAAACACAAACAGGAAGTATGTCACCCATAGCTTCAAACATTTGCTGTTTGTATTGTAAGCGTGGACATGCATTGGAGCACTGTTTATAATTAAGAAAAAGGACACATCGCGAGAAATTGGACTTTCTGAAAAAGAAAAGGATTTGCTTCGGTTGCATGCGCACCGGACACATGAGCAACAGTTGCAATAACCGATTATCTTGTGTGACTTGCAACCAAAACCATCCCAGCACTCTGCACATCGACAAATGGGAAAGAAGCAAAAGTGAAGACAAGCCAAAGGAACTGTCGGTGAGTGGCACGACTGTCTCAACGTGTGGCCATACAGGGGCCGGAGGCAGTAACGGCATCCTTTCAATCTTACCTGTCAATGTTAAGTGTACCAAGGGAAACAGAATCATACAAACATATGCATTTCTGGACCCAGGAAGTACTGACACTTTCTGTTCGGAACGTCTAATAGAAAAGCTGAACATCGAAGGAAGAAAAACAAAGATTCATCTTCGCACAATGGGTCACAGTACTACTGTTCCAAGTTGTATTGTCGAAGGCTTGGAAGTCTCTGGACTTGTCAACAATCAGTTCTTCGAGCTTCCTAAACTGTTCACGCAGAAGAAAATGCCAGTGTCAACAAACAATATAATTTCTGAAGAAGAGTTGTGAAAGTGGACTTACCTGAAAGGTGTAGACATTCCTCGTATTAATGCTGATGTTGAGTTGTTGATTGGCACAAACACCTCAAAGTTAATTGAACCATGGGAAGTGATCAACAGTCGAGGAGAGGGACCATATGCAGTAAGAACCCTATTGGGCTGGGTGATTAATGGACCTCTTCATGGAAACGGTGCAAAGCAGTGTGGAAGTGGCTACCCTGCTGTTACTGTTAATCGAATTGTTGTTGACAAATTGGAAGAACTGTTGACGAAACAGTGCAATCAAGACTTCTGTGAGAATTCCTTTAATGACAAAGAGGAGATGTCAATAGAAGAAGGAAAGTTTATGGAAATGGTGGCAGGTTCAGTACAACTTAAAGATGGCCAATACAACATTAAGTTGCCGTTCAGGACACCCCAGGTGCACATGCCAAACAACTTTTCTGTCGCTAAGCAGCGAGTCAATTCACTACAAAAAGACTGCTGAAGGATGAAAGTTTCCACAAAGAATACTCTAACTTCCTCACGAACGTCATTGACAAGGGGTATGCTGAAAAGGTGCCAGAGCATCAGTTGGAACGCACTGATGGGAAGGTGTGGTATCTCCCTCACCATGGTGTTTACCATCCACAAAAAAGAAGCTTACGTGTCGTGTTTGATTGTGGAGCAGAATTTAAAAGGAGTCTCGCTGAACAGCCAGCTTCTACAAGGACCCAACCTGACGAGCTCGTTGTTAGGAGTTCTGACACGATTTAGACAGGAGCCCGTGGCGATCATGGCTGACGTTCAAGCAATGTACCATCAAGTAAAGGTAGCAGAGGAACATTCCGACTTCTTGAGGTTTCTATGGTGGCCAGAAGGAAACTTGGAACAAGAGCTTGTACAGTATCGTATGACTGTCCATCTATTTGGAGCAGTATCTTCTCCTAGTTGTGCATGTTATGCCCTTAGAAAAGTTGCTGATGACAATCAACACAGATTTCCAGCAGAGGTAATTGATGCAGTCACAAGAAGTTTTTATGTGGATGATCTGTTGAAAAGCTTGCCTTCTAAAGAAGATGCTATTCTAATGGTCAAGAACATCACAGCTATCTGCAGGTTAGGGGGTTTCAATCTCACAAAATGGATCAGCAACAGTCGTGAGGTGTTATTGAAAATCCCAGAAGAACATAGATCCAAGAACTTTAAGTAGTTGGATCTAGACAGAGACAAGTTGCCAGTTGAACGGGCTCTTGGGCTACAATGGTGTATCGAGACGGACACCTTCAAGTTCAAATTTAACATCCAAGAAAAACCACACACAAGACGTGGGATGTTATCTGATGATCAGTTCCGTCTACGATCCCTTGGGTTTCTTAGCCCCATTCACAATCCCAGCAAAGATGATTCTGCAGGACCTGTGTCAGTTGAAGTGTGGTTGGGATGATCCAATACAATTATAATAATATATAAAGTTTTAGGATCAGCAGATGCTTCAAACCTAAATGTTTTGGACACACAACCTCTGCTCAGTTGCATCACTTCTCGGATGCCAGCGAAAGTGCATATGGAACTGTCACATACATTAGGTTACAAAACAACAAGAACAGAGTCCATATTGCTTTTGTACTTGGCAAAGCCAGGATGTCTCCACTCAAGCCGGTGACCATCCCTCGCTTGGAACAGCTGCTGCTCTTGCTGTTAAAGTGGACAAAGATGCTGAAAGCAGAACTACAGCTGCCTCTAGAGACGTCACAGTTCTGGACTGACAGTTCATCAGTGTTAAAGTACATAAAAAATGAGGACAAAAGGTTCCAGACACCATTAGAGAAGCATCGCACGTCTCACAGTGGAGGTACATTCCTACCGTGCAGAACCCAGCAGACGATGCCTCAAGGGGACTGAAAATTTAACACTTGGTTCAAAAGAGATGGCTTGAAAGTCCATGATTTCTCTGGAAAGCAGAAGCTGAGTGGCCAGTGCACTCCTTGGATTTAGACGTTACTGGTGACCCGGAAGTTAAAAGGAACATCACAGTAAACACAGTCGTTATTGGGGATAGTTCAAATCCCACCCAGGAACTGATCTCTCACTTTTCCAGCTGGAAAAGGCTCAGAACTACAGTGGGGTGGATTCTCGTTTTGAAGAGGATTTTGCTATCGTTAAGCAGAAAAAGGAAGCAGTTGATTACTGCAAGTACCACCGGCGATGGTCGTCGACTAGTGGACGTCAATGTGGCAATGCAAGAGTTCGAAGCCACGTTAGGAGGACAACGGTTATCGGTGGATGACCTCTCTGAAGCGGAGACATCTATTGTTCGCTTCAGCCAATGGGAACAGTTTCACAACGAGATTGTTGCATTGACATCTGGGAAATTGAAAGTGAAAAAAGAAAGCACCATCTACAAACTGAACCCTTTTCACGAAGGAGGTCTGTTGAGAGTAGGAGGAAGACTCAATAAATCTTTAATGCCTGAAGACAGAAAGGACCCACTCATTTTAGCAAAGGACCAACACATCTCAACCCTTATACTCCGGCATATTCATGAACAATTGGGCCATGGTGGCAGAAATCACATACTCTGCAAACTAAGGAAAAGGTATTGGGTAACAAGTGCCAATTCAGCGGTGAGAAAAGTAATTACAGGATGCTACTTCTGTAAGCGTCAAAGAGGGAAGGTTGGAGAACAGAAAATGGCGGATTTACCCACCGAACGAGTTGTCCCTGACCTCCCATCATTCACAAATGTTGGTGTTGATTATTTTGGCTCAATCGACGTAAAGAGAGGTCGAAGCGTCATAAAGCGCTATGGAGTGCCTTTCACTTGCATGGCAAGTAGAGCAGTCCATCTGGAAGTCGCTTATTCGCTCGACACAGACTCGTGTGTCAATGCACTAAGAAGATTCACCTGCAGAAGAGGGCAAGTTGCTACGATGCGATCGGATAACGGAACTAACTTTGTGGCAGCTGAAAGAGAACTCAGAGAAGCTCTGGCTTCATTGGATCACAACAAAATACAAAGGGCCATGGCACAGAAAGGAATTGAATGGAGTTTCAACCCTCCTGCTGGATCTCATCATGGTGGCATTTGGGAACGTGTCATACGTATGGTCAGAAGGATTCTGAACACTGTTCTTCGTCAGCAATGCTTGGAGGACGAAGGATTTCACACTGTGTTATGCGAAGTGGAAGCCATATTGAATGATAGGCCCATTACACAGTTGTCTGATGACCCCAATGACCTTGAGCCATTAACGCCAAATCACATTCTCTTGACGAAAGGAAACCCAGTTTTGCCACCAGGACTCTTTGAAAAAAGGGATCTGTACATAAAAAGGAGATGGAAACAAACTCAGTATTTGGCTGATCTGTTTTGGAAAAGGTGGACACAAGAGTACATACCATTGCTGCAAGAAAGGCAAAAAGGGAATGAGGAAAAAAAAATTTCTTGCCTGGAGATATCGTTGTTGTTGTAGATTCAACAGCACCTCGTGAATCCTGGATACTTGGAAAGATACTACAGACATTTCCCGATGGCAAAGGACTAGTTCGTTCTGTTCGTCTTCAAACCAAGACCAGTATAATTGAGAGACCAGTGACAAAGATTTGTCTTCTTTGCGAGGCTACTGACTAAGAAAGAATAATGGTGAAACCCACAATCATGTTCTAAAACAAAGAAGCAGTATATGGGTCATATGCACGTTTCGTGGTATTGACTGTATCAAACAGTACTTTTTTGTTTCTAATGTAATGGCTCTTCATGTAAAGTGATAAGTAATTGTTTTGTCCGTTGTCAGAAACAATTAGGGGCCGGTGTGTACGAGCCATTTTGCTTTGCTTGATGTATGTTGAACCTCCCACCACTGGGTGGCGTAAGGCCGACTTTAACTGAGTCGGCCCTATATAATCAGGAGTGGCATTAGGGTCAGGTGGTTGCTCGTTTGATAAGCACACAGTTTTTTGACCGCTTGGGACCGCTTGGAACGTTTTGTGTGAACACTTTGTATGACAATACTGGAATATTGGAGAGTACAGAGTAAGACAAATGTTATGGTTTATTTTATGATTTCAATACATGCAGTTAAGATCTTCCAATAAGACTATGATTTATGTTCTGCAAAGAATAAACATGTTGGACGACACAACTGGACATCCTCATTAATGAAGCGCGTCAGGAATATTAATCAATGAGCAGCCAAGTAGTGCCTCTAGGGTGAATAGGTCACATGGGCACTACACATGCCACATACACTTAACTTTAACTTAAACACACACGTCACTTTAACATACACTTATATTAATGTTATCTGTTGTCTGAGCACTTTATCCTTATCTGATTTAGACATCATTGCACTGTTGCTGTCGTTGATTGTTGTTTGTCTCGTCTAATGTCTAATATATGCACCTTCCGCCTAACTAAATTCCTCGTTTGTGCAAACATTCCTGGCAATAAACGGTTTCTGATTCTATTCTTTGTATATATTGTGCCAATTTTATTTATGTTGTATATGTTATTGCTTACCTGTATCTATAAATGCTGCTGTAGCGAAACAATTCCCCCTTGCGGCATTAATAAAGCAACTATCTATATAACTATCTCAACCAGCATCTCGTGATCCTGGTCCAGACCAGCTGGTGGCGGTATTGCGCCGTAACGTAAAAGAAGACGAAGAAGAAGAATGTTAATATTGATCTCGCGAGAGAAAACACTTTCCTGTACAACGAGGCATTTGTTTACTGTAAAATACATACGCTGTACGTATATTGACAATATTTGCACGTCGAGTCCATGTTGTGGATTATTCGCGTATTCTGACAGACAGAGAGGGCCTCTCGCTTCCCGTAGTCCCGCCGCCGCAGAGAAGCTGCTCTCCTCCGGCCTGTCGCTCTGACATGGCGGAGTGCGGCTCGTCGGTGGGTTTGTCTAGCTCTCTGACGAGCTCGACTCTTCCTCCAGCGAGGACCCGTATCTTCAAGATCATCGTGATCGGGGACTCCGGGGTCGGGAAGACCTGCCTCACCTACCGATTCTGTGCGGGGAAGTTCCCCGAGAAGACTGAGGCCACGATCGGGGTGGACTTCAGGGAGAGGCTGGTGGATTTCGACTGCGAGAAGATCAAGGTGTGCTCCTGTCAGCAGTCTGTGGGCCACGAGCCGGGCACCAGCCGGACGAGTACCGGCGACCCTCTGTAGCCAACAGGGACCTCGAGTGTGGTGTTGCCCTCCCGATAGTGGGAGACACGTCACCTCACGAACAGCTAAAATCCAAACAGCAGCTTCTGATCCTGAGCATTTTAGAAATAGCATTTTAATTTCTACATTGTTGTGTGGGGTTTGGTGGGAAGTTTTCTTAGTGAGTTTTTCCTTATTGTCAACATATGCCATGAAAAAGCCAACAATGTGTGTTTTTAATAGTTTCTGGACAACGATGGAGCTCTATGGCACAGATTCATGTCCATTATATCAGACTTTAGTATTAGATTAGAATTCCATTCCATTATCCAAAGCACTGGAGCCGATCAGCTGACATTGGGTGACTTGACTTTATTTATTTGGTGTGGATGTCACAGTGGCATTAGAATTCATAGCATACATGTATGCACAAACAAAAAACAGATGCACTGTGTTAAGTGTATATAGTGAAATGCTTATTTCCTACCTGTCCACAGGAGGCTTCTTTTTTTAAATTTTATATAATAAAATAGAATAAAAAAGAGAATACAGATACATACATATATCTATGTATGTGAAGGGACAGGTGTCCAGTTTGTCAGAGACAGACAACCATTCACATCTACGAGACATTTAGAGTCCAATTAACCTGAGCTGATGTCTTTCGGAAGCTGGAGAACCCGGAGAGGAACCTACGCTGACACAGGGAGAACATGCAAACTCGACACAGAAGGACCTTCCGAACCTAGGCCCCTCTTGTGAGGCGACAGCGCTAGCCTCTACACCACCGTGCAGCCCGGCATTAGATTTAAATTATTCAATTTCATTTAATTTAAATACATTTTATTTTGTAAAGCCCAAAATCACAAATTATCCTCAGAGGGCTTTACAATCTGTACACGTATGACATCCTCTGTCCTGGGACTCCTCAAACAAACTTCCCAAACATTTAACTCGGAGAAAAAGGGAAGAAACCTTCAGGGGACCAACAGAGGAGGATCCTCTATCAGGATGACAGAAGCAATAGAGGTCATGTGACCAGAATGAACAACGTGACAGAGTTACAGCACATTATTGTTGGTTTGGGTCTTCTGATGGTCCCGATGCACCGATAGGAATATCGGATTGATACTGACCTAAATTGCTGGATCAGTATTGTGACAATGGGGTTGATCTATTCAGTTAAATTCTACATTATACATTGTATATAACCTGAATTGTAATGTTTGTTTTGAATAATTTGTTGCTGCATTATTACCAAATTGCTGGTGTGTGATTTTATTTCAATGATGAATAACCATTCAGAACATATCCATTTATTAATTTGTTACAGTCTGTTTTACAAAGTGAGAAAAGGAACAGGATCGGTACTCTGTATCAACCATATTGGTGCATCCCTATATATGATACATAACTGCTGATCCATTTCCAAACTGTCCCCCCTACAGATCCAGCTGTGGGACACTGCCGGTCAGGAACGCTTCAGGAAGTCTATGGTGCAGCACTATTACCGCAATGTGCATGCTGTTGTCTTCGTCTACGACGTGACCAACGCCACCAGCTTCCGCAGCCTCCCAGCGTGGATTGAGGAGTGCAAGCAGCACGCGCTGGGCACCGAAGTACCCAGAATCCTAGTTGGAAACAAGTGCGACCTTCAAGACTCCGTTCAAGTGGGCACAGACGTTGCGCAACAGTTTGCCGACGCCCATTCCATGCCCCTGTTTGAGACGTCTGCAAAGAACCCAAACAGCCAGGGAGATGGAAGCAGTGGCGGAGGAAACAGTGACCACGTTGAGGCGATTTTTATGACTGTGGCCCACAAGCTGAAGTCTCAAAAGCCTCTGGTTTTGAGCCAGCCACCCGGGGGATCAGTGGGTACCATCAACCTGAGCAGGGGGAGGGATGATGGGGGTGATGGGGCCAGGAGCTGGGGCTGCAGCTGCTGAGGGAGACTCCTTCAGCCTGAGGCTGCACAAGTGAGAGGGGAAGGAGGAATTGATCTAGCCAAATGGCTTCACAATCAGTACAAAGAGAAAATTAGGCATTAGAGAAACCTACTGTTTTCCCAATGCCTTTGCTTAACTTTATAAATTACTTTGAATGGGTTTGAGATAGTATTTACAGTATGGATGTTGTTTTGGACTACCAAAATCTATCATTGGTCCATGGATGAACTGAAATGAACTTCAAGGGGCCAAAAAAGAGATTCTAATTCAGTGTTCCTCCTTCATTATGTTTCAATTCACTTATCTTCATGGGCTGAGAGGGAGGTGCCATAGAGAGCTTCACTATGATTTATAATACAATATATTATCACAACACATTATATATAATATAATGCAATCTATTTGGTTTAAATTCATCCATTGAGGTTGCCAACTGTTTTTTCTTGTAAACAAACAGTAATGTTTACATTCAGTGTTTCTCATCAAAACACACAACACACACCTGTTGAATGCATTTCCTTCAAAAAATATGCTCAACGTATTGCATGTTAACACCAAAAACTGGGACCCGCCCATAAAAGCATATTTGCTGCTATCAGTGGTCATAACTTTGGGTTCCTCCGAGCCTTGGTTATGCTTAACATGAAAACATGCTTAGCAAGCTCACTGAACTGATGCAGTTGATTGAGGGGGCAAGAAGAGTAGCGGTAAAAAATATTCATACTACTGAAGAGCAACATGGGGAAATAGCTTAATCTCATCTAGATTGTCATACTCCTCTAGAATCTGAAGGGAAAACTCAATCACTGACTGAAGTGCAGTTGGAAGCTTCTCGCTGCTCTTCAGACACTGGTCACGGTTTTGTTCACCGCTTGCTTCAGTGGCCAACAACAAATTCTTGCCACCAGTTTAAGACCCCTACTTTTGATGGTTGGTACCTTTTTGTAAAGCTCAAGTTTGTTGCTCTTTTTTAAAACTCATGCAGTGGGTGACCGCCGCTCTTCCACAACATGGAACGAGTTGTGTTCGCAGCACTTTGACCAACAAAAAAAATAATCGTTCCATGAAGTGTGGACCATGATGACATACATCGGTGGCAGTATTATATTCTACAGATTGAAGTCAAGTGTGAAATAGTCTTATTGTCATCATTGTTTTTGGGATAAAAAAAAAAACATCTGTGATAATAGAACAAAAGCTTGAGGCAATCAATGCCAGCTGCCATCTTGCTACGATGGAAGTTAATTTGGTGGAAAAGTGCTATTAGTGATGGGGAAAGTGTGTTACCAGGGATTGTCTGTGAATGTTATGATAAAGGATGCAAAGGGAATCTGTTAGGAACTTGGAAATGGAATTTAGAGGGAATTGTCTTTGCTAGTTGTATTTCTCTGTTTCCTTTTCCTTGTATGAAAGGCAACAAAAGTAGCCCGATTTGTAAACGAGTACAGATTAGTACTGTGTAGGCTAGCTGAATAGAACAAGAAACACATACCTCTCAACCTGTAAGGCTTTGTAGTGCACACCTCTACATGTACACGGAGGCCTACACTTGTCCTGTATGTAAGCTTGTAAAACAACATTGTATGATAAAAGCTGTCTGTAAGGTTGCTGCTTTGCATTAGTGCTTGGAGATGTGTGCAGTGGCCCCAGCTGGTCCTGTGGCTTCTCTGCTAAATCACGCTGTACATTACTGTATCAAACCAAATGGCCTTGTCTCAGGACTCTGTTCAGAGGCTATGCACACAGATGAAATATAAAAAAACGAGCACAGAGACAGGCTATACTAACTACATCTGAGGCTCAGCAGCGATGTGACAGGAAAGTAGTTTGTTTGATCTGTTGATCCGTTTGCTGCTTTCTTGTGTTCTTAAAGAGTCAATGGCCCCGTCCATCTTCACACCTATAATGTTCTTTGGCTTTTCTTCACTGAAGCCATTAACGCATAATGCTAAATGTATTGCTCATTGCAAATGCCCAGAAATCGAAATTTACAGAATGGTATCAATTCACAAAGTCACTAATGAATGAAACTACGCAGGACAAGTAGTTGCAATGGTTGTCATGCAATAAACTACCCTGAACATTTCAAAATGTTGTGATCTCTTTAAAAAAGGTTTTATTAATCAAACACATATCTTGGATTTATATATTGTGAACATAGCTCACTTTCACACAGCATACAGTGGATAAGGCATTTCAGTCATTCATACACATGTATTCAACTCTGGCAAGGCTTGAATGATTTTGGCTACAGAAACCGTTGGTCAAGAAGCAATAAAGGCGGTGCCACAGTCCAAAGTGCTCGGGCTTACCAAGAATAGAAGCGACTTATATCTAATAACATTTATAACATTCCATCCATCCAAAAATTAAGAAATGTGAAGGCACAGCTCTAAGGAAACATAATCCATCCCCCACCTCTCTGGAATGGAGAAAACCAATGAGAATGTTGGCTGTGTGTCAGGTCAGTCTGCTATATGGAGGCCGTTTGGAAGGACCCTCCTCTTCCTCCTTGATGCCCTGGTCAGTGGGCTGAGCAGGGCAGTTGAAAAGCCGGTCATCATCTCCTGCTGGACACAGGAAAACTGCATCACTCGACTGTTAGGAGAACAACACTGCCAAACACAGTAATATCAGCAGCAACTAGGCGCAAGGATTAATTTGGGTAATGGACTTGCATTTATTTAGTGTCTTTCTAGTGTTGCGACCAGAGGTGTCAAGTAACGAAGTACAAATACTTACTTAAATACCTTACTTAAGTAGAAATGTTGGGTATCTATACTTTACTGGAGTATTTATTTTTCAGACGACTTTTTACTTCTACTCCTTGCATTTTCACGTAAATATCTGTACTTTCTACTCCCTACATTTAAAAAATAGCCTCGTTACTATTTAATTTTGGTTTGTTCTCACCCCGGCTTGTCATCGTTCAAAAACACACACACAAAAAACCTCTCCGCCCCGTTGTGCACAGATACGTGCGCGCGCACACACAGGTGAGCGCTGAGCACACACACCAGCGGACAGAGAGCGTCGAAAAATATGTCACGTGAAAAGTATACCGCTATATCTGCGTTTTAAACGCTCCCAGGGTGAAGATGCAACAGCAGCTCTCCTGTGAGGAGCACCGGAGTTCTCCTCGCACCGGAGCAGCTCTCTTGCTCCAGGTGAAACGAGCCAAAGTGCTCGTTACCAACAATGAGCTGCTGGCTTCACATATTACAAAAGTACAAAGTACACGGATATAAAACTAAGTCATTAATAAATACATGGACAAATGCCTGTACTTTCGGGTAAATGGTTACGGTACGCCGTTAACAGGTTACGCTTGCGCATGCGCAATTTGACGCGATGCCGTGAGCTCGTCTTTTCCTGCTGTTGCGTTTCTCAAAATAAAAAAACAGATCTAAGCTCAATATTGAGCATGAATTGAGAGAGGCCGTATTAAATCTACAACCCCATTTATAACCCCCATTTATTTCATATGTGTCGAGGAAAGCAGTTCACTGCAGCCATTAATACTGATACAACCTGATGGCTCACATATCTGCACTCATTCTGTTTTGTTTGGCAAAAAAATTAAAAGCTTATTGTTTTCCACAATGAGCTATTTAGTAGTAACTAAATATGAGTAGTTTTTTGCACAGATAGAACTTACACAAAACATTGTCTGTTGGGGCAATCTGATTTTACTTGAAAGTGATTGCAATTTTCTTTATTCTGTTATTTATAAAAGCACAGATGAGTCACACAATTATGTTATTTACAGAAAAAGTTTGAGAACCACAGCTTTAAGTGTTTGTGTCGGAGTCGCCGCCGCCGCCTATTTTGCACTATTACAATACTTATAGGCAACTAGTTATCATGTCTTCCGCTCCATGAAACGCATGTTAATGCTCAGTAGTACACATATGGTACTTTAATGTATTTGCATTGTAATAAAATGTGATCATTTTAAATGGGCATATATGCAGCTGAAACGGGTAGCCTAGTGCATCCCACATTTTTCAACATAACATTTTAAAACATTATAGTCATTATGGCCTTTATAAAATGATTGTTTTGGGGGAGGGAGGTGGGGTAGTGCACTATAGGCCCCAGAGACGCGGATTAAGAGTTTGTCCTTAATGGAAAAAAAAAACATTCCTCTTACATTACTTTTATACTTTTAAGTCGTTTTTAAACCAGTACTTTTACACTTTTACTAAAGTAAAAAGCTTGAGTTGATACTTCAACTTTTACAGAAGTATTTTTAAACCCTAGTATCTATACTTCTACTTGAGTGATGGATGTGAATACTTTTGACACCTCTGCTTGCGACCACTCAAAGCACTGTACACTACATGTCAACATTCACCCATTCGTACACACAGTCAGACACTGATGGGAGTGGCACCTGCGCATCAGGATCTAAACTAATTCAGCACAAACACACCGATGGTCAGGAACAATTTGGGGTTCAGTACCCTGCCCGTGGACACTTTTCCAAGCAGATTGGAGGAGTTGAGTATTGAACCACCGATCTTCCCATCACAGCCAGCCACAGGCAATTAAAGACAACATTTAACATTAGTTACGTACCTTGCCATGTACAAACCATCTCTGTGTCACCCGGGTCACACTGAGGAACAAGTGTGTCCTGTAACACACACACACACAAAACAAAAGAATCACATCCATGTAGATATAGAAGATCACTCTTTTCTAGCAAGAGGGGAAAAAGCCCTGCACTTTGTCAAGTGGAAGCAGAACATGAACAAAACACATAAGTGGTTCCACATATTCCCCAGCATATCCAGAATAAAGGTATCTTTGTGATTATGGTGTTCGAAGTATACGGTTGCCTTTTTTCAAACAGCGACTTTCCAATTCTAGCTAGCGTTAGGCTAGATGACATGATTTATGCTTGCTGCATATGCAAGGGTTGTGAATGTTGACAACTTTGAAAATGTTGACTTGCCACGAGGAGAACCCTCCACGGAGTATTAAGATACAAACGTTTCCTCGTTGCGATTGCACGTTAGCCAATGCCCATGCCAACGTCTATGTGGGAAAGCATAACCGAGGCTTTTACTCAAAGCTTTTTCACTCATAAAATTAAAAGTGAGACACGCTGCCTGACAATAATAACAAGGAAGCATAAATGACCTTAATCTTGACTTCCCAACACCATCAAAATGAACATGGTTACGTTGGAGAGGAATGACGTCTGAGCTTGTGTTTTTCATAATACGAGGGCTAACTAGCTATGCACTACAATACAAGAACATTGTCTTCGACATAGACCATTATTCATTTTGTCTGAGACATGCAGCTTTAGCCTTAATCTTTTACCATACAAGACCCTTTAAAACGAGTCAGCTGCAGATGGAGTTTAACCAACTCATGGAGCTAACGTAAGCTCAATTAGCTAGCAAGCTGTAGCTGATGCAAGCCCCCTGTGACAGAGGCTGCTTTCTTCTACAGTTATTCGAAATAACTACTTGATTATTGCATGGCATACCTCCCACCGTTACCAGATGAAAAAGCATCTGTGCAGTGGCGGACAGACAGCTTGACAGGCATAGCAACAGTAACTCATTTTAAAGCCATTTGTGGTGACTGCGTTCTGTTATACCAATCCGGTTCTGGCATCATAGCAGCCACAGCAGGGAAGACTCCGGCAGCCCACGTAGGCGATGAGAGAGGAGAGAGCCAGGCCGATGGTGCAGGTCAGCAGGATGGTGGCGTTGGCCCCCTTCACCATCCGATGAAGCACAAACGTCTGAGCAAATGACAAAGAATGTAGAAATCATTTTTCAAGTAGCCTAGTCCTAAATGTGATGATCTGGAATCAAATTCCATCCCCAGACTTGTGTGTGTGTGAGTATGTATACATATTTGTTTGTTTATTTATTATTACCAGAAACAACCAGGTATCAATGGCAATTCATATACATATTTTTCCATTTAATTAATCAATACTGCTGGGCATTTTATACTTTGAAAATACATTTGGGTGAAAATTAGAAGAGACAAATAATTTTAAAAGATTTGGCAAAGACCCCTCAAAATTCTCAGCTCAGAATTATCATTCATCTGAGCATCAACGATACAGGCCTCCAACAGTCAGAGTTGACCAAAACTGATTAAAAGAATAATTGACACTTTTAAAAACAGCCATGAACTGTCCGTTTTTATCAGTGGTCCAACCCCCACACTCGGCCGTGGATCCGCCTGCAGGACCCACAACGTGGGCTTTATTGACAACTTTAATCTTTTCTGCGACCGCTCTTCCTCTTTTCGGAACAATGGTATTCACCTCAACAAGCACCTGATATAAATATAATTTTGAATTATACAAAAGAAAAACATACTATTGTTAATAGTAGTTTAAAACATTTAATAACAATAAATAACCACAAAGAAATAAGAATACAATTGAATATGATTGTCTGATTTCTGTTTCTTGAAAACACTTTGAATCTGTAGACTACTGCCTAATAATGTTAGTATTGCCATATAATGACAATTGTTCATATACTGTAAGCCTAAATAAGTATATTTATTATTTTTGAACAAAGGTTACATGTTATTTCACAAGTTTCAAAAACTTTTTTTTTTTTAAGGCCCATGGTCAGTGGGGGCAAAATTTGCCCCAAAGAAATCTGTAAATGTCCTACCCTGAACTCAATGCAATGCATGCTTTTGCCTTCATAAACCACAAACCCACAGTGTGTCAGTGGCCCTTTGATTTGTTTGTTTGGGATTTATTGGACAAATGGCCACGACACAGACTATTGGGGAAAGGTGAATTAAAATCTTATAAAATGCAGCTTAAAATGGAGTCGAGAAACTTGAGTAAATACAATTGCAATGGTGTGATATTCTCACAACACTATGAAATCCCTAATAGAGAGTGAAGTATGACCTGTTTAACTTTCTAACACTAGCTTAAAAACTAATAATGCCAAGAACTTTTTTTTTTTAAATCAAAGCAAGTATTTAAAAAGGTCCAGCGTGAAGGCTCTAGTGTCATCTAGCAGGGAGGTTGCAAATTGCAACCAGGTGAAAGAAGAACTACGGAGGCGGATGCAAAAAGGTGAAAAAGGCCCGATCCAGATCAGTTGTTGTCAGAGGAGCGTGGGCCATTTAGAGAAGAGCAGAGCCTGTGTGTGTGTGCAGGGATCAGTGAGCTGAGAGAGAGTGGTGGAAGAGTTAGTTTAGCGCTTACATTTCAACTGAATGCACAGTGGAAGTTGCAGTTGAGCAGAAATAAATGCCTCAGACCAGCAGAGGATTCCTGTGTTTTCTTCTCCAACCCTAAAGACCAGAACAACAGGGCCCACCCTTTGTGGAAAAGAAGTCTTTAAGTCCTCCAAGACATTGTAGACCATTTCTATTTCATTTTAGTTTACTTTAAGTTATTTTTAAGTGGGTTTGCTCGTTTTTTTGGAAAGGTTTTGTTTCGTTTTTATATATTTAGTTTTACAGAAGTTTTAGTTTGTTTTTGTTAGGGCCAGGTATTCATATGCATCTTTACTATAGGCAATATATTATCAGTGTAGTTTTTGACAGCAGGAAAATCACAGGTGTTACTAATAACATTCACATCCAATACCAATGATTGGGCAGTATTCATGTATTTAATTACAACCTTGTTTACCAAGTTGATCACTTTGAGGATGGTCGACACATGATTCACTGAATAAAACATTTGGTATCACCCAAAGGAAATCTCTTGTGATAGTGCATCTATGTGTTTGTGTGTGATGGTTACCACTTGAGGACTGTCGTGGTGGTGGAAGACCTCCTTGTCCTCCTCCCCGTAGGACAGTGTCAGACAGGCGTAACCTGATACAAACACTGCAGTCACACAGGAGAGTCCGGCTGCGACCACCATCACACTCACCTGCAGGGACAGGAACACGCGTTTGGCAAAAGAAAAGGACACTGTACATGAGTATACCGAAAGAGAGAATTTGTGTATTTATTTTTCCAACTGATTATTCATTTAATTCCTTAATGTACAATTTTGATTAAAGAATGTAATTCAATTAGAATATTTTAGGTTACATTAACAAATTTCATGCAGAGATGAGTCGTGCCTTCCTCTATGCAAGTTCAAAGTCTTACTGTTGTAGTAAACTATGATAATGCAGAGCAAATATCAAAGATTATGCGAAATGTATTAGCAACCTGTGTCTAAAAGTCCAGACCAATGTTTAATTGGCTCAAGGGTGGAGGCCATAGAAGAGATTGAAGAAGTCACATTGGCAAAAACATACATCTTATTGACTCATAAGATTATTATGAGTCAATTGAATTTGTCCCCAGAACCTGTGTGTGTCACTTCCGTTTTAGATGGAAGTGCGATTACTTTGCTTAGGATCACCAGCTGTATAATCTTTACTGTAAATGGATTCACTCTAAGATCACAAATACACGATGATTCTTATTTTTTGGAGGATTATAAAATCCCTTTGATTTAGTCAGTAATTGAAGTAGGGCTGGGCGATATGGACCAAAAGTCATATCCCGATATATTTAGGCTGAATATCGATATACGATATATATCCCGATATTTATTCTGCAAAGTGAGAGCAAATATTCAGTCAAAGTCAAAGCCAAATATGACATGTCACAAGTAGTTTTATTGAAACCGGCTATTTCAGTGAACAGTTGCAAAATCAAATGAATAAATAATAAACAGGTTTCTTCATCTGGTACATGAATAAATGCTCAGCTGTTCAAATAACATTAAAATTTAAACATAAACACTGTATAACAACAGGAGTACCATTTTTTAAATCAAAGCTCCGTAAGGTGCACATTTAAATAAAAAAATATCTTAAATAAAAATAGCCTATAAAATAAAATAGGCCAATCTTTTTCTGAAATAAATATATTTATTATTTAAACATCAGCTTGAGATTACCTTTTTGTTAACTCAATTTCTTATCTGAACAGTCTCAACCAGTTGCACAAAAAACAGACTATCTATAGGCTCACACGTCCTGCTCGACCACATAATACTGGTCAATGCAAAATGGGTCACGTTAGCGAGCCGGTCAGCAAGGCTCTGCCTGACTTCGGTATACATTTGTGGCAGTGCTTCTCGTGCAAAGTAGTTGCGACTGGGAAGCTCATATCTCGGGTCCATAGTTTTCAGTAGCTTTCTGAATCCGACTTGTTCCACAGTTGCAACAGGGACCATATCTTTAGCAATGTGATAGGACACCGCTTTAGTTATAGTACACCACTTGTTGCCACTTTTCTTTTCATAAGGCACACTGCGGGAAAATGAAGCTTGCAGTGAGCTTTGTTTCAACCATTGTTTTCAAAATCAAGAATTGACCCTTCACTCAGTCCCGTTTTGAAAATGCACGACTCTCTTCCCTCCCCGGCTCTGACTGTTGGTACTCACGTGTCATATTTGCAGTTGGGGATAAATGAGTGGTTTGCCTTGTGACCGAGAGAGGCACAGTATCTCTCCGTCTGGTCGGATGGCTGAGGGACGTCGATCACTGTGTCCTCGTCCAATGAGATGGTGTTCCCGTTCAGTGCCCAGTCTCTGCTGTCCACCTGGGGAGAACAGAGACCAAGAGTTTAACAAGAAGGGTGGCAATGTTTTCTGATTCATCCAATACGTTTAGCTAACTATTTAAAACATGTATTCATTATATTAAAAAGGGGAACTAAATCCATTCTTCCAGAGTTTTTACGGAGATTCCATGACCGGGTTGAGTCGCCACAGGAGGGTTGTGGCATTGGGTGTGTGTGTGTGTGTGTGTGTGTGTGTGTGTGTGTGTGTGTGTGTGTGTGTGTGTGTGTGTGTGTGTGTGTGTGTGTTCAGACCAGCTGTCTTATACATTACTTTAAAGTTACTACAATAAACTTTCATTTCAAGTTGATTCTGGAGCCTAAGTTAGTTAGTTACTATTACAAATAGTTAGTTACTATTACAAATAGTTATCAATGCTCTGAATGTCATATTGCTCTATATAACTATTTAAACTGCTTATCTATTACTATAAGCTAACCATTTCAAATGTTATTACCTAAGCTAAAGATTTCAATCATGTATGCATCATATTAAGTTAACAATTTTAATCATTTAGTGATTACTTTTAGCCATCTATTTTAACCACTGTTCATTTTTGCTATTTGCAACAATTTAACAAACAATTAAAAATGTTTCTGCTCCCCTGTTAACTACTTTATTTACATTTAATATGAGAATGATTTTTTTCTATTACTATAGACACAGATATTATAGATATTCCAATCGGTCCATTCTATGTTTCTAAATGAGTCCTTGCAGGCGTCTACAGGAGCGCTGTAGCGTACCTCAGAGTGTGTGATGCGGACTCCATTGTAAAAAGCCATCACAGTGTCGGGCCCCGCGTCCACCTGGGCAAACAGGCCCTCTCCTGCTCCTCGGATCAGAGAGTCTGCCACAAACACCCTGACGCAGAGAAACTAGATGAAGACCAGTCCTGAAGGGCTCACATACATTACACTTCTGATGCTGAACTCATTCATCAGGCAGCAAGAAGCTCACGTACCGTCCACTCTCATAAGGGTCCGGAAGCAGAGCGTGGGCCGTGATGCATGTGGACGTGGACTTGTCGTACGAGTATACGGGACCTTAAAAACAGAGGAAGTCATGCTAGTGTCCACATGTCTACATTTAGAACTAAAGAAAAAAGTTAACAATATTAACCAGGGGTCTCAATATAAAACAGTGAGTGAAATCCACTCTAAATGTTTGCATACGCACAAATGAGGAAATGGTTGTACACCAAAACATATTCGGATTTATGAAACCTTGCGTACAGTACACCTGCCGGTGCATAATTTCCTTTTGTAAATCCCAAATCAACCTGAAAATGTGCACAGCTTGTTCCTCAACACGCCCACATTCAACCAGAAATGGTCAACATAAAAGAACCTCATGAATGTTGATGAGCTGCTGATCAACTTGCAGTTCACTGCAGAACGTCACGATTCAACATGAGGTTTTGGCTCTATGATGAAATATTCAATGACAACCAAATTGTGTCAACTGTATCGTTTATACTGGGCCAAATAGCCCTTTAAAAAAGGACTCTCTCTCTCTGATCCTTGAGCTCCTTACTGTTGGGTGTGATTTCGAAGCGCGGCCTTCCGCTGGCGGTGATGATCAGGTTGGCAAGGCGAGCCTCAATGATGTCTCCATCCACAAAGCTGCCATAGAAAGCCGTGTGTCCGTCAGGGTAGATGTACCCTACAGAGTCACCAGTCATCTCCCCGTCCACATTCACCTCCCCAAACACACAGCCTCCATCCTAGCGCACCACAGTACACACCAACATGCACAACACAGACAGTTAACATAGACCGTTCATTTACTTTACATATGAAGTAGGGCCTAAGAGGGGCTTGAAGTCATGTAACTGTCATGTAACTGTGTTGCAGTGAGCACTGCGCTGACTCACAGGGTAGTAGATCCAGCATTCCCCACAGCGGTTGTTGTCTTTGTACTGGCCCTTGAACACCAGGCGGCCCTCTGCATCGCTCTCCTGAGCGGGTCCGTTGAGGTCTCCATCCACATATGTCCCTTGGAGGACAGCTCCATCTTCATGCGTATACAGACCCTGGCCCTGCAGGGCATCGTCTACATAGAAACCCTCCAGTGCACTACGGAGACACAGAAGGTGCGATTCAGACTAGAGTCAATCACCTTATTGGTGAGTATTCATGTAATGTGTGTAAACACACACACACACACACGTCTGTCTATAAACTAACTCTGGATGTATAATATTACAATGAAATACAGACTGAATAATAGGGCCATTGTTGAGAGTTTGAGAACAAAGTTATAAAATGTTATAAGAAAAACAGTTGTGATTTCTGGGAAAAAAAGTGACAACATTAAAAGAAGAAAACAATTGTGATTAATATATCAAGTGTGTGTGTATATATATATATATATATATATATATATATATATATATATATATATATATATATATATATATATATATATATATATATATTAAAGATATTAAGAGGTAATATGGTATTACTTTATTTAAGATTAAAGTGGTAATATCCACAGAAAATGCCATATGAGATTAACAGAGTAATATTACATGATTCAAAAAGTATTTTTCCAACATTCAAAGTTAATATGTTGAGAAAAAAGCTTCAAGATTAAAAAGGTTTAAAAAAAGATAGGTAATATACTGAGAAAAAAAAACATCTAGAGATCAAAGTTGTAATATTCCAAGATTAAAATATTGATATGATGACACTTTCAGAATACAGTCAG
Source organism: Taurulus bubalis (assembly GCF_910589615.1). Classification (NCBI taxonomy): domain Eukaryota; kingdom Metazoa; phylum Chordata; class Actinopteri; order Perciformes; family Cottidae; genus Taurulus; species Taurulus bubalis. The sequence continues at coordinate 22,812,928 of NC_136601.1, forward strand.
AACACTATAAGAAAACAGCTGCTTCAAGAACAATACATGCATTTTTTGTTTAGCATTTACTGTTACTAGTGCTGCTTGTACTGGTCACAGGTCCCTGTCTGGGACCAGTACACAGCTGTGGTCTGTTTTGACTTCTGGTTTCCGTTATCTGGCCAGATGACTGATCCACTGCATCCAGTGGCTGCTCACCTTGTTAACTTTCCCACCTCCAACTAAATGTGATGCACAGGAACTTCACAGGAAAATTGAATTGTATTTTGACTTTTTAAATCGAAATATTTTGATTAAATTCTCGTCCTAATACACGGGCATCCTTTTGCAGAACATCCTTCACACAGAACATCTCAAAATGCTTTTTGAATGTCCAAAATACTGCATTTGTGTTGAAAATGTAATACTCTCATAAATAAATCATGGCTTTATCTTTACAGTACCTTCCATCAAAGAAGAAGAACTTTCCCTTGCCGTTCTTCTCTCCGTGGGTGAAGTGTCCTTCAAAACGATCACTGGAGGAATAGGTGACTGTGCAGAACCCGTGTGGCTGATCATCTTCATCCAGTGGACCTACACACACACATATATGTATAGGTCTGGTGTTCAACTCAGATTCTTGAAGAAACTAGCCGTGTAGTAGCCGTTTTGTACGTTAATGCAGTCAAGGACCAATCAAGGGCTCCAGTGCTGTGGGAGAGGCAGAGCCCCATGATGGTCATGTTGTAAAGTTATTTATATATATGATAAGATAAATGAATAAAAGAATAATAAAACAAGTAATAAAGGCATTGTGAATTTATTTGGATGCCAATAAACTAACTGTCAAGTAAAGCGTGTAAATGTTCTATAAGAGGAGTTGGATGCCTCATAATGAGTGTCTCCATCCGTTTGTACGTCCGCCTAAAGCCTTTCCTCATGCCACCTGTGAGTAATCAATGATCCCTGGAAAGACTCTCCACTGTCACATTTCTTTCATTTAGGGGCCGCCCTAATAGAGTGAGTGCTACACATCGCGAAAAATGTACAGTGCCACCTGATAAATGCATATCAATATGCATTAGTTTAGCTCTGGTTTAATCTCTCCTGAGAAACATATCTGCTCAATTTGCAGAGACAAACAGATTTTTGATGTTGGTACAGCTACGATAACACAGATATGGATGTTCTGTAGTGCATGCTGACTGATCTGGTAAGCGTATTACGTCACTTCCGGTTTTACCGTGTGTGTATGTGCTAGCCGATAACGTACTTGCCTCAGCTCCAGCTAAACCGAGCTAATTGTGTGAAATTCTCCAGTACAAGCGCCTGATCACCTGCTGTACATCTTTCACATCTAAACACTTGACTCTCTTCTTCTTTTAGCGACTCAATGCTTAAATCTAACTGTCCTATTTTTCACTTTCTTTGTTCTGCTAATCGTTAGCTACCTTACTTAGCAGCTAGCGTTGTCTTCCCCCTCTACTGCTCTCTCCTGCTCAGCGTGTCACATGTATAGCTATTCCCCTGCCTTCTTTAATGATAACGGTACATGTAATAAGTGTAGTTTATTTGCTAGGTTGGAGGCAGGTCTCAGTGGGTTAGATGCACGGCTCCGCACCATTGAAGCTCAGACGTTAGCTACGTTAGCCAGCCCAACTCCCATAGTCGGTGCGGACCAACTAGCTTCTGATAACGTTAACTGTTACCCGGCAGCCCCCGAGCAGCCGGGACGCTGGGTGACTGTACAAGGGAGTAAGAAGCCGGTATCTAAGCAGTCCTCTGGACACCGCCAGCCTCTTCCTGTTTATAGCCTCTCGCTACTCAGCGGCACTGAGAAACAAACTTTGGTTGTCGGGAGCTCAATTGTTAGAAACGTGAAGATCGCGAAACCAGGGACCACAGTCAAATGTATTTCTGCGGCCAGAGCGGGCGACGTTGAGTCCTATTTAAAACTGTTGGCTAAAGACAAACGTAAATACAGTAAGATTGTAATACACGTCGGCGGTAATGACACCCGACTTTGCCAGTCGGAGGTCACTAAAATCAACGTGGAGTCGGTGTGTGCTTACGCCAAAACAATGGCGGACTCCGTAGTTTTCTCTGGCCCGCTCCCAAACACGGTGACTGATGAGATGTATAGCCGCATGTCAACTTTTCACCGTTGGTTGTCATGGTGGTGTCCAGCAAACAATGTGGGCTTCGTAGATAACTGGCGGTCTTTCCGGGGAAACCCAGGTCTGATTAGGGGTGACGGCATCCATCCCACTTCGGATGGAGCAGATCTCCTTTCTGCAAATATGACCAAGTTTATTGGTCGACCTCGTACATGACAGACCAGAAAGCAGAAGCAGAGTTGTAGTCTTACACCCTTCTCTGCATTCCCTGCATTTTCTTTAGGGCAGCACCACTTTAACTCTATAGAGACTGTGTCTGTCCCAAGGCTACTTAACTTAATTAAATTAAAAGTAACCAAAAGAGGAGTTATAGAAAATAACCTCATAAAGGTTATCACCACTATTGCAAAAGTGCAACATGATAGGAGAGTTAAGTGTGGACTCCTAAATATTAGATCTTTTTCTTCTAAAGCTGTATTAGTAAATGAATTAATATCAGATAATGATATTGATGTGTTGTGTCTTACTGGAACCTGGCTGAGACATGCGGAATATGTCAGCCTAAATTAATCTACTCCTCCAAGTCATGTTAATATGCACATTCCTCGAGGCACCGGCCGAGAAGGTGGAGTAGCTGCCATTTTTGACTCGGGTCTGTTAATGGGTCCTAAACCTGGATTGAACTGCAACTCATTTGAAAGCCTTGTTCTTAGTCTTTCACATCCAACCTGGAAAACAGTACAGCCGATTCTGTTTGTTGTGGTATATCGAGCACCAGGTACTTACTCAGAATTTATTTCAGAATTTTCTGAGTTTGTCAAGTTTGGTCCTTAAGACTGATAAGGTTATTATTTTAGGGGATTTTAATATTCATGTGGATATCAGCAATGATAGCCTTATGCCGTGTTCACACCAAAACAGTTGCGAAATATTCGCGCGTCCAGATTACATGTTAAGTCAATGCACAGCCGCGTTAGGTTACGAAAAAGCAAATTTTTCGCCGGGCGTCGCGATAGAAGCGAAACGGCGTCGCAACGCCGCTTTTTCGCTGGCGTTCAAATATTTCAACTCCAGCGAATAATTCGCATGACGCGGAGTTGCGAAAGCCAATCAGCGTTGAGAAGCTCCGCCCGGCATCACCGCCGTTACTGATTAAAACTGCTGGCCCGCTGAAGGAGCGCTGGAAGCAGCTTCACTCAGACACTCGTCCTGGAGGAGTCGGAGCTGTGTGTGACTACGGCTAATGTTATGAACCCAGACACGGGGGTGGTTGATGTTCCGACGTGTGTGGGACTTCCTCAACAAGTATAAAGCAGAACTAGAGGTTATTTCAATGCTGAATGGCGGAAATAGTAAATGCTTTTACAAACGCGGAGATAGAAGCTCCGCCCGGCATCACCGCCGTCCTGCCGTTACTGAATCAAACTGCTGCTGGTCCGCTGAAGGATCGCTGGAAGCGGCTTCATTCCAACACTCGTCCTGGAGGAGTCGGAGCTGTGTGTGACTACGGATAATGTTATGAACCCAGACACGGGGGTGGTTGATGTTCCGACGTGTGGGACTTCCTCAACAAGTATAAAGCAGAACTAGTGGTTATTTACCTGGTGGATGAAGGAAATAGTAAATGTTTTCAAGACAAAGAGATAAGCCCCGCCCCCTTTCCCCAGCGATGGTTGCGAAAAAACGGATTAACCACAAAGAGCGAATTTTTCACCTGCGGCGCGATATAGGCGAAGTGGCGTTGCGAAAATTCGCAACTGTTTTGGTGTGAACACGGCATTAGTGTTGCATTTAGCTCATTGTTGGATTCGATTGGCTTCTGTCAGAGAGTACAGGAACCGACTCACTGTTTTAACCACACCCTCGACCTTGTTCTTACATATGGCATTGACGTGGAGCATTTAGTAGCGTTTCCACCGAACCCTCTTTTATCAGACCATTGCCTTATAACTTTTGAGTTTATACTACCAGATTGTACAGTGTTAGGCAAGAGTTTTTACACCAGATGTCTAACTGACGATGCTGTTGCTAGATTTAAGGAAGCAATTCCTTCTGTATTTGATTCATGACCATGTCTCAATATAACAGAGGACTCCAGTGCCAACTTTACTCCCTCCCAGATTGATCAGCTCGTCGATGGTGCTACTGGCTCATTGAAAGTGACACTGGACTCGATAGCCCCTCCAAAAAAGAGGATCATTAAGCAAAGGAGGCTCGCTCCATGGTACAACCCTCAGACCCGTACATTAAAGCAAGCATCACGGAAGCTTGAGGGCATATGGCGTTCCAACGGTCTGGAGGAGTTCCGTTTGGTTTGGCGGGATAGTCTGAGAACATATAAGAAGGCCCTTCGTAATGCCAGAGGAGCCTACTACTCATCACTAAAGCCTAGTTTATGGCTCTCCGTCAGGTCGACGGCGTACCTCCAAAAAATCCTAACTACGCGTTGCGTTGACGCGGACCGTTAGCGCTGTGATTGGTCCGCTCAGAACGTAATTTCCGGCAGTTGCTTTTTCCCAGCCTCGACCGGTGTAGTGGTCGTACAGACCACCTCCGCAAACGTCTTCTCTGTCGCCTGCGCTTCAACATTTGCAAATGTAAGCATTTGCTCTTCAATATTGATGAGCTCCAACTTTAATGCAGCCGCTCCAACTTGGTCGCCATTGTTTACTGTGACCGGAATTCGGCTATAACCCCTGAAACCACACAGGCACACCCCCCTGGTGGCATGGCGGTTAATTGCAGAGCAACACGGTCCCTCGACGCAGAACTTCGAATGCTCAATGACGGCGTACCTACGCCGTCGACGTGACGGAGAACCATAAACTAGGCTTAATAGAGAAAAACAAGAGCAACCCTAGGTTTCTCTTTAGCACTGTGGCCAGGCTGGCTGAGAGTCATAGCTCGGTGGATCCGTGTATTCCTATAGACCTCAGTAGTAATGACTTCATGAACTTCTTCAATGGTAAGATTCTGGCTATTAGAGACAGGATCGGTAATCTCCTGCCCTCGACTACTGCCGGTCCATCCTCAGGTGGGATGGCCATGGAGGAGGCTGTGGGCCCTGCTGTGTGTCTGGATGGATTTTTTACCATCAACCTCGACCAACTGTCTTCAATGGTTTCTACTTCTAAATCGTTTACTTTTTACATAACAATAGTTTATTTGAGAAGTTTCAGTCAGGATTTAGAAAGCATCATAGCACAGAGACAGCACTAGTGACAATTACTAATGACCTACTAGTTGCATCAGATAGGGGACTTGTCTATGTAATGGTCTTGTTAGACCTTAGTGCAGCGTTTGACACCATTGACCATGACATCTTATTACAGAGACTAGACCAGTTGATTGGTATTAAAGGTACAGCACTAAGCTGGTTTAAGTCATATTTATCAGATCGATCTCAGTTTGTATTTGTAAACGATGAGGCCTCGGTTACCACTGCCGTTCGCCATGGAGTTCCACAGGGTTCTGTGCTTGGACCAATTTTATTCACCTTATATATGCTTCCTTTAGGCAATATTATCAGAAAACACTCCATAAACTTTCACTGTTATGCTGATGATACTCAACTATATCTGTCGATCAAGCCAGATGAAACCCACCAGGTCGCCAAACTTCAAGCGTGTTTTAAAGACATCAAAACCTGGATGACCTGCAACTTCCTGCTGCTGAACTCGGACAAGACTGAAGTTATTTTACTCGGACCAGAACACCTCAGAAATCAAGTATCTGATGATATGGTTTCTCTGGATGGCATCGCTCTGGCATCTACCACCATCGTAAGGAATATCGGAGTTATTTTTGACCAGTACCTGTCCTTTGTCTCTCACGTGAAACAGATCTCAAGGACCGCCTTTTTTCACCTACGGAACATCTCAAAGATCCGGCACATCCTGTCTCAACGCGATGCAGAAACATTGATTCTAGGGCTGCAACTAACGATTATTTTAATAATCGATTAATCGGTTGATTATTTTTTTGATTAATCGATGAATCGGATAAAAAAATGTTTTTATCAAAAAAAGCGTTCAGTTCCAACCCTTTATTCAAAAACAGAAGTGACAGTGCAAAACATCTTCAGAAACTCCTTGAACATCCCTGAGCTGTTAATTAAAACAACAAAATAGACTAACACTAAAAACATACACATCTATGCTTTACATCTGCCAAATGTGAGCCCTTTTTACTGTAATTGATCCGTCCAGAGGCTGCATTTAGCATACCCTGCTTTATCAATATGTATGAAATACTGGGACAGAGGGAAGCTGTACTGCTCCATATAGAGCGTCCTCTTCCTTAAACTCTTTCATTCTGGGTCTCTTATGACCACGACGTCACGTTGTTGGCTAAGCCCAACTACGTGATTTGCTTCATTCTACTTTGAGTAAAAAAAACAAAAACCTGCAGCCAGATCCGCCGGTGTGCCGGTTTAACGTTAACGAGTGACAGCGTGAACTGAACCAGACCGGGGGGTGACGGCATGTTTCATCACGTTACGGTTTTTTACAAGCAAGACTGAACTGTAACGGAACATAACGTAACTTTAACGACAATACACAACCCAAACACGTTAGCTAACGTGATAGCAAGCTGACTAGCTTCCATTAAAAACAAGTTTGAGGAACATGAAGACGCTGATTGGCCAAGACTTGACTTGTCAAAGATCTTCTATTTTTGAGAACATCACAACCTCGGCTTTTCTCGTGTCTCACTCCAATCTCAGAAACGCTGGCCGGCCAGTTGCTCTGCTCTGCTCTTTTTTTTCTTCTCTGCGACTTATTGCCCGGCATAATAATCGCGCGACACAACGAATCGATAATGAAATTCGTTGCCAACACTTTTGATAATCGATTTTTATCGATTCGTTGTTGCAGCCCTAATTGATTCACGCATTTGTTACCTCAAGACTGAATTACTGTAACTCCGTATTATCAGGCTGCTCCGGTAAATCCCATGGATCTCTCCAACTGATCCAGAATGCTGCAGCTCGTGTACTAACGAGGACATGGAAGAGAGATCACATTACTCCTGTACTAGCTGCTCTCCACTGGCTTCCTGTAAGATCGAGAATCATATTTAAAATCCTTCTCCTTACCTACAAAGCCTTAACTGGTGATGCACCATCATATCTTAAGGACCTTATAGTGTCATATTACCCCACGAGAGCATTACGCTCACTGAATGCAGGGTTACTTGTGGTTCCCAGAGTGTTAAAAAGTAAGTTGGGGGCTAGAGCTTTCAGTTATCGGGCTCCTCTTCTGTGGAATCAGCTTCCACTTTCAGTTCGGGGGGCAGGCGCGGTCACCTCATTTAAGAGTAGACTTAAGACTTTCCTCTTTGATGGCGCTTATAGTTAGGGCTGTTTCAGGCTTATAGTTAGGGCTGGCTCAGGTTTGCCCTGGTCCAGCCCCTAAATATGCTGCTATAGGCCTAGACTGCTGGGGGACATCATAGGATACACTGAGCTCCTCCTTTCCTTCTCTTCCTCTTTCGCTCCTCCTCTCCTCGTCTTTCTCTCCTTCTGGATAAATGATTGTCTCTTCAATGCATATTACTAACTCTACTTTCTTTTTCCATGGATTTGTGGCTGCCTGGAACCAGGGGGAGGACCCCCGTCCTCCCCCTGGCCCTGCTGATGCAACCATGGCCCTGCTGATGCAACTGGCCTGGAGCCGGTGTTACGGTTTAACAGGCGACCATGTTAACTGGCGACTTTCGGCCGAAAGAGTTTACTGTTGTCGTCGTTACAGCAGATGTTGAGAATAGCAAGAGAACACGTAGCTGTCCTCGTGAATGCCGCATTGTTTAATTCTGCAGTTCAATGTCTAACCTTCTCGTCTAAAGTCTCTGGTCAAAACATACCGGACTAGACGTTGTTGAGTCTTTTCAGGGAAATAATCCACGCGAGTGGAAACGTCGCTTGTTGTTTATGAGTTGAAACAGGAAGTCAGCAAATTGCCTTTCCTTTGAAATAAAGTTGTTACAAATAACACATAATGACTGTGGAGTCTGTTTTGTGCAAATATCTGTCACGTAAATTAGCTCTATAGTACACGAAAAAAGAAGAGAAAAAAGATATACGTTTAATTAACGGGATTCAAACTCATATCATTGGGTGGAAGAAGATCAGAGGTCAGTGGCATTATCACTACACCAGGATAGACATAGTGGATTTACAATGAAATCATCTACAACACAGTCAGCAGTCACATTTAAACGGCAGAGAGCCACCAGATCAACTTGCGACCAACTGCGACTCCATGGAGCATGTTGAAGTGACCTGCGGAGCACTTTACAATATCGCTGCTTTCTCAAACTAATAGACAGCTGTTTAATGTCAGACCATTCAAAACGTCTTTGTAGAACTACAAATTAATGAGGCAGATCTTTGTGGTGTTGTTATGAGGTGAAAATACACAATGTGGACAATAACGCAAAGGAGGGAACAAGAAAAGCAGAGCCATAAAATTAAGAATTCAACCAGCCAAGAACACAGATGTGAAACAGTTGAGTTCACTTGAATTTAATAAGGGACACCTAAACCATGTGAATATATGACAAAGTCAATGTGGTCAAACACATTATGATGTGAATCATAAATTATATATGGTCATAAGTGTATGAATACCCAAACATTACACCCATAAGTGATCGTTTACCATCTGTTCAAAGATGGGCATTGGCCATATTAAGTTTGTCATATTCACATATTAAGTGGTATAAATCACAGCCTTACAACTAACAAGAATGAAAAAAAAAGAAACTCTTTGTATCAAATATTATTCGTTCACCTTGAGTGTGCACCATGTTTACATATTGTGTTGTGAGAATGTATTTCCCTTATAAAATTCAAGTGAACTCAACTGTTTCACATCTGTGTTCTTGGCTGGTTGAATTCTTAATTGTATGGCCTTTATGACTGCGTTGTAGATGATTTCATTGTAAATCCACAAGAAAATCCACTATGTCTATCCTGGTGTAGTGGTAATGCCACTGACCTGTGATCTTTTTCCACCCAATGATATGAGTTTGAATCCCGTTAATTAAACGTATATCTTTTTTCTCTTCTTTTTTCTTGTCCTATAGAGCTAATTTACGTGACAGATATTTGCACAAAACAGACTCCACAGTCATTATGTGTTATTTGTAACAACTTTATTTTAAAGGAAAGGCAATTTGCTGACTTCCTGTTTCAACACATAAACAACAAGCAACGTTTCCACTCGCGTGGATTATTTCCCTGAAAAGACTCAACAACGTCTAGTCCGGTATGTTTTGACCAGAGACTTTAGACGAGAAGGTTAGACATTGAACTGCAGAATTAAACAATGCGGCATTCACAAGGACAACTACGTGTTCTCTTGTTATTCTCAACATCTGCTGTAACGACGACAACAGTAGACTCTTTCGGCCGAAAGTCGCTAGTTAACATGGCCGCCTGTTAAACCGTAACACCGGTCCTGCCAGCTGCCATGGCCCTGCTTTCTCCTTCCACTGCCCCTGGGATGCCCCTCCTGTCTACCACCTCCTGCTTAATGGGTCGTGGCTATCTGGATCATGGACCATGCATACTACTCATTATATGAATCATTTCTGTCACATTCATTGAATGTGCTGTAACTCTGTTACGTGATTCATTCTAGCCACATGACATCTATTGCTTCTGTCCATCCGGGGAAAGGGATCCTGCCCTGTTGCTCTCCCCCAGGTTTCTTCCCCTTTTTTCCCTGTGAAAGGGTTTTTACTATCTTTATTGGGGGAGTTTTTCCTGATCTGATGTGAGGTCCCGGGATAGGGATGTCATGTGTACAGATTGTAAAGCCCTCCGAGGCAAACTTGTATTTGTGATGTTGGGCTATATAAAATAAATGCATTGAATATCTGATGAACAGCAAAACAAGCCAGAAGATGCTAAAATGCTCCAGAAGGGCAGCTTTGATCTTTTCACTTTGTCAGGAATAGTATGGCGACAATAAAACAAGGTAAACAAGGTGCAATATACTCTCAAGTTTCCCTCAGCTTAGCATTTCTACAAATATGTGTTAGAACCCTCTGATTAGTCACAAAGAGGTTGTAAACTTTAACCAGCCCAAGAGCCACCATGTTGAGCTGCTTTATGCCGTGTTCACACCGGACGCGACGCGAATTTGCGGCGCGACCAGTTTACATGTTAAGTCAATCCACAGACGCGCTGCGGCGCGAATTTGCGGCGAGATAGACGCGTTGGAGGCGGCGCGAACAGAACGTTTGACCTGGGGCGAACAAAGCGAAGGACGCGGCGCGAATTCACGTGAGTTGAATTCTCCCAAGTCTGGCGGAGAAATCGCGTGACGCAAAGTTGCGGCAGCCAATCAGCGTTGAGAATCAGCGTTAAGAAGCTCCGCCCATCACCACCGCCGTCTCCCCGTTTCTGAATGAAACTGCTGCTGCTCCGCCTGAACCAGCGCTGACAGCGGCTTCATTGAGACGCTGTTGTGGGACTACGGATAATATTATGAACCCAGACACCATGGAGTTTGATGTTCCGACATATGTGGAGTTTACACAAAAAGTATAAAGCAGAACTAGTGGTTATTTCTATGGTGGGTGGCATAATCGGTATAATTTTACACTGTTCCTGGAGGAGTCTGTGAAATTCACCGAGCTGTGTGCGGCTACGGATGATGTTATGAACCCAAATACGAGGGCGTTTCATGTTCCGACATGTTTGGGACTTCCACAACAAGTATAAAGTAGAACTAGTGGTTATTTATTCCATGGTCGATAGCGGAAATGAAAGCTTCGTCGCTTGTCTCTCACAGAGGCAAGCAACATAGCTAAGCCACGCCCCTTTGGTCGCGCCGCGAATTCGCGTTTGGTGTGAACACCCTCTTTCTACTCGCGCGAGTAAACTTCCGCGGTGGACGCGGCGCCGCAAATTCGCGTCCGGTGTGAACACGGCATTAGAGTCCCGCCGGAGGCACGTGACTTGTAGCCTTTCACTAGTAGACCCTACCGACTCATAACTACGAACAACAACACGAGCAAACATGTGTGTGTTGGGTTTCATAAAGCAGAGAGAGGACGTCACATAACGCGCGTTTCCTTTATTCACCTCTTCCAACCTGAACCCTTCGTTCGAAACGAGAGAGAAGAGTATGAACCATAATGAACAGCACAGCTCTTCACCGACGCGAGTCAGAAGACCCGGCAGCGGGACACCAACATGACCCAGGCCGCCCAACGAGCCCGTCAAGCGGGCTTCCGGCATAAATAAAGTCCCCGGCGCTGTGAAGTTAGCGGCGGGCCCAGCGACAGACCGACTCGTGGAGATTTAAAAACTCCGAATCACAAATCCACCGAGAAACATCGTGCATAACCTTCGGTGTCGGTCCCCGCGGACACGATAGCAGATGGTGCTTACCTTCCACGACCTCTTCTATACTTTCATCATCGCTGTCCATGGCGCAGGAAGCTGCTGATAGCCGCCACGCCACAGAGGACTGCTTCTCCCGCCCCCACGTGGCTCATGTGGACGTGACGGGACCGCGGGTCCCCCTTCCTGTCCAGGTCTCAGGGTCAGTGAGGTGGAGCCGAGAGACTCTCATCAGACGCACGTTGCTTTATTACTTTATTGTTCATTTTTAAATCAGTTAAAATGAGACTTTCATCTTGCGGTATGCAGTCATTGCTGAACCAATCTGATTTGAGAGCAAATTGAAGTGGACAACGTGGTCTCTACTCATTTAGTCATTTAGTGTTGACATTGGACCAACACTAAAGAGATTAAATATGAGCCTGGTGAATGCAACGCTTCCTCTGAGGGTAAAGTGATCTGATAGTCCAACAATCACAATAGGGATGTGTTCTAGATGGGAAATAAACTACCAACACATAGTGGACAGCATATGTCTTGTCTTCCTTAATGTCTTATTTCATTATATTAGACCAGTGGTTCTCAACCTTTTTTCAGTGATGTACCCCATGTGAAATATTTTTTTAGCCAAGAACCTGCTAACCAGCGCAAAGAATCTTTTGTTGAAAAAAGTGTGTCATCAGTGTCCGATTTAATACAGAATATATACAATTCAGTTTATGAATTTACACTTATATTTTATTGAATATTTATATATTCAATATTTCAATTTTTAAAGGATTCTTGAATCGAGGCTACTTTTAAATATGTATCTTTTTTAAATCTCACGTGCCTCCATGTACCACCGTTTGAGAACCACTGGATTAGACAACTTTATTAATCCCCAATTGGGAAATTCATTTGCCACCAAAAACTTGTACAGACAACAATACACACAGTCCACAGTGTCACCAAGAGGGCTTGTTGGAGGTGGGCGTGGCAGAGGGTCATCAGAGGCGTGGCAACACATGGAGGTGGGCGTGGCAGAAGGTCATCAGAGGAGTGGCCGTGGGTTCCCTAAACCAGTGATTGTCAACCACAGATCGTCAGGTGTGCCGTGAGAAAATTTCCAATTTCACTTAATTGGTCCAAAAAAATATTATTTAGCTGCCGCAAATAATTTTCCATTGTTGAGCGTCTGAGCCTGCAATATAGTGGCTGGCCTAGTAGTTTCCTATAGAACAGGTCTGCACCTTGTTCTGCTATTAAACAAACTAAACGTCCGTATGTTATTGATCGTACACGACAGCTTGTAATTTCTGGGTCGCGTCTACAACTCTTTCCGCCCCGATGCGATGCACACAGGAGAGCACACAGTGGACAGAGAGAGCGGCGAAAAATATGTCGCGTGCTTTTCACAATGGGATTTGCTGCTTTAAGCTATCACTATTTTAAGCTATGAGCTCTCATGTTTAAAGCCCACCAGTTAAGGTATTTGTAGGTCAAGACAAACATCCAACAGGCTGCAGCCTGGCGCTCCATCAATGACGTTTCTGACGTTTCTGAGGCTCTGGAAATATTCTTCCAAAAGCCCGAAAAACACACTCAAGTGACAACGCCTGCTCACTTCGTGGTCATCATTAAAATAAATGAACACTATGTTTCCTTTAAGTCAGTATTTATCAAACTGGGGCGTTTACAGGTGGGGCGCAAGAGGAAATGCTGATTTTACCGTACGCCGTTAATAGGTCACATGCGCATGTATGACTCGCCGATTCTTGTCATTTCGCCAAAAGCCGATCTTTATGAGATCTCCGTGAGGTTGTCTTTTCTGCTGTTGCGTCGCTCAACATGGAGCATGAATTGAGAACGGCTGTATCAAATCTACCTCGTTTTAAAAAGAGTTGTAGAGGAAAGCAGCTCACTGCAGCCACTATTAATGATACAAAGTTATGCTCACACATCTGCACTCATTCTGTTTTGCAAAAAAATAGCTTGTTGTTTTCCACAATAAGCTATTTAGTTGTAACTAAATATTAGTTATTTTTTGCACGGATATAACTTTATTTTCATTTTTCTAACAAAGTGATAACACATTTGTTTTTGTCTGATGGAGCAATCTGGTTTAATTGAAAGTGATTTCAATGTTCTATTATTTATAAAAGCACAGATGGAGTCACTAGAACTGTGAAGTATAACTTTGTAGTACTGTGAGGTGCCACGATGTAGTATGTCCGTCAGTCGCTCCCTCCCCCCTAAAGCTGTAAACCTAGGGGAAACACTGAATACTGTGACATTCTGTAACTTTTTGGGTTGTTGGTGTGCCGCGGGATTTTTTTATTGTAGAAAATGTGCCGCGGCTCAAAAAAGGTTGAAAAACACTGCCCTAAACTATCACAGCGTTGTTGTCTAACTTTAAATAGTTTCTTCTCAGGGCTGTCAGTTGTCATTTCAGCTCTAACCGAGTCGACCCTCCTCCACCCCGGGCTCTGCCAGTCAGCAGTCGATCCTGCGTTATTTGTCAGCGGGTTACAGCGTTCTTCTTCTTCTTCTTCTTCTTCTTCTTCTTCTTCTTCTTCTTCTTCTTCTTCTTCTTCTTCTTCTTCACCACCAGTGTCAGCATCACTACCCCTTGCTTATCCTAATTCAGAATGGCGTCCAATCGCCAAAGATTTTGCACTATTCATGTGGATGCAATTGTAATATATATTATGGTGTAATAAATGATGGTTTATCTCCTGATTAAAATGTGGGTAAAGAAGAAGAAAGGAGTTGAAATGAAATACTCTAAAGATGAGGTGGTATCAGATGTTTTTCTTTATGAATTACACCTAAATAAAATGTAATTACTTATACAGTAGCTTTGCTGTTTCAACAATGCACTCTAATTAATGGAATGAATCAGTCTTGAATCTGTTATGTGTAATTGCCTTCATCCTGCAGACAGGTCCTCCCGACAGACCCGACAGACCAGTCGGTTTAGGCACTTCATGTAACCCTTGGAAATAAAAGTCCCTGTAGTGACAATCTGACTCCAGCAGAGGGAGCAGTTTGTTCAGGCGAAGCGCTGGTTTCCTCTTTTCTGTGGTCTTCAAACTTGAATGAGTATCTGACAGACAGGAACAAGATTGTTAGCAAACCGTCACTGCTGCAAGACCACACCAGGGCTCTCAAGTTTTTAAGACAGGTAAGAGTGACATATCCTCCTCCCCCCCCCCCCACCGAAATGCGTAACAGTCACGCTCAATGCGTGACACTTGAGAGCCCTGCCACACGCACACACACGTGCGCACACGCACACACACACACACGTACGCACACACACACACACACACACGTTTTTTTGTATTCAATGAAGATCTGACTGGAATTGAAACCTTGTCTATTGAAATACATTTGTGGTTTGGAGTGTGTGTGTAGCCTCGTGTGTGTGTGTGTGTGTGTGTGTGTGTGTGTGTGTGTGTAGCCTCTTCACTGAAGAGGTAAACCTCTTCTGTGTTCAGCTCTTGGGTCTCGTATATAAATATAATATTTTCGCTCAATATTTCATCAGCGCTGTCTGCACCCTGGAGTGCAGAGGAAAGACCAAACTATTGAAATTATCGTCATCTGTTCAGTAAGATGCCGTCTACTAGCGTCAAAGAGCTGCAGAGAGAGCGTCAGTGGTTTCCAATAATCTTCTAATACTGTGCAGATATCACTAAGATATGACTTTTCATTGAGTGTTCGTAAAATCTCTCCAGTGAACACAACTTTATTTCATATTTTCGAATTTCGTATGTGTACAGATTGTCCAAGGCAAATTTGTAATTTGTGATTCTGGGCTATATAAAATAAACTGAATTGAAACTGGAGCAGAGGAGTAACCATGGTGACTGTCACATCTTCTTCAGTCAGCTCACCTTTATCTTCACCACCTGTACATAACAATTGTAAATTTGCAAAGTGTGGAAACAAAGCCCTTGACAGCTCTCGTACGATCACTCTTCACTGCCATTATCAGTCCTAATCATTATGCCATAAGAAAACATCAGTAAATAAATACATTGTATTCACCTATCACACTTCCTTTCTTTGAAAATGGGTGGTGGTTTTTGATTGTCGCAATCTTTTTGGAAGCAATCCGTCTGATTGTTGTAAATATAAATACTACGGTGACACTTGGGATGTGTTATGTAGAACAATGGCTACTCTTCAACTGTAAATGGAAGAATTAGGAGTGAATGACCCGCTGATCAGCAGCTTGTTTCTATGCATCAACATTCATAAGGTTCTTTGCATTGATTATTTCTGGTTGAATGTGGGCGTGTAGAACCAGCTGTGCACATTTACAGTTCGATTTGGGATTTACAAAAGGAAATAGCTCACTAGCAGGTGTACGCAAGTTTTCATGAATCTGAATACCCAGTGAGCAACAACCGTGCTATGAATGCTGATTTCTTGTTGAAAACTGAGTGATATTTGGGCTCAACGTCTAAGATTTCTTTTCTCGCTAAAATGTGGTTACAACATCAACGTGTCACCAATTCTTTGGAAAATGTTGATGATTTGCTCAGTTGTAGTTTGAAAGAGAGATGCTATACTCTTATTAGCACCATGTAGAGCAGGGGTATTCAACTAATGTTCAACAAGCTCCAGTTTGAGAAAATGTACTCATGAAAGGTCCAGAACATCACAGTCTCTATGATTTAGTCCCATATGTATTGAAGTAGCTGCAGTTCTTTCAACGTCTGTATGAAGTCAACAACTGACTGATGATGATGATTTCAGGTATTTATGAGGCAGTTGCTGATGGTGGAGTAGGTAGTGGGTGTGATATATTTGGTGGAGATGTAGAGCTGTGTGTCGTTAGCGTAGCAGTGGAAATAGACACCGTGGTGGCGTATGATGTGCCAAGGGGGAGCAAGTAGAAAATGAAGAGGAGGGGGCCGAGTACTGAACCTTGGGGGACACCTTGAGGGACTGGGGCTGTCAGATTTGGATTTATTGATAATAATGAACTGTTGGCGGTCGGTATGCCTTGAAGCAGGAGAGGGCTGTACCAGTAATGTGGAGGAAGGGCCTCAAGACGGGAGAGGAGGATGGAGTGGTTGATGGTGTCAAAGGCTGCACTGAGGTCCAGTAGGAGGATGTTGAGGGAACAGGAGGTCATTGGTGACTTTGATTAGGGCGGTTCCTGTGTTTCTATTTTAGCATGAGCGTATGCTTATTATATGTTATATGCTGGCAAGTTTATTGTGTGATGCAGCGGCTTCGAGCCCAAGACAGATTTCCCGGGGGGACAATAAGGTACATCTTATCTTAATTGTTTAATCATTTCATATTAACTGAACTCTTTGTTTTGAGAATATTATGTTAACCTATTTCACGGTGCTGCTGTTTAATTTATCTGCGAGTATAAGTGCGCACACACACACACACACACACACACACACACACACACACACACACACACACACACACACACACCTCACTCAGTAGAGCCCAGACGTCAGCGTCGGAGTGAACCACCAGGCGTAAGGCCGAGATCGGCTGCAGCGCTTCTTCAACCCCCCCTTCGGCCACCCCGTCCTCAAATGCACCTGAAACAGACACAGTACACACAGTAGTCTTGTGTGATGGTGGGAAGCACTTCAGCGCTTCTGCATCCAAGCTGCGGTCGAATAGTCCTTTTTGGTTAGGAAGGTTCCTAACTGAGTGTAATGATCCGGAAGTATAGTGGCCACCATGATAAGTGCCGGTCGAATTGTCTAAACGCAAAGAAAAGGAGATAATGCCGCCCCACAATTCCTTGCGATGGCAACATTTAAAGTGACGCAACATTCGGCCGTTCACGAGGAAAAACGATCGTGAAGACAAACGCAGATCATGTAAATAACCGTTGCTATAACTTGGAAATACTTGCATAATCTGTTAAACCTGCTGGAAAATTACCAACTATTGCTGTTGCTGAAAACTGCTGTAAAGTGATCCAACTGCTGTAAAGTGATCAAATTGACGTAAAGTGATCAAACTGCTGTATTGATATTCTCTCTCTGGTGTTGTACTGCAGCCTCAGCCCTCATTCTTTTATTTGACTTCAGCTACAGAAGCTTTGATGAAAGAGTTAAACTGGACGAGCTCTTGAGTCTTTTTGATTATCATCTTTTGAATCAACTATTTTGTCACATATAATAAAACACTATCAAGTCAACACTTCTAGGTCACACTGAGTGTTTCATAAACTGTTGTCTGCATATTTTTATTATCAGATTATAATCTGCATATAAACCATGACAACAAAAGGGATATGAGACATTGTTAGTGAGAGAACGTATTTAATTCACCATGTTTGAAACTGAACAGAGAGACAGTTTAGTAACTTTGTACTCTGTGGAAAATCCCTTGGTTTCACTTTCATATTCCTTCTTTCATTTCTATTCCAACCTTGTTAATAAAGTAATACTTTGAACCGGGTTGTTTAAATCGTCTGCATGACGCAACACTGTAAGAATACACGGACGAAGTATTTAAGATGATCTTTTTTGTAGTCTTCAAAACATTGTAGTGTCACTGCTGCACACCGACGTCACTAACATCCGCCTGCCGTCGCGTCATAACTACGTGAATTAGTGAAAGTGGAGTCAGATCCTCTAAACACCGCGGTTGTCTTTTCCTAACTCCCCATGAATTCTCCTTCCCATCTTTCCTTGACCCTGTGATGTTTTTACAGAGGTCAAGGAAAAGTGGTTAGGGTTAGACGTTAGGAGGACGTTTTTTGATTATTCAAGTGCAGCCCCAGTGTGAAGGCCCCAGAGGCTGTGGTGTGAATGGGGCTTCTTTAACAACTGGGTTGTGCTCAATGGACACTTTGTGGAATGGGATCCAATAAACCACTTCTGTATCCGATTCCATCATTCAAGTCCCATTTATCTGCTAAACTGGTGCTTCAGTGTGTGTTTGTGTGTGCCTGAATTTATGTTGGCGACATATATCCACGTGTGACTCACAGGATTTATCGGATTATTAATATAGTGGTTGTATTTACCAATAATTATGAAGCCCTTGTCAGATTCTTTGTAGGAAGAACTGCTCCCTTGTTGGTTTTGCGATGACGCCTAAAGGAATAAAAGAACAAAGAACAAATGTCAGGCATGTTTACCACTACACATATGAGACAAAGAACCATTCTGATATATTAATCCCAACACTGTGACAAACATGAACTGCCATTTGTCAACCTCTTAAAGGGACAGTCCCTTAAGCCCTCGAAATAGAAAAAAACACCTCATGAACTTTAAGGCTTATATGATTATTTCTGGTCTTCTTTAAAAGGTATAATAAACGAAGGAATGTTAATCCGTTGTATGTAAACCAACTTTTATTACCATTTTAGAGTAAATCCAGACACAAGGAAAAGAAATAACGATTTTCTTCCTTGCCCATTGTATGATCTAAAATTCAATTTACCTCTAAAACTATATCTGCTGAGTTACAGAGGTAACCAATGTAAGTTTATGGGAAAAAGTATTTTTGGCTCTTGTGATATTACGTGACATATCTGGAAATTGTAATTCCACTGTTTGGCCACTATGGTGTTATTCGGAACCGCATACTATGTTAAAAATACGTACTGATTTGGCCCAAATGTTGCATGTAGTATACAAACAAAAGCAAACGGTGGGTCTTTGCTCTGCTGCAGCTCTCTCAGGAGACCGGTCTTCATTTCCCTGTTGTCAGATGGTTTGTTGTTTCAATATCTGTCAATCGAGCAAAATTGCAGCCTCCGAGGAACAAACCATGCTTTGAGCGGAGGAGCGCCCCCTGGTGCGTGCCCTCTATCACTGCTCTTATCACTGTTCTTATGATCCTCTATCAGGATGGACAGAAGCAATATATGTCATGTGTGCCCATCAGGACACACACACACACACACACACACGCGCACACACACACACACACACACACACACACACACACACACACACACACACACACACACACACACACACACACGTTACTCACGTTGCTGGGCAGCACTTCCACTGTGGTGTTGTTGAATTTATCTCCACTAGTCTCTATATTTCCGCTGCGAAACAGGTACCTACAGTAAAAGAGGACAGCACAGTTGTAACTCCGTTTCAGTTGGACACTACTACTTTTATTCATTTATTTTAGGTCTTCCGTGAAAATTGTAAAAGATACAATTTAAAAGATTAACAAAAGATTAATTACACTCCAAGGAATAACCAGGCCATAATTAATGTAAAAAAAGTAATAAAAAGTTCTCAAACATTTTCTCATAGATTTCCATCCAATCAAACTTCTATTTTCAAACAGAGGAGTCGCCTGTGCTCTGCCATTGTTGACCGGAAGTAGGGAATCACTCCACTCCGGCCTTTTGTCACTGCTAATATGCTACGCTATCCCTGAACAGCAAGTTTTCTCGTCACTGCTTTCTCTGCCAGGGTTAGGATGGAAAGCAAATGTTGTCCCAAATGTATAAAGGTAAAAGTTGGTTACGAGATATATACACTTTATAATAACTACACACTATTTAGCATTAGTAAAGCATGAATAAACCCTTAATTCATCATTTATAAAGCATGGTTCCATCATGAACACTCAATAGTAACTCATTAGTATGCAAGTCACACAGTTACAAATGTTTTATTATTTTATGCTTTTTTTACTATTGGGTTCATACTTTGTAAATTAAGTATTAAGGACTCATAGATGATTTATAAGATCATTTATAAAGTGTTAGTAAATGATAACAAAAATATTTAAATGTAATTTATTCATGCTTATATACATATAGTGATTTAGATATGCACTTTATTCTTTACTTGTTATTTAAGTATTAGTTAAGTATGTTCTGTGACCTCATCTAAAGTGAGGAATAGTGAATACCTGAATTAATCATATCATGTATTAATGCTTTGTGAAGCATAGATAGTCCTGGACAAGCGGTCGGAGCCTCCATGGCATAAGCTTTCCACCGGGAGGCTTAGCGGTGTGATACCACGATAGTTCAGCACACTCTCCGGTCCTTGAAGATGAGAACCAACACCCCAGTCTGCCCGTTCATGGGCACTGTTCCCGACTCCCATGCAACACTGAAAAGGCGTGTCAGCCAAGAACCGGTCCTGCCTGCTGCAATGGCCCTGCTGATGCCCCTCCCTCCTCTACCTCCTTCTGCTTTATGGATGTGGCTATCTGGATCATGGACTATGCCTACTACTCATTATATGAATCATTTCTGTCACAGCACATTCATTGAATGTGCTGTAACTCCGTTGCGTTATTCATTCTGGCCACATGACATCTTTTGCTTCTGTCCATCCGGGGAGAGGGATCCTCCTCTGTTGCTCTCCTGAAGGTTTCTTCCCTTTTTTCCCTGTGAAAGGGTTTTTACTATCTTTATTTGGGGAGTTTTTCCTGATCCGATGTGAGGTCCCGGGACAGGGATGTTATGTGTACAGATTGTAAAGCCCTCCGAGGCAAACTTGTATTTGTGATGTTGGGCTATACAAAATAAACTGAATTTAATTGAATTTTATGTGATGTTATATATATATTGCTAACATTAGGTTGCAACTCCTCCACACAACAAACACTTATTTGAGCAGTTTGAGTCTGGCCTGGTTTATTTTATCCCCAGTTGTTCCAAATTCATTTGGAAGGGACTTTCAAATATTGGCGAGCAAACTCTGATTGGGCAAGGCATGCCTGTGTGTATATATTGTATATATACATATATATATAATATATAAACAGTACCTCTGCCTCAAGGAAGGGGGCGTGCAAGAGCCTGCAGGGTTGTTCTATCGTTGCTCTTCTTCTACACTTGTAAAACTAAAAGAAGATGAGGAGGACTTTTCCAACAAATGATAGACGAATGGACTCCATTTTCGATGAAAGGTAAGACCAGGCATACGCTGCAGGAAGCTATCTGGCCTATTTTTATTTGTATTGAATGAGTATGAATTGTGGAATTGTGGAGGCAAATTAAAAGCACATGGAGGGTGCAGAGGAAATGCGCTCTTTCTCTGAGCCGCTATAAATTGGTGGAATCAAATATGTACCTGACGTATGTGTGTAAAGAATGCTGATATGAAATATGAAAAACAACCAGTAGTCAATGTGCAAGCTGTCAATTGAATGTTGAATTAAGCTGCTCTATTGGGTTCAGATATTAGTAAATCTGAGTCTGACAGTCCTCACCGCACGTCACTGCTTTCCAGCTTCAAGCCGGGCACCGGTTCACTCAGTGTGAGCCGGGGCTCATATGAGGCTCTGCAACCTCCATCCATCCAAGGAGAGATACGCTGTGTGCTCCTCTTCAGGGTCACACGTCTCACTAATGTGGGAACAGGCCACTGTGTGCCATCCACCTGGCGTGAGGATTCACTGTCCATTATTTTAATAGTTCAGTATTGTATGCAAGATAACTGGTATGTTTATGCTTGGTAGCAGCACTAATAGGCCATCACTCATTTTCGTAAGTCAATTTTAATAGCTTGTATGCATGATTTTAATGCAATTGACAGACACTGTTGATATTGGCACAGCCACCCTACTCACTGGACCTTGCACAATAAAAACATAAATATATAAACCTGTGTATTATTTGAATAGCTTAGTATTGAATGCACAATAATAAGGTATGTTTATACATGGCAGTAAGCCAGATAATATATAAGCCAATTGTATACAATATATATAGTAGGGAGTCCCTGCTCCTTCTCTCTATCAGTTTGGGGGTCCTTGGCATGAAACACATTGAAGACCCCTGCTCTAATACCAAACTACGTGATCAACCTTAAATAAAGGTTCTGTGTCAATAAAAAAAAATCAGACTGACCTGGAAATGTGGATTGGCTGGGGAAAGTTGAAGAGGATGTAATCATCCTGGACTGGTGTTATTGCCCAGAAGAAGTCCTCTCCTCTGTAAGCCCGGTCCAGCCTGTGCTGCTGGTAATGCTTCAGGCTGCTTTGGAGGTCTGCAGCCGGGTTGATGTGGGCCTGGTACAAACTCTGCTTCCCAAAGTCCTTATCCTGGAGGAGAGGAAGGACAATGACACAGGAACGCAGGCTCACATATACACACACACATCTATAAACATCTATATCTCTAGATTTCTACAGACATCGATACAAATCTTATTGGACTAATACAATATATATAAAGACATATAAACATATAGACACACATATAAACATATATGCGCACATGTACAGTACACACACACACACACACACACACACACACACACACACACACCTGCACTTCATATCCCCTGCTTATATATATATATATATATATCTATATATATATATATATATATATATATATATATATATATATATATATATATATATATATATATATATATATAGATATATATATATATATATACACATACAATACATACATACTCATACATATATGTACATATATGTATACACACACACACACACACACACACACACACACACACACACACACACACACACACACACACACACATAAAAACATACATACTGTATATAAACACACATATAAAAACATAGATATACACATATAAAAACAAATACCCGGACCGGCAGTGACGTTAAATTGAATATTAAAAGGATTCTCCAAAAAGTTAAGAGAAGAGATCATTGCCAAAACAAGGAAAATTATACAAAAAGATAGCGAAGGCACTGCAGGTTCCTCGAAAAAAAATCCGGAACATATATTTCAACCAGCCCAACAGTCAGCGTAGAGGTTATCATTGTATGATGCCATTTCAACTCTGCTCGCTGCAGAGTAACCGGTTCACTGAACACTCAGGAGAGAGGGCCTCACCTTCAGGTGCTGTAGTTTCCCAGGCAGAGAGGAGTGGAGGCCGACATGCTGGAACAGGGAGGGCTTGTACCTTCGCTTGAGCAAAGCCTTTTGTTCATTACAGTTTCTCTGGATAAGACAACACACCAGCATGTAGGTCACTACACCGTCATAAACTCACTATCAGTTACACTCCTGAAGTATTTACCACTCCACAGCCTGCTATGGTTCTGTGAAGTTTCTGTATAATAACTATTAAGCAGCATAATGTGATTGAGGAACTAATTGTTTATGAAATGTGAATATTAAAAGGTTCTATATATGACATTCAGAAGAACTAGAGGCCACACGAAAGCACCAGCACCAACATAACTAACCAGCAAAGTTAAAGATGACTGTAGCTCAGGGGGATGAGTGGTCGTCCCAAAACCGCAAGGTACCCGGTTTGATCCCCAGTCGGGGGGACTCACATAGCTCACATGTTGAAGTGTCCCTGAGCAAGACACCCAACCCCCAGCTGCTCCCCGGGTGCCTCAAAGGGCTGCCCACTGCTCCCTAACCAGGGATGGGTCAAATGCAGAGAAGAATTTCTCCAAGGGGACTAATAAAATGCATGTTTTTTTGTTTCTAAATTACCAATAAATTTAATGTTCCAACAATGTGTGTAAAATGATGTTGAGTCTTTGTCTTGTTTTTGATTTATATACTGTTATATATATATAGAAAGGTCACGTGTATTTTCACCGGGAAATGCATTTGGTTCAGTTTGCCTTGATTGAGGCTTTTGCAGGTCTTGTATTAATTTTTGCTGTTTATTTATGGTTTCTCATTAAAGTGGGTGTTTGGTTTTTACTATCAGAATCAGAATCAAAACCATTTATTGCCATGTATGTTTTCACATACAAGGAATTTGTCCTGGCGGAAGGTGCATAATATTTAACATTTAACAATAAACATTGAACAATAAACATAAAACATAACTGCAATATATAATACATATATAATTATAATTTCTTGTACTAACATTGATTTTGCATTCCTCAAACAATATCGACAGCAAAACATGCAGGCCAATCAAGAAAAAGGATGCACTTTAGCATATGTCATTTAGTTTATTGTTTTATTTATATTTCTTTTTTTGGTATGTTTAACTTTCCTGTGCTGTGCACTAACTTTCCATTTACAGTATAGCACATCTTTCATTTTCTTGGGTCTTGGTATTTTTATCTTGCCAAATGAATTGCCCTCTCAGATATTGATATGGTTTTCTTGAATGTTAAATAAAATTTCAGATCCTGCTTTATGTGCAGTATTATAATATTGTTTTTCACCTCTTGGCCCAACTGACTCACCGCGTCTTTCTCTGGGTTGCAAACTTTCACCCACAGAATGTGATCCAACAGCCAGTCGATGGGTTTGTCTTTGTGGAACATCAGGAAGAACTCTGCAATCATCGGGAGGTCACGGGTTCGAAACATCTTGCCTGGAGGATTACACACATACAGACAGATTTTAAATGTCAGTACACTAAAATGAAAAACTAAGGCTTGATATGCTTTAATACTATAAACATACATACAAACACACCTATAAATCCAAGCTGGGAGAACTCCAGGTAGAGCCATTGCGTTGAATCCTGGGTGGCGAAGGTCTTCATGTCATTGAAGTAGCCGGCCTTTGCAACAACATCATCCTCTAACTGGAAAAACACAGGACACAACAACTCATATTCAGTATAGCGAGTTATTGTGAGTATTCCATTACAAAAATCCATGACAACTATTTCAAGCCTGCAACAACCCAACAGTCAAATCACTCTCGGGTATACTGAAAACTATTTGGAGTGCCATTTACTTAAAAAAAAGCCCGGTAACAACCACACATAAATTGTAAGTAATTTTTACTCAGACAATTTTTAAGTTAAGTTTACTTACCAATAACAATGTTTTTTCATCCAAAATGGTCAAGTAAATTTTACTTAAAAATTATTTCCTGAGACATAACATTTACTCCTTTGATAGTAATCTTTACTCAGCCTTTGATAGTAATCTTTACTCAGCCTTCGATAGTAATCTTTACTCAGCCTTTGATAGTAATCTTTAGTTGTAGAAAAAACATTTTTGGCCATGTAATTATTACCTTAATTATATGTGTAAATTCTCCAATAAATAACCATTTCATTCCTTTTACTTTAAAAGGTCACCTTTTATTTATTGCGTTACTTTGTGTATGTTAGTAATTATGAATCCTTATTTTGATAAGTAAATGAAAAAATTTAAAAAATGAAGTAAAGATTACTATCAAAGGCTGAGTAAAGATTACTATCAAAGGAGTAAATGTTTGTCTCAGGAAATACTTTTCAAGTAAAATTTACTTGACCATTTTGGATGAAAAAACATTGTTATTAGTAAGTAAACTTAACTTAAAAAGTGTCTGAGTAAAAATGACTGGAAATTGTTACCAAGCTTTTTTTAAGTAAATGGCACTAAAAGTTTTGTTCAGTGTAGACTACTGTAACTCCTTATTATCAGGCTGCTTTAATAAGTCTCTTAAACCCCCTGGTCCAGACCCTAGACATGCTGCTATAGGCCTGGACTGTTGGGGGACATCTTAGGATACACTGAGCTCCTCTCTCCTCTTCTCTCTCTCCCTTCTGGATGAATTCATGTCTCTTCAATGCACATTACTAACTTTACTTCTTCCCCAGAGCCTGTTTTCTCTCCTCTCAAGTTTCCATGGATCATGGCTGTGTCTGGAGCCGGTCCTGCCTCCTGGGCCCTGCATCCTGGGCCCTGCATCCTGGGCACTACCTCCTGGGCACTACCTCCTGCCATGGCAGTCCTGCTGATGCCCCTCCTCTTTACCTCTTATCTGGATCATGGATCGTGGTCCATGCTTACAACTCATTATATGAATAATTTCTATCATATTCATGTAATGTGCTGTAACTCTGTTACGTTGTTCATTCTGTACACATGACATCTTTTGCTTCTGTCCATCCAGGGAGAGGAATCCTCCTCTATTGCTCTCCTGAAGGGTTCTTCCCTTTTTTCCCTGTGAAAGGGATGTGAGGTCCTGGGACAAGGATGTCGTATGTGTACAGATTGTAAAGCCCTCTGAGGATAATTTGTGATTTGTGATTTTAGGCTACACAAAATAAACTGAATTGAATACCTAATTAGCTGTTCCACTGCATGTTGCAAACTAACAGCTGTTGCTGGAAATGTAAAATGCATCCCTTTTCTATCCTCCTGAGGAATTTTCCTATGAGGATCTGTCACACCGTGACAACAGAGGTTTTTTGGATAATAGTTACGGTTAAATACATCAAATATGTTTAATTCTCATCAGAGTACTTATTTCTGTCTTTGAACATTGAGAAACATTCATCTAGGCCAGGGGTCAGCAACCTTTCGTATCCAAAGAGCCATTTTGACCTTTTTCCACCAAAAAGAAATTGTCTGGAGCCGCAAAAATTATTTAATATCACAGCTTCTAAAGTTTTATATAAAGTCATATTATATATATATATATATATATATATATATATATATATATATATATATACAAAAAACTATAGTTTGTTGTATGTATGAAATTATAGAACAAGAATAAAGACTTTTTTTTAACATTGTATTGCTATTTTACCTGTTTATAACTATCAAACAAAAAATAGTCATGTGTCAGCTACATTAAGGTTAATTAAAAACACAACTATACAGACCTTCAGTATTATCTATAGTTGTGGCTCATGTGGTAGAGTGTTTACCCTGTAACTCCAAGGTAGCAGGTTCAATACCTGTCCTCTTCAGTGAGTTTTACATTTTAAACGCATATCTTTTGCTACGTTTACACTGAGCGTCCTCCTCACTAGAGCACTGCAAACGGAGGACGGATACGGATTTACTAACGGACGCCTCACTGTCTCATGAGCTGACACAGAACCAGCAGCAGTAGTGGAAAGTTGGAGTAGTTGGAGACGTGATCCACTTCCTGAAAGTATATCTACTTTACTCAGTTTGCTGCAGCAGTTGAGGAATCGCTCTTCTGCACTCATCTGCGCGCGAGGGCGGGGCTCTGAATCACGAGTAGCAGCTGCAGGGGCGGAGGCTTGACAGCGACGTGACGCACATTTTAGTGAAAGAAATATTTAAACATTTATTTTTATTTGCAGTGACCCAATATCACCTAAAACTCCAAGATAAGAGGACTTCCCTTTAAAAGTTTTTCCACTGGGCAAAAAAAAGGAAAAAAAAGTTGTCTTTTTTTTTTTTTTTGTCAAAGCCTTAGTGAGCCACAACAGACGGGCTAAAGAGCCGTATGCGGCTCCGGAGCCGCAGGTTGCCGACCCCTGATCTAGGCTGCACTTTGTGCTGTATTTCCAAATGATCCACATTCAAAAACAGTCTACATACATACATACAGCACATTTAGTTAGTTTACCTGAACATAATAGGTTCCTTTGTCCTGAGCGTAGAGCATGAGGAAGCTGAAGTCCAGATTTTGCTTTGTTCGCCACCTAAGAACAGAAAAGGTTCATACACAAACAGGAATGTATTTAGTCCTTGAGTAATCAGACAGGTGAATTATAATCAAATTCACCTACTAGTGCTTACATTATCTGTATATGTATATACAGTATATACAAATGATACCATTGCAACAGCCATCTATACAGACACAACAAAGAGAATTATGACATAACTGGGTAATAGAGCTAGAAATATTGAAGTCAAAGAAATAGTTAAAAAAGAGATAACCAGGCGTACCAGCACGGTAGCAAGGCAATGCATTGCTGTTGACGAAGGCAGCAACAACATGTATTTCAGCCAACTAAAAACATAAAAAAAAATAACGCTATACGCTATATTTAGACCATTTTCCCCGCTTTACTTTGCTGTCAGACAGCACTTTCTGATGGGGATTAAACAGTTATATCCATCTATGTTTTCTTCAAAACATTTCTTCAAACAACATTGACCAACAAATGGAACCTCCCAGAACTCTGGAGACGCTGGTCTACCGGTGTCTTCATTTGCTTGTTTGTGTTGTTGTGTCACACAATAACCCAAACAAACAGACCAGCAACTTCTGTGTTGTGCAATAAAATTACAGTTTTTGTCAAAGGAGTCTTGACTTTGAAGAAAGCCTAGAAAGGGCTGTCTGACCGCAAGTAAAGTGGTGTACATTTTCTATACATATGGTGTACACTGAAACTTATATATATTTTTTTTAGGTACCGTAACTAAAATCGGTTTAGCTTTACCCCGTCCACAGCAGTACATTGCTTTGCTCCCGTGCTGGTACTGTATGTTTCTTCTGGGGGCGTACCGACCTCCATCTACTGTTGGTAATACACTGACTATGGAAGGACCTCTTACCAACCCCACTTACAAATTCCTTTAGCACAAGCACTTATTTCAAAAGAATAGTAACAGAAATGGTAAATGTACTTGACTCTGTCCTTTGAGTCTCCAAACGTCTCTCTGAGGCTGGTGAAGTCGGGGTAGTAATACTGAGAAGGAGAAACGACCTCCAACAGTCCGGACTGCACCTCATTGGGAAAACTTGAAAGAAACAGCTGGTTAACTAACTGACTTCAACAGCAAAATACAAAAGAGATATAAAACAATTCAGCATTTAAATCATATGGGTAAGATGAATCTTGAAAATGTTTTGGGAAATGGATAGCAAATTCCCTGAATTTCAAATGACACCAAACATGTATATGTTCCTCTAAAATAGGAATCTTTGAAAATGATTTACAATACACTTTTTTTTTAATCACTATTTGTATTTAAAGTTTCAAATTCATGGTTTCTTATTTTTTTGCAAATTTTCACACTTTATTGGATAAAGATAATCCGAGTAAATAAAAAAATGCAGTTTTTAAATGATAATTTCATTTATTAAGGGGAAAAGGCTATCCAAACCTACTTGGCCCTATGTTAAAAAGTAATTGTGTGACAAATATGCAAAACACACACACACACACACACACACACACACACACACACACACACACACACACACACACACACACACACACATATATATATGCATGCATGTGTGTGTATATATATGTATACATTCTGTTGCTTCACAGAGCTCTTTCAAAACGTTTCCAGTTAAAAAGACAATAACGTAATAGCATACGACCCCAAAAGCTGGCTGCTGTCAGGAATCACAGCTAACAGAAGACATGGAACCAAAGGGAAAAGGAACAGAGATATAACAGTGAAAGCACCCTATGGGAGGCCATTTAGAATCACTCACTTCTTCCTGATGGTCTTTGCTACACTGCCCACATATTCAGAGTCTGTCTGACGTGACAAGGGAGAGAAAAAGGAGAAAGTCAGCGATTAAGGGGATTCCCGATGCTGTTAGTTAATACCAAACACAAGGTCTTGAGTACTTTTGCAATAATAGAACAGAGTATGGAGGTCTTTTGGGGTGAGACCTACTCACTTATCCAAGGCCAGGGCCCTATTCTTTGTACCTGGCTTACTGAGTTAGCTGGCTAATTTTCAGGATAAGATGACGTAGTTCAGGTTTTTCGGTCCCTGGAAACAAGTTTCGAAAAATCCCCATAGCAACAAAGCCAAAAATGTAAACCTGCTCCCGCGCAGGCTAACTGAAATTCACTGGGTAAGATGGCCACTCCCACCAGACAAAAAGGCAGCTCCCTTCCTCATTGATGAAAGACCGATATTAGTTTTATAGGGAGAGAGTTCTTCCAGATCGCCAAGATCCGTTCTCACATCATGATGACTTCCTGTACGAGCGCTATTGATTCTGCCGACAAGGAATCACTTATTTACGAGAGCTTCTCGAGCCATGGACATTGATCACCACACGCTGCATGGCGTGCTGTTCTTAAGTTTATTTAGCGCTTAAGAAACTTATGGATGTGTTGAAAGCATTCATAATTATATGAGTGTTATTAGTACACCATACATATCATTAATGTAGAAAATTATTACGGTGATTGTGATAAGAATACAGAGAATCACACACAATTTCTTTTCACTGCTTCAATTGATTGAATTTCTGATTATGAATAATACATACATACTAGATACATACATACATACATACTATACACATATTCAAACTCCTAGTTATATGGTAATCTACACCCACATGGATATACACATATATTGTACATGTATTGCGCATACAGTACATATATCCTCATAAGTATATATTTATTCGTATACTACTGCCAGCAGGTACATTTAAATAAATATAATCTGATTGATTTGGGTGCTGAAGCAATTAAAATTAGCCGATACATTTTTCCAACACTGACGCAATTAACTTGTCTGATATATTTGCGACGCTTATGTCTCGCAGCGGGGGCGGTGTTCAGCTGCGTTTGCACCAAAAACGTTGCAAAACTTATTGTATTAACGTATTGACTTCCTCATATGCGGTCATGATCATCTGCTTGTCAGCGTAGAGAAAAAAAAAAGGTTCCTGAGTTTATTTGCCATTGTACTGTTAGAACATCGTGGTGTCAATGCTCGATTATTATCTCTTCTGAAAAGGAACGGGCACATGCATTTATCCAGATGACTGACATCTGGTTAGAATAAACGAGAAACCAAGTTAGCCTGATGTCAATCATCTCGCTAATTTAAGCTGGATAATAGGACATTTGCTCGACTTTGTTGAACCACGTACGAGAAATAGGGCCGAGAACTAGATAGGTGGGTGATGTAGCCTGTTATTCAGTCATGAAGCCTCACAAACATGACCTCATAGATACCAATTAGATACCAAGGTATCTAATTTATCTAAAAGGATAGAGGTGTTTCCCGTTCTCTTTGTTCTCATGCCAGTTAGTGTTACTTTTGCCTGAGGTTAATTTGTATGATCGTACAACAGATACTTGTCAACTCAGAAAAGAGCTTCTCAGTTTAACTAGTGTGGCTACTTATTGGCTTATAAAAAATCTTGTGCAGCCCGGCATGTTTCCTTTTAACCAGTGTAACCAGAAAGCTAAACAGTCGGTAGCCCATTAGTTGAAACAATGCGCAGTGAGTGGTGAAGATGTTCTTCGTGGAGAAAACAGTATCGTTAGAAAAGCTGGTGTCGGTGACAACAGACGGGGCTTCCGCCATGACGGGCCGGCTTCATAGCGCAATGCAAAGATGATGCAGACTTCCCAAAGTTTCTACATCACCACTGCATCATTCACCAGCAGGCGCTATGTGCAAAAGTAACCAACACAGGATCTTCAAGCTGCTATTGGAGGAGCTGTTGGCTGACTATGGTGACCTGTTACTACACACAGAGATCTGATGGCTCAGCAGGGAATGGATTTTTGCAGCATATTTTATCACTTTTGGGCAAAGTCAAAAGGTTCCTGCAATCCAAAGGGGAAGACGCCTCATGCTCGAGGACACTGAGTGGTTACTTGACCTTGCATTTTTAACGGACATCATCGGGAAACTGAACCATTTGAACTGTGAGACATAACAGACAGACATTTGCAGACAAAGAACAAGATGACATAGGTTTTCATTGAAAACACCATGACAACATGTTTCCCAGGCTTCTCTCTCACCCGCAACACTTTTCAGCTCATTCTGGGGGACCCCGAGGCGTTCTAAGGCCAGCCGGGAGATATAATCCCTCCAGCGTGTCCTTGGTCTTCCCCGGGGCCTCCTACCAGTTGGACGTGCCTGGAAAACCTCTAATGGGAGGCGTCCAGGAGGCATCCTGTCTAAATGCTTGAACCACCTCAGCTGACTCCTTTCGACACGAAGGAGCAGCGGCTCGACTCCAAGCTCCCTCCTGATGTCCGAGCTCCTTACCCTATCTCTAAGACCTCGTTCTTTCGGTCACAACCCAGAGTTCGTGGCCATAGTTGAGGTTTGGAACGTAGACCGACCAGTAAATGGAGAGCTTTGCCTTCCAGCTCAGCTCCCTCTTCACCAAGATGGACCGGTACAGCGCCTGTTTTACTGCTGCAGCCGCACCGATCCGCCTGTCGATCTCCCGCTCCACCTTACCCTCACTCGTGAACAAGACCCCGAGATACTTGAACTCCTTCGCTTGGGGTAGGCAGTTTGTCCCCACCTGGAGGGAGCAATCCACCGGTTTCCGGCAGAGCACCATGGCCTCAGATTTGGAGGTGCTAACTCTCATCCCTGCCGCTTTACACTTGGCTGCAAAACGCCCCAGTGAATGCTGGAGGTCACGGTCCGAGGAGGCAAACAGGAACACATCATCCGCGAACAGTGGAGAGGCGATCCCGAGACTCCCGAACTGGATCCTCTCCGCCCCCTGGCTGCGCCTAGATATCCTGTCCATGAAAGTCACAAACAGGACCGGTGATAAAGGGCAGCCCTGGCGGAGGCCAACACCCACCGGGAACGTGTCTGACTTATTACCGAGGATACGAACACAGCTCCTACTGCAGGCGTACAGAGACCGGATGGCCCGTGCCATGCCAACGGGTCCGGCACCCCATACTCCCGCAGCACTCCCCACAAAAACCCCAGAGGGACCTGGTCGAAAGCCTTCTCCAGGTCTACAAAGCACATGTAGACTGGTTGGGCGAACTCCCAGGACCCCTCCAGTAGTCTTGTGCGGGTAAAGAGCTGGTCCACTGTTCCACGGCCGGGACGGAATCCGCACTGTTCGTCTTGAATCTGAGGTTCCACCCGACGATGTCCACAGTCCGGGTCAGCTGATCAACTCACCACCAAGTGGTGATCAGTTGACAGCTCTGCTCCTCTCTTCACCGGAGTGTCCAAGACATATGGCCGCAGATCAGATGATACGACTACAAAGTCGATCATTGATCTCCGGCCTAAGGTGTTCTGGTACCAGGTACACTTATGAGCCACCTTATGCTCGAACATGGTGTTTGTTATGGACAAACCATGGCTAGCACAGAAGTCCAACAACAAAACAACAGTCAGAGCCTTACTCCTCGTAACCCGTAGGCGCAGGGAGGCGACCCTCTCGTTCTCCGGGGAAAACTCCAACACAGCGGCGCTCAGCCGGGGGCTCGTGAGTATCCCCACTCCCGCCCGGCGCCTCTCACCCAGGGCAACTCCAGAAAAGGACAAAGTCCAGCCCTTCTCCAGGAGCTTGGTTCCAGAGCCCATGCTGTGCGTGGAGGTGAGCCCAACTATATGTAGCTGGTACCGCTCCACCTCCTGCACCAGCTCCGGCTCTTTCCCCGCTAGCGAGGTGACGTTCTACGTCCCTAGAGCTAGTCTATGCTGCAGGCGATCGGCTCGCCCAGGTCTCCTGCCTGGCCCGCCACCCGGTCTGCATAGCACCCGACCACGATGGTTCCCCCTGCGGGTGGTGAGTCCACAGGGCTGCTGGTCCATGATCTTTTTTCGGGCTGAGCCCGACCGGGCCCCATGGGTGAAAACCCGGTCACCAGACGCTCGCTGTCGAGCTCCCCTCCCGGGTCTGGCTCCGGGAGTGTGACCCGGTTTCCCTTGTCCGGGCGAGGTTGCTTCATTCCGTGGGCCGTAAATCATCAGAGTTTTTTGAACCGCTCTTAGTCTGGGCTCACCCCCGAGACCTGTTTACCTTGGGAGACCCTACCAGGGGCTGACGCCCCGGACAACATAGCTCCCAGGATCACTGAGTCACTCAAACTCCTCCACCACGTTAAGGTGGCGATTCAGCAGAGGAGGTGAAAAATTGGAGGTGTAAAAAAGTGTCAATTTGTCCAAAAATATAACAGGTGTGGTTTTGAACAAAATGCTATATATGTGTAAATATATAATATATTTAAATATAAATAAATATATTTACAAAAATATCAGAGATGTGATACCTCTGACTTTCACATGTTGAAACAGATAAACAGAAATACATGTTGCATGTTTAAATATATATATGTTTCCTACCATCATTGTTGTCAAGCATTATTGTGAGGAATACTTAACATTGATGTGTGATCAGACAGTCACTTCACATTTATTATTAAATGGTGAATTGTGCAACTTTGTTATTCAGAAAGTTTGTATCAAACAAGTAGCCCTTCGTATTATTTTGTACCCTTGAAGTAGCTCTCAGTTTCAAAAAGGTTGGTGACCCCTGGTTTAGGCCATATGTGTTTTGGGGGTTTCGTTTACAAGTAACAAACTACCGTTTAATATTTCCAATATTTTGTGAAAGGCTGTTGTTGTTCTCAGTTCAAAGTGGTGGTAATGTTGCATATTGACTGGTTGTAATGAGTACTAATGCTTTTTGGACCTCAGGCCACATGGTCCTTTTCTGGGTTTTGTAGCACACATGTGCAGTAACAACTGTGAGGTATTCATGTCCGAATAAAGTAAACCAACGCTACCTCAGCCTCGTCAATTCACTACAAATAGCTT
This sequence comes from Taurulus bubalis, assembly GCF_910589615.1. NCBI lineage: Eukaryota > Metazoa > Chordata > Actinopteri > Perciformes > Cottidae > Taurulus > Taurulus bubalis. The sequence continues at coordinate 22,847,524 of NC_136601.1, forward strand.
TGTCTGTCTTTGCCGGGCATGTGTGCTGCGTGTGTGTTTGAGAAAGAGAGAGAGAGACAGAGAGAGAGAGAGAGAGAGAGAGAGAGAGAGAGAGAGAGAGAGAGCAACAGAGAGAGAGAGACAGAGAGAGAGAAAAGGTTGTTTGTGGCGCTGAATAACAAAAAGGTTTCGTTCAAGAAACATGAAACTGCCAAAATAGTTTGATATTTTTTTGAAATATCAAATTTGCCCACGTGGTTAGAAAGAGGATTAATGCCACTCTCATGTCTTTGTGCTAAATGTGAAGCTAAAAAGCCTGGAAGCAGGGTGACACAGCTATGCGGTTTCTGTCCAAAGTCACAAAATCTTCCTACACACTAAACAGCAAGCTAATTAGTGCTAAGACTCACTAATTAACATATTGTATATAGCTTGTTTAGGGTAACCAACCACTTGCTGGCTATAGATACACACACACATATATATATATATATATATATATATATACAAATATTTGTATCTAACTCTTGGTAAAAAAACAAAAATAATGCTACTTTCCCAAAAAGCTGAACATAGGGTGGCAAAAAAGGCTTCAGAGTTAGAGGCCAACACATGTGTGTATGTGTGTGTCAAACCTCGGCAACAAAGACAATTATGAGGAGATCTTGTTGCTGCAAAGATGTCAGGCTGTAGAGCAGAGAGCTGAGAGTGCTGACCAGGTAGCTCTGCTTCTCACGCTTCACTGTGGGAATGCCCAGCACCATGGACACTGAGGACAGAAAGAAAGCATGTGAGTGGTGTTGTTCCAGAAAACAGGCTCCCCCCTATTCCCGTGCTGCGTTTTTTATGAATTTGCTGGCTACTTTGCCATCAAGTGACACAATTCCCAGGAAGCTACACCTTTTAACTTTGAACATTTTTAACATTTTCTAAATCAAATTGGTTTTGAAAGTAAATATTGTATCCCTCAAACAAAGCTACAACACCAAGAATCATAACAGATTCTTAGGATAATAAAAGGTGTGTGTTTTTCTGGTGGTGCTCCATACCTCCACGGCGTCCCTGTCCCAGGACTATGTTGGGTTGGAGGCTTCCTGGATGTTCTCTGAGGTGGGGCATGTAGAAGTGAATGTTGAGCTGGAGGAATGTCTGTTGGCCTGAATAGACTGTCTGCCCCCCTATTGTTTCTATCCACAAGAGGAAAGGGAAGGGGAGGTATTTGATCAATGAAAAAGTTTGTACTCAACATTCTAACAGGACTAAGCTTTTGTAAGATACTAGTAGAAATCATTACACAAATACATGGTGTTCCCAATGCTAAAGGGACCATTCATCGACCATGAACAGCAGTGTCCCCAGTTCAAGTCCAGCCAGAGAACCTTTGGTGCATTGTTCTCTCCCAATGTTCCTTCAGTGAAAATATGCAATCAGGAGATCAGCAATAATGCTTCTTATTCGCCCATGCCTGATAACGTGACATTGTGAACCACAAATGTTTGTTGAAATCAGCACAAGGAGAGCTGTAAAACGTTGGCAATACCGCTGGTTAACGTCCGGAAATTCCATTCAGTTCCTTTAAGATGCAATCAGGCTCTGTTCAGCGAAAATTAATATTAGGGAGAGGTACATTATCACATTATTGTGATGGGTTCAAATGCAATTTAGTAAAATGCAGTATTGGTGAATAATTTGAATAAGTACTGTTGTTTAGGAAGATGTTTTCATAGTAATGTAAAATAAATAAGAAAAAAAGACAGGAGAGGAAATAAAGCAACAAAATCTAATCTGTGTTGGCCAACATGGATCATTAAAGATTAGCAATTGGTATTGACAGCGAAAAAGTGCTATCGGGGTACCCAAGGGCGTAGGTTTGGTCTCAGCATTGGTAGGGACCCCCCCCTTTTGGATATCTCTTTTCTTTTTGGGTGGCATTTTCCTACGCACAAAAGGGTCAACAATATCAATGCTGAGACCAAACATGATACTAATATGAGGCTTTGTTATTTAGTAGCTGTTATTTAGTAGCTTACTGTGTCAGACTACTGCCAGCTCTCATTCTGCAAGTCAAGATTAACGTAGTGTTTCTGACTCGACACTTCAGCCAATTAAATGACAGCATCTTGTCTAGCCGGCTCGAAAGCGCATTGGAAAATGTGGAGAAGTAGTTTTCACTCTTCTGTGCGACGAACATAGTATAGATAATAATACAAATGAGTTTTCAAATATATTGTGCAAAATATTTTTCCCGTATTGATGGGGACAATTGTGTCTTTCCCAAACTTTGGTCGTGACTTGTTCCTATGGACCATACGCAAACCTACATCCTTGGGGTTATCTCTAAAAGTTATATTTGCTCCTGATCCAATCTGAGATCTGTGACCAAACCGTGAATTTTATGATCCATTGCACATTGGGGCTGAGGTTAGTGTGTGATAGTGGGAGATAGGAGGATTGAATAAGGGCCAAAAAGCAAACCTATTGTCCTGAACTGATTAATAAGGCCATAGCTTTGAAGTAATAGGTTAATCAGTAATAGGTTAATCAAAAGCAGATCAGAAGAAGTGGCAGTATTATGTAATAAAGGGTTAACTGGTAACACCTGTATCAGTTGTTGTATGAAAACTATATTGAAGAGGATTTGAGTGGGTGAAACCTCGGAATCCATCGGCTTGATTCTCCCTGCACCCTGAAGCACTGTGCTGATCAGCTGTCTCCGGTGTTCACAGACATCTTCAACACTTCCCTGGAGACATACCAAGTTCCAGCCTGCATCAAGGCCTCCACCATTATCCCCGTCCCTAAAAAACCTAGGATCACAGGACTCAATATCGACAGGCCCGTCGCCCTGACCTCCGTGGTCATGAAGTCCTTTGAACGCCTAGTTCCTGTCCCACCTCAAAACCCTCACTGACCCACTCCTGGACCCAGGCCCGGGGTGGATAATCGGGAGAATCGGGAGAGTTCCCGGTGGGCCGCTTCACTTCTAGGCTGGTCGAGAATTTTATTTGTTGACATTTGTCACGTTAGTCCATCTTCTCTTAAATTGGGCTACACACGTTCCGCATTCTGACACCGCAGCCTCTGCATGGGTTGTACCATGCGAGGAAGTTCTCCCCTCCCAAATATAGTTGGTTCGGTCCGTAGCCCGTCTTTTCCAAAAACTTTTCTCAGATAGGCTACCGATAGCTGGGCCGGCCCGACCTCAACGATACGCGTCAGGGAGGATGGACGGGAGGAAGAGGGCAGGAGGGGCTGAAAAAGCCAGGTTGAAAAAAACAAAGGCATTGGAGAAGGATGCTGCCAAATGTTTGCCATATTTATCTATTATTGTTTTTATTGTTTTAGTCAATTGTTTTAGTGTATGTCTATTGCTATGCACCTTTCATCTAGATCAGGAGTCGGCAACCTTTCCTATCCAAAGAGCCATTTTGCCCTATATTCCACTAAATTAAATGTGTCTGGTGCCGCAAAAGCTACTATATGTTACAGCTTATAACGGTTTATATACTGTATAGTCAAATGATATATACAAAAACTACAGTTTGTTGTATTTAAGAAATTATAGAACAAGAATAAATACACTTCTTTGCATTTTATTGATATTTTACTTATAAGTATCAAACTCTTATGAAGAGGAGAAAAAAAATGGTCATGTGTCGGCCTACATTGAGGTCCGTTAAACACACAACTGTGCAGGTCTTGACCCCTCCCCCTATGTGGCTCACGCTGTAGAGTGGTCGTCATGTCAACACAAGGTAGCAGGTTCGATACCCCACAGTTCTCATCTCTAAGGCCCCTTAGCGAGACACTGAACCCCCAGTTGCTCTCCGGGCGCTTCACAGCAGCCGACTGCTCCTAGAATGCTAAGGATGGTTTATATGCAATAACTTATTATTTAAATAAAATAACACTGAAATACAGTGATGGGCCTTCTCTGCTGGCCTAAACAGAATCACAAAGTTATAGCTATTTTATAATTTAATTGTTTTTCACAAATATTGAAATTCATCGGCCATGTCCACACTACTAAGTTTCATTTTAAAACGCATATCTATTGCTCAGTGTACACTGAGCGTCCTCACGACGCCGGAGTTTTAGACAAGAACACCGAGGACGTAGGAGTTTGGAAGCGCTCCCAAGGACGGATACTTTCTCATTGTCTCATGAGCTGCCGCACAACTATCCACTTCCTGAAAGTATTTTTACTTTGCTCAGTTCTCTCTTCTACAGCTTGATACTTTTTATCAGATGCTGTGTGCTTGTTCTGGAAGAGTCTTTCAACATTAGATGTTTTGTTGTTTGCTAATTTCTCCCCACATATCAAGCAGACAGGTCAGCCAGCATCGATGGCAGTGAAAGTAAATGAATACGTCCACGCAGAATTAAAGGCTCTACTTTTCTCTGTGACTTTTCTTATTTATTTATTTTTATCCATTGACAGTTTACTGAGGGCGGGGCTCTGTGAATCATGATCAGACACCTGCAGGGAAAGCTGCTCTACAGCGACGTAACAGGATGTGGCACACATTTTAGTAAAATAAATATTAAATCTTTTTTTTTTGCCAAAGCCTCAGGGAGCCGCAACAGAGGGGCTAAAGAGCCGCATGCGGCTCCGGAGCCGCGGGTTGCCGACCCCTGACCTAGTCCAGTTCCTTGTATGTGCACTGTACTTCGCCAATAAAGGATTCTGAGATACACCTCTGGGCAAGTGGCTACATTTCTGAGGTTCAGGTGAAGCCAGCAGGTATCCAGGCCAAGAGTTCATTTTACGTGCACTGCTAAGTGTTTACTGTCTGATGCAACATTGGAGTTGAGAGACTAAATTGTCGATATAGGTACCCATATATATTCTTGCCTCTAGCAGAGCAATGTTTCATCACATGATTATTGTGTCTTGTTGTAAGCCTGACCTGTGGAGATGGTGGTGGTAGAGGTGTATGGGGGGCGGGTGCTGTTGGCAGCTTTGGATCTGTTCCTCAGCTGTTCCAGGATGCTGCTGAGACCTGAGCTGACTTGCCCCCCCAACTCCTCAGCCACCAGCAGACGTTCGTACAGGGTTTGCAGGTCTGGCAGTGCTGTTGAACCTGCAGACGTTGAGACAAAAGAATAAAGCATTAACCAAACCTTAATCAAATCTAAGGTTTCTCCCCTTTTTTTCCCTATTATGTTTGGGGGAGTTTTTCCTCATCCGATGTGAGGTCCCAGGACAGAGGATGTTGTATGTGTATTGTAAAGCCCTCTGAGGCAAATTTGTAATTAGCAATCTTGGGCTCTACAAAAAAAATTGAATTACATTATTCAGTCTATATTTTTTTAAATTGGAGAGCAGTTTTGTTTTGGTAGAACACACATGTTCCTTTATCGAGTGTTCTCTCAAACTTTTTAAAGCCAATATATAAGTGACTTTTTCAAATCCCTTTTTTTTAAATATTTATTTGAGAAGCTGGATTCTACAACTTTTTGTACATCTTTGCTCAACAACACATTGCCTCCATGTCAACTGGCACTTGATTTTCCATTGGCGGTAAACTGCTGTCACTGCTTCCTGTACAAAGCAACTGAGATGATTTTATAAATCATTATTTACAGACATTTAGCTGCAGGGACTTTTTCAATCTTCAAGTGGCCCAATAGGAGAACTCCCAATACCCAGATGGACATAGATGCTTCACCTTACTTTGCAACATGCAAAAATAATTTACATGTTAACCTGTTTACCTTGTTTACAACTGACATTTTGGATGAGTTCAACTACTTGAAGTGAATTCCAACTGCTGTCACTGTTTACATACTAAATGACACTATTGACAGAGCACACACATCAGCTATCTCAACTCTCACTTCAACTGGTATTCTGCTGCTTTTCTCTCTATCTCTTGAAGTGAACTGTTATCCTCTGCTTTCAGTGCTTACTTCCACTTACTTCCTTTCAAATTCCACATTTAAACCGGGTAGAACACTTTGGCCCCAAAAAAAGACTTAATTTGGGTCATTGTGGGGAGGAGGGGGTCAAAGGACAAAAGAGACGTATCACTCCATCTTTTCCAATCCCTAGAGGTTGACAGTGTCCTCTCACTGTCAACCTTCTTCCACTTTCAAGAAAAATCAGAATGCCCCACCAGACAATGTTTTGTGTAAGTTCTATCTGTGCAAACAACTACTCATATTTAGTTACTACTAAATAGCTCATTGTGGAAAACAATAAGCTTTTAATTGTATGTTTTGTGTGTGCTCAAAGCTCACCTGTGTGCGCGCGCACGTATCTGTGCACAACGGGGCGGAGAGGTTTTTTGTGTGTGTGTTTTTGAACGATGACAAGCCGGAGTGAGAACAAACCAGTAACGAGACTATTTTTTAAATGTAGGGAGTAGAAAGTACAGATATTTACGTGAAAATGCAAGGAGTAGAAGTAAAAAGTCGTCTGAAAAATAAATACTCCAGTAAAGTATAGATAACCAACATTTCCACTTAAGTAAGGTATTTAAGTAAGTATTTGTACTTCGTTACTTGACACCTCTGAAGATAACAACCGCATAGTGCAATAGATGAAGCAGCACATATTTATACAATAGCATGCCAACTCTGCTCAAGCTATATGAAAAGCTCACTTAGAATTCAATTTGTTTATGTTATAATTTAAGCTTTGATCTAATATCCAAATCTCTATAATCACAAAGTCTTTGCTGACACCAATGGCCATGTGGAACAAGTGGGATTCTTGTGTTTGAACCAGCAGACCCAGCTTCACGTCCACGTTTTGCTCTCTGCTGCCAGGTGGATACAAGGCTTATCTTGGAGACTTTAACCTCCTCAGAGTAAACGCGTCGATAGTTTGAAACAAGGTCTTTCACAGTCCCACACCACAAGTTCATCAATGCAACCTTATAGTTTCTGACAAAGGGTTCCAGACCCAGAAGTGAAACACTATCTCGGTAGTACACCGACAGCTTACCTCCATCACTGGGAACCGATTTGATCCAAGTGACTGACGCGATACACGCAAAAAGCAGCAGACATGCCAGTCTGAAGGAGTGAAGCCCCATCTCATGTCTCCGTGACGTCCGTCCGTCTTTGTCTGCCGACTGGCTGCGGGCAGCAGGTGCATGTGAGTGGGCCAGGTAAAGTGCAGGTAATGTTGCTTCCTGCTAACAGGTGTGTCTCTAATCTATGCCAAGCCCAAACTAAACTTCATTATCCTTTTCCGCCCGGGGAGTGAACTGCTCTACCAGGTACAGCTCATTTTACGGTCCCGTCCCACTGCCTGTGGTTCCAGCGTAAGGTGCAACATGAATGCGCAACAGCGCCATCTGCTGGTGGTGTCGAGTGAACGCGTGTCCTGTCAGGTGTGACTTGAAGACTATACTACATTACACTTCTAGAGTCTAGAGACTCTATATTGCTTCTGTCCATCCGGGGAGAGGGATCCTCCTCTGCTGCTCTCCTGAAACAACCTTTTTTCTCTCTGTTAAATGTTTTTTGGGGAGTTTTTCTGAGCCGCTGTGAGGTCCCGGGACAGAGATGTCGTATGTGTACAGATTGTAAAGCCCCCCCCCCCCAGGATAATTTGTAATTTGTGATTTTGGGCTATATAAAATAAACTGAATTGAATAGAATTGATTAGTTGGTTCATAACCCAATGTTATATTAAAAGGCCTGTGTGGGCGCAACGTTACAACGTTTTAAGTAATTTTAGATGACAGTAAGATTATAGAAATGTACCTACCATGTGGAACGCTGCTTTTATTCTCCTTTAATTGTATACAATTGATTATTTAGGTCTTCAAACTGGTTCAAACACGGCATACAATACTATTTACGCCGTAATTTTCTTTTTACCTTACAGAATGTATTTGTTACAAAATATAAAACCTGTTTTCTATGTAGGGGATGTAGCTCAGTGGTAGAGCGCATGCTTTGCATGTATGAGGCCCCGGGTTCAATCCCCGGCATCTCCATGACCTCCTTTAAGTGCATTTATGTTTTGCTCCCTCGTTCCAGTCGATAACATTTTTTAACTAAAAAACACCCGGATACAACCACACATCATCTTGGGCGCTTCACTAGGAGCTGCCCACTGCTCCTTAAAATACTAAGGATGGGTCAAATTCAGAGAATACATTTTGTATGTATGTAAGATTATGTACTATGACAAATACAGTTTCTTCTTTTTTCTTACATTGTGCTAGTAATAGTATATGATCATTTTAGAGTCAATCTTTATGATTCCAGTCAATCAGCAACAGGGGGCATCAGTTCTTACATGCTCCCGGGCAGAACAGGTGAACGGCCGTTAACAGAAAGGCGTTGGTCGCGAGAATATCAATAACTACAGTCATGAACTTCACAGCGCAGTATCAAACAAAGATGGCCAATAAACAGCGGAAGAGGAAAAGGTCAGAAGAATACAAAAAAGAAGGAATATGATCAGACTGTAACGGGTGTGGTAAGACAGAAGCAGTACGACGGACACACGTAATATTGAACAAAGCTTTATTCCAGGCCGAAGACACAATAGGCAAACAGTCTCGGATCAGCTCTTGTGGAGGAATCCACATGCCAAGGGGCAAGGCGGAGTCTTCCAGCTCAGACGAGGAGGAGAGCTCACCGCGGCGGGAAGGAGGCACAGAAGAACCAGAACCAGGACTCCACGGACCAGACTGTCAGAACTTGCTGCAGTAACAGGAGAGGTTTTCTGAAGGGAATCTGGGCTATAGGGAACACCACTTCACAATCAAAATCAACACAAAGGGAAAATTCCTTGTAGTAGCTTTAGCTGATTGTGTTAATCGGTCAAAATTGAATGTATATGACACCCCTATGTATATATAATACTGTGTTTGTTCTGAGCTGCAGTTAGCCTAAAAAAAACCCCTAGTACATCTGTATAATAATGGAAATGGAAAATTAACAGAAATGTACAGCAAATATATTAGGGCTGACAAATATTCTATAAACAAGCTAAAATCATTTGTTTGTGGAAATTAGGTAATCTATATGGTAATTTTTCAATGTTATTGAATCTATAAGAAAATATTTAACTTGTTGTTGATTATGGGTTACATAGACGTTTTCTGAGCCATTTAATTTGAAAGGAGTACCCCAGGATCGTAAAATCTATTGAATTAAGACCTATTGTATTAATCATCACAGAGTTTTTTATATAATGTGTTTTGTTTTTCAAAGCAAAGTTAAATAGCACTGCTAAAACACATTTTAATTATGTGAAGAACAATTAGTCATCAATGATAACATCGGTAATAAATATGCAGTAGCCACTAAAAAAATGCTGGATTATTTCATGCTACATACTCATATGTCTACCTACGACTGTGCGACTGTCGTAGGTGACAAGTGTTGTCTTTCAATCAGAGGATCGGCTGTTCGATCCCCGGCTCCGCTAGCCATGTCCATGTGTCCTCGAGCAAGACAATAGGCTCGTTCGAGATGAGCCAGTTCTGCACAGAATCGATCACTGGCGATCGTCACGCAATGCATGCCGATTAGATTTGTGTCCGACTTGATCCCGACTTGCTCTGAATTCATGCACACGTGGTCAACTTTAATCCCACGAGAGCAAGCCGGCCGTCGATTTCAGAGCCAGGTGCCGCAGTAGCTCTCCCCCGACTGCGTGGCCCAGTGCATGATGGGAAACGCCACATCAGAGAGCTGATTGGCTCTTTGATCTGACAGCAAACACCACGTGTTGTAGAAAATCCTTATTTTATGTGTAGTTGTACCACTTAACGCTCAATTGTTTACTTTTCGTCTCATGTTTAATCTTAAAACATATCTTGTGTGGTTGTTAATTCAAAATTGTATTTATCCAACACATCTCAAAACCAGTAGTAATGTATTTCACAGGCAGACATAAAAAGATCAAAGGATGCAGCTACACACACATTTCTACATAAATATATATTTACAAACACATATGAATAAATCAAAACGTGATCTGTAAACTACAAGTAGTCAAAAGTTCGGAACTAACAGGAAGTCGTTTTTTCTGTGACTTCCTGTGTTTACTTTGAAGTCAGCTGAAAACTGTCCGACTTGATCGCAGTTTATTGTCAACGCCTCCTGCTGCGGCCGCCTGCTCTCGTCTGGATTCCAGGCGAGGCGCAGCTCTAACGAACGAGCCTAATAACCCCAAATGTCTCCGTAGCTGTGCCTATGGTGTATGAATGTGTGTATGAATGTTAATTAGTCCTGGTGGTCAGGTGGTACCTTGCATTATAGCTCCTCCCATCAGGATGTTAATGGGTGAATGACGACAAGTAGTGTTAAAGAGCTTTGAGTGGTCGGAAGACTAGAAAAGATCTATAAAGTACAGGTCCACTTACCTGGGGGGCGGATTTTTTCCTTGTATGGTCTGTACACCACCATCATTGTACAGTATACAGATACCACTCGAGGTAAGTTGGACAATTAAAAAAAATATTTGGGTTAACTATTTATTTAATCTTTGTTTTCATGAAAAGCCATTAAAGCCATCAACAGGTTTGACCATAAGGTCATATGATCAAATTCCATGTTAAGTCATTTTCAACTCAGAATTGGATCATTCTATGAATGAGACCATGTGTCTCATCATGGCTGTCCTCTCATGTTTGACATCCACAGTTTAACACTTGCTCTCTTTGTGGAGTCTCCTTAACTTCTGCTCTCCTCCACCCAAGGCTCCTCTGGCGGTTTACCACCATCTGACCAGGTCAGCTCTGTCAGACCAGCGTCAGGGCGATCCATTGTCAGTAACAATTTTATTCAGTGACATGCTTGTGCCTGTCAGCTCCGGACTACTGGTTCAACAGATAACCCACCATCAGATATCCACAGACATTTCCACACGAGAAAAAATTATCATGTAATCACAAACTATTGTTCTACTTAACAATTATTGGATAATACAACAAGATATTTTGAGGTTGCAGCTCCAACCATAAAATATCTGAGTGGGTATTGGCCCTTAAAACCCACTATCAGTCAAACTATACAGATGTGTAAAAGGAGACAGTCACTCTGAAGTTAACAGAGACACCATGCAGTCAGAAAAGCACATTTTTGTTGCTGTGGACAACAGCAAGGAGGAACCCCACACAGCCTCAGACACAAAGCTCCATTCATATATTACCATGATCCCCACCCACCCAGCATCCATCACCCATTACCAACAAGTAACCTTTGACCTGTCCCAGCAGCTGCATTTATGAGGAAGTAGCCTGTTGTCATGGTGACAGAGGAAACATGTAATCTCCATTTACCCCAGAAACTTAGATTTGATGTTTTCACATGAACTCATTTTATTTAAAAGAAGCATAGAGATGGATTGTTTTATAGATAATGCATCTTTCACGTCGTCATCTATTCTATATGATAGACCCATGGGGTCCGTGGACTTTTCTCAAGTTCACATTTAGTGTTACTCACCAAAAACTCCTTGATGTTTTTGTCATGTAACTTGTGTACTTCAGTAATAGCACTACTGTGGAACCCAAATGATGATATATTCAGAAACCTAACAAAGTATTTTACGATCTATTCAGAAACCTGTGTTTTGAACCCTAATTCTAATTTCCTGCCAGTTTCCTGTGAAAACGGAAGTAAAAAGAAAAAGGCTGTGCACGTAATGAACAGATATTGACACGTGTTGTTGGTTTTCGTGAGAAAACGCACAGGAAATGAGGAGAAACGTTTCTAGGATATCATACTAAGAAACAAAGTCAAATGGTTCCAGACCCAGAAGTGAAACACTATCTCGGTAGTACACCGACAGCTTACCTCCATCACTGGGAACCGATTTGATCCAAGTGACGCGATACACGCAACAGAGGAGGATCCTCTATCAGGGTGGACAGAAACAATAGATGTCATGTGACCAGAATGAACAACATAACATGCTATGCATATTACAGAAATTATTCATCTAATGAGTAGTAGGCATAATGGAAAAAGTTACAACTTGTAACACCCGGTTAATTGTGTGTGTGTGTGTGTTTCTGTCTCCTGATTGGGTCATTCCCTTCACCTGCCCTCAGCCACGCACATGGGTGTCCCCTGATTATCATTCCCTTCACCTGTGTTTCCCCTCCCCTATATATACTCCCCCACCTTCCCTTGTCGGTTTGTTCGTGTGCGCCACGTCCTGAGCCACCTTTTCCTAGTTTTGTTTCAAGTTTTTTTTTTAAGTAACTTTAAAGTAAAGAACGTTTTGGATTTCCCCCCCCCAAACCTGCTTCTGGTCTCTTCCTTTGCACCTGAGTCTCCGCGCACCACACACTCGGGTCGTGACAGGATGTAGTCTCCGACCGTGGGCCCCAGTTCTCGGCCGGGTTCTGGAGGGAGTTCTGCCGCCAGATGGGGGCTACTGCCAGCCTCTCTTCCGGGTTCCATTCCCAGTCCAATGGTCCGACTGAGCGCTACAACCAGGAGATGGAGACAGGGCTCCGTTGTATGGCCTCTCAGAATCCCACCTCCTGGAGCCAACAACTAGGCTGGGTGGAGTACGCCCATAATTCTCTTCCAGTCTCTGCCACAGTTCTTCTCCCCATTCCAATGTGTTTACGGGTACTTACCCCCTTTGTTTCCAGACCTCGAGGGAGAGATTTCGGTTCCATCCGCACAGGCGCTGGTGCGGCGATGTCATCTTACATGGAGGAGGGCGAGAGCGGCACTGTTTCGGACGTCGGACAACTACAAGAGGGCAGCCGATAGACACCGTACCCCAGCTCCTCGCTACCGGGTGGGACAGAGGGTCTGGCTGTCCACGAAGGATCTTCCCCTTCGTGGGGAGTCTCGCAAGCTTATGCCCAGGTTCATCGGTCCCTTTCCTATCTCCAGGGTAATCAACCCTGCAGCAGTCTGGTTAAAACTCCCCAGAGCCATGCGGGCCCACCCTACCTTCCACGTCTCCAGGTCAAGCCAGTAAGGACCAGCCCACTGGTTCCCGCCCCCTCCACCCCCCCCGGATCATGGACGGCGGCCCAGTCTTCACTGTGAAACGGCTATTGGCAGTTCGCCCCAGGGGTCGAGGTCACCAGTTCTATGGGGGGGGGGGGTACTGTAACACCCGGTTAATTGTGTGTGTTTCTGTCTCCTGAGTCATTCCCTTCACCTGCCCTCAGCCACGCACATGGGTGTCCCCTGATTATCATTCCCTTCACCTGTGTTTCATATATATATATATATATATATATATATATATATATATATATATATATATATATATATATATATATCATTACACTTCCCTTGTCCCCTGTTGGTTTGTCTTTGTTCCTGTGTGTTCATGTGCTCTACGTCCTGTGCCACCTTTTCCTAGTTTTGATTTTTTTTTTTTTTAAGTAACTTTAAAGTAAAGAATGTTTTGGATTTTCCCCCCCCCCAAACCTGCTTCCGGTCTCTTCCTTTGCACCTGAGTCTCCGCGCACCACACACCCGGGTCGTGACACAACTACCAAAGGAAAACCGCAACAGTGGATGTAAAATAGTAATGGTATTGGCAATAGCAATGCAACTCCGGGGAAGAAGCAGAGTTAGTAAAGTGCATTAATTCATCCAGAAGGAAACATGTGTTGCCATCAGTAGAGCATAATATTGATCATGTGTTTCAGGTTAGACTTTTATCAGAATGGCCCTGACAAATGAATCTCATGACCGGTGAATCTACACTGAGGAAAGGCTTTGTGGAAGAGCATCAGTCAGCTCAGACAGAAACTCACCACAAGAATCCGGGTTCCTGCAAATATCAGCCCTACATGTGTTTTTCATACCAGCCATTGTTCCTCAGCAGACAGAGAGCAAATTAGATGTAATGTAATGATCTCAGTGGGACACCTCAGCTGCAAAAAAAGAACAGAACTCAGGAAAGAAAGTATATTAGTATATTGTATTAGTGATAAGATGAATCAGCCTACGGCAACATGGAAAATACGAACTAGTACACCATACACACACACACACACACACACACACATTTGCGCTCTCCAACAGGTTATCTGCTTGATAAGGATATGTTTCTTTTTGTAAAAATGTTAAGAAAAAGAATGTCCTAATGTGGCTACTTTGAGCCTCTAACAGTTGGTCCAATGGCGAAAACACAAAGAAAGGACACGAGAAAAAAGAGGAAACGGAGTGAAAAATTGGAGTCTTAATTTGAGTTTTTAATCCTTGCGTTAAGAGGATTGTGTGTAACATGTCAATGCCGTCATGAGAGGAGATACACATGAACATGCAGATGTTGCACAGAGGGAAACACGCACGCACAAATCTAAACCCATCTTTGCTGTTTACACTCACTAATCCTCCCTGGGTCAAAACGCAGGATTCCAGACTCTCTTCCAGAGAGACAGAGAGTTTAATGTTACGTCAAATCAAAGCGCTTATTTTCATACATTTTTATATTCTTTTGGATGTGCAACTGATGGAAATGGGAATGACAGAGCAGAGTGAGCAAACTGAGGCAGAATCTTCAAAAATAAGAGACTGCTTTTGCAAACGTGCAAACTTCCATTTGTGGCAGTGTGGCAGTGGGTGGGGTAGAGGTTGGGAGTGGGGGCTTAGGAGCTTTGAGAGATGAAGCAAGAGAAGAGAAAGGACCCATCTGTTCCCATAGTGGCAGATAAAGAGAGAGGGAGGAGGAGGACGGATGCAGAGTAGGAGGAGGAGGAGGAGGAAGGTAAGCATTGTCTCGTTAAATTCCATGTGAAGTGTATCTGCTGGACAAGATTTGGAGTTTCAACATTCCATGTAAGTTTATCTGATGTATGCATGTGTTGTATTATGCGTTAGATGTTGAAAGCTAGTGCCAGATGGTGACGATTTTGCATGAGCCACAGGGCAATTGAAATGATTAGTACATTTGTACTTCTATGTACCTATTTATTCTCAAGGGAGAAAAAGGGGTGTTTATGTTTTAGAATCGGTGCAGGACAGAAGCCAGGATTTTAAAAGAAATTAGGTCATACGTCGGAGAATCCTCAACCCTTCTCAGAAGATTTTCTTTTAATCTTTTAAAGTGCAGAGAATCAAACTTAGAATGAGATGTGCTGATTTGTTTAATATATTTATATATATGTAATTGCCTTGGTATTTTACAAAATTAAACCATATTGACTAAATACAATTCTGAAATCAGCCTGTAAAGGTCGTGACCTCAGGGTTCTCAAGCCACAGACAGGAATGGGTGCACTGTTTTGTTTCTCAGTCAAAACACATTTCCAATACATTGACTGAATGTGTTCTGAATATTATAAAAGTTGTCTCTAGTTCAAATGCTCTGGTAAAGAAAGCTGCATGTTGCACATACTGTATTGGTAAGAAATTGTCATTTATTCTGCATTCTTCATTCGGATGGCCATTAATTTACAAAGGGAGGTGAAAGATAATCCAGAGGAAGCTCTGCAACAGTGCTCCTCATACAGTTTGCTTGGGGTCAAAACCAAACCAGAAAACATGTGCCTACCTGTGTGTGTTTCGAAAAGAAGAAAAACATGTCTGTATGTTATAAAAAAGTATTTAATATTACCTTAAATTTAAGAGTGAATGTATCTTGGTCTGTAACAGTCTGTGTACTCCTTTTGACTCTTGCTCTCTACTCTTTTTGCTGCTTTAATCTAATTGCTTTAACACTCCATTCACCCCTCCCTCTCATCCTTTTTGCTCTGCCCCCATGCTTTAACTGAAATGGTATACCCTCTAACTTAATTAAATGAAGCATCTGACTCACACACACACACACACACACACACACACACACACACACACACACACACACACACACACACACACACACACACACACACACACACTCATATCCACTAGTGTATAGCAGTCAGCAGTGCCCTCCCCTCCATGCTTTATGGTAATTTCTATCCATCTCCTGATTGCATCTGCTATATTATCTCCCCGCTGGGAATACAGTATGGATGCTTCCCGCCAACTTCATTCGCTGACTGCTTTAACTCATTCAGGCCATGGTGACATTGAATGTCAAGGTGTTTTTTCCTGATTTTGCTGTGGTAGAATAGAGAGCTTTTCAGGACTGCCACCTCTACGGTTAAAGGTGCTACATTCGAAATGTAAGGCATTAATGTAGCAGCAAAAAACTATCTCTATGAAACAATTTAGGGGATGTCGTCCTGAGCAGAGAAGGAAGTCACCCTCTGTGTTTCTAATGTTTTATCCAAGCTTCTCTGCTTTGTGTATGTAGCTCTGTCAGCACTGATGTTGTTGTTGCTGTTTGTGCTGCTCGTGCTGTTAGCACCGTCAGCTTATAGCCGCCTGCTTAGCCGTCACCATGTTGAGACCTGTATAGAGCCAATCCCTCAATCATAGTTCTGAATTTAGAAATGAGTACCTGTTAAGGTTTGGTTGCGTTTACTCACTGAAGGTAGGCAGCTGTAATCAATATTTTGTTTGTGTTGTGGCAATATGAAAACAATGTGACAATGTGTGTAGTGATCTACTGGATCTGCAGCTCCCCTTGCTGCATAGAGCTGTACACTGAGTTTCAGCTCATTGTTTAGCTGTACAGCTACAACTTTACTGTACTGGGTCACTCTTACCATATCAGCAGCAGGCAGCTGTTTTAGAGAAAAACTACCAAAACCCATCATAGGGCCTTTCTCCCTATAGCGTTTTTTTCTGGCAGAAACAAACCCCACAGGGCAATGGGGAGTGCTTCATTTCAGCATTTTATCGAAAAAGAGCATATATGACAACTATATCTTGACAACAAATCAGCACTCTAAGCAGTGTTGTATGATATGACTAGCATCACCTTTTTGGCCGACTATCACTTTATTTGACATGGTTCTCCTTAATAGCGTTGGTTTCGTGTCTCACATTGGGAACGCCCACGGCGGGACATCATCAGAAGCTCCTATTGCATTCTGCCAGGCAGGACTGGCTTGTAATTAGGCACATCAGGGTCAAGGAGGGGGACGCCTCCCTGTATCAAATGGCTTGACGCTGCCAGTCAAAAACCTCTTCGGTCACTCAAGGTCTGCTCAGTTATTAGAGGGTTACCGCTCATACTAATCTGTCACCAAACAGTAGTAAATCAATAAAACAATAGAAAAATAAAACAACCTTTGCAGGTCCCTCATTCCCCAGAAGGAGTGACTACTTTCCGTGTCCCGTCCACGCCACGTCCCGTCTCACTGAGCCCAAGAGTGTTTGTGAAATGCACCGAGGCAGCTATGGGACCGTTCAGGAGGCGGGGGGGTCCGAGTTGCCTCGTACATCGACGATGGGCATATTGTGTTCTACTTCCTTGTCAGACCATCTCCTTTATAGGCCTATTTATAGACTCAGCTCAGGCCAGAGTGAGGCTGACTGAGGTCAGAGCATAGAACCCTGAGATCAGAGATATCTACACACACTGAGTCTCGTATTATATTCAACAAGAAAGAGGTCATATGCGACCTAACCACAACAGGTGTGAAACAACATAACACACTGAGAAGCACAGTAGTATTGTTTCCCCATCACAATGGTGAAAAACAAATGTCAAACCATGGAGGACCCTGTGAAGCCTTTTTGATGAAAAGCTGAGATAAAGCAGCCTGTCAGTACTTTTCTGCCATTAAATACATTATATGGGCACCCACCCTTAGAGGCTATAGCTAGTGAACACAGTGTGGCATTTAGCAGCTAAAGAGATACATATTTTTCTTCAGGAGTTGGTAGAGACAATTGTTATCAGGAAGACACAAACACAAATTCAAATGAATGATAATATTTTTACACTTATTATCCTTAATCTTCATGCCTTCTTTCAGATAATCCCATTTCCATTGCTATTTCCTGCAATTTGTTTCCAAATTTTCTTTTTCTTTCTTTTACTCTAGGGAATGGAAAATCATCCCACACAACATTGAATTTACAAACAGTGTTTCTGTTAAGTAATTAATTTAAGCAAAAGATTATGCAGCCAAGATGAAGATGTGGATTATTTTTCTGTGCCTGAGCATTGGATGTATGCAACATGCTTCCTCTGCTGAGACAACCCCCACACCCTCCCCTGCACCAGTGACACCCACTGAAGATGAGGCCACCCAACTTGTGGTAAAAGAGCGTTTGTTCATGAACATTTATAGGGGGCGACTGCAAATGTTGAAATACATTGGTTACAGCGACTTGTGAATCACCTCAAGAAACATCATCTTATTTTTATCAACTCATTTGAAGAACACATACATAAACAGCCTTTATATCAATTAGCACTAACAGAAGCAACACGAGTGGTAGGTGACGTATTGGACCGTGAGTCTGGATTTGGATTTTGGGTCTTAAGTAGTCTAACTTACCGGATGATGTTACTAAAACTGATCAGTGCACTTAATATAGACTATTTCATGGATAAAAGTCAAGGCAATTAACTAACACCCCTAACATATTTTGCACACACATCATAAAAGTTAATATCGTTAACAATAATTACCTGTATGTCGCTCAATGCTTTTAGTGCCGACAACATGACTAAGTCATGGTGTCAGCTGGAGGCAAGACAAAGGAAAGGAGCCTAATAGGAATCACCTCAGAGTTGTAGACTAAAGTTACACCTCAAATATGGTTCCGTTGTTTAATGTTAACTTTCTAAAACTAAAGTAACACTCGCAGTCCCGGAGAGTGAGCGACTGTCCATATTCAGAAAAATATGTATAATCTTTAGCCATTGTGGAAAAACCAGCCAACAATACTTCCGAGTTCCGAGTGTAAGCTAACGGTTTCATAGAATTATTCAGCCTTTAGTCCTTCCCCATCCACAAAGATATGTCATATTGTTTATCCAACTATCAGGAAAGAGATCTATACATTAGTTTTCCCTCCCTCCATGAAGTTGATGTTCAGTATTGCTAAATAGTTGTAGAGAGGTGTTGATTAAACGTTATGATCATTTAGGCTGTTAAACTGTACAGCATTATACAGTGAGGACCATAGTGCTATAGTCATTCATTTGGTTTGTTGGATTCATACATTTAAAATATTAGGGATGGGAGCTTTGTATGAAACCAAACTTATTTGTTTTATCTTCAAGCAAATTTCGGTATATCCATGCAACCCAGTTTTCCACAAATACATCAATATAATACTTTGCTAAATAAGTTTGAGAAGAAATGTAATGGCTGGCTTGATTACATTAGTTGATTACAATGCCAACCAGTGTACCTTAGTCAAGTGCCTTGAGTTGATTAACCTTAGAAAGCTCATAGCTTCAGTATGAGCAGTTTATAGAAGCTTTCCATGGATGTTTCCTCAGGTCTACCACATGCCACTGTATTTAGATTCCCTGCTTTTCTCTACTCATAGGACTGGTTGATGAAGTATGGCTACCTCCCACCCTCAGACCCCTCCACTGGTCAGCTGCAGGCATGGACAGCTGTTACTAACGCCGTCAAGGCAATGCAGAGGTTTGCAGGCCTCAAAGACACTGGAATTGTCGGTAGGGGTTACAGACAGTGGCTGTGAAAAGCTGTATGCTTTGCTTTTAAGATCAAACATGCTCATATTCAGGCTAATCCTTCTTGATTCTATACGTGACTCGTTGAGTCTGCTCTGGTTCCTCTGTGCATTGGTGTATTCAGATGAGGAGACAATGGTGTTGATGAACAGTCCACGCTGCTCCCTACCTGACCAGGACAACGCATCCAAATCAACGGCCAACCAAGAAGGGAGCAACATGAGAAGAAGGAATAGAGCCGTCTCCATGTGGACACGCAGGAATATTAACTGGAGGTTGGATGAGATTACATTATTGTAATTTACACCAAATTATGATCTGGTAAACTGGAACAAACATGATCATTTTGTATATTTAATTAGGATGGTTATTTATTTGCTAGGGCTGGTTATTGTTTAAAAAATGGACAATACAGTGCCATACCAGTAGCTTTAAAGTTATACCATACCAATAGAGAAGGCTACTTTATTTGATTCTTTTTTCCCCTTAATACCCGTCATCTGAATGGAAAAGATTCAGTTGCGTGAATTACCTCCAGAATTTTTTTCAGACATGTGGTTCAGCCATACCCTTGAACATTTTGGTGGCATCGCTACACACTGAACTGCCAACTGTGTCAAATACTCTGCATTCACTTAACCACAGCACAGACTGTATGGGTCTTTTTTATGTCTTTTCTAGATCTGGGTACAAAAGGAATTAAATGCAGGTATAGTTTGACTGTAAAGGTGTTTATACTACTTGGTACTGGAGTAGTTCAGTCAAAACTTTTAGGGCTATCGAGTACCGATACCCAGCCCTATTGTTAATGGACCCACATTTATTTGCTTCAAGTCATCTTTAACTGGCTATGGTCTTTCCCTCTGTTACATTCTTAGGTTGCGTTCATACCCCTCGTCTTCCCATCTGTCCCGGGAAACAATCCGCTCACTGGTCTTTTATGCTTTAAGAGTGTGGGCAGAGCCAACCCCCTTGGAGTTCCATGAAGTTAGTACATTTGACTGAAAGATGATCAATATTAGTCCCCTACAGAGGGACCCCTATAGAGTCTGGATAACCGGCAGACATACTTTCTATTGCCCACTCACTTCAGGTGGGAAGCCCAGAGTCAGCTGACCTGCAGGTAGACTTCCTCCATGGTTACCACGGTGATGGCTATCCCTTTGATGGGGCAGGAGGTGCAGTCGGCCATGCTTTCTTCCCATCAGACACGGCCCGGGCAGGAGGAGTTCATCTGGATGCAGAGGAGGAGTGGAGCTTCAGACAGCCAGGTGGAACAATGTTAAGACATCTCTTGCATCTTTAAATAGTATTACATGGTTACATTATTCCAGGCTCTAACCAGACTCTGCTGCTATTCCTATTCTATCAACTTGTATGTTTTATGTATGCTAAAGAGTACATGGTTGCACAGTCCATGCTCTATGGACTTTGTACAATGGATGCTTATTGGATTGTCATGAAATGTGCGAATGATATTCCAGACAATTGTCATCATTACATGGTTTTTTCCACATGCACACTTTACTGCAAGATTCTAAGAAACGCAACACTGTCATTGTGTTTTGTGTTCTGTCCAACAGCTCTATCTTGTGGCGTGTAATGAACACTGCATCCTTTAGTAGCTACTAGCAGGGCTTTTGGCAAATTCAGACATTGCCCCCATCACAATCACCCCTGACCCAAAGTGAAAGATGTGATTGGATATTAGAACACACCTACACATTCAAATGTGCTCATTGTTCTCTTTATCTGTCCTTTTCTTCTCCTTTTTTCTTCCTCCCCAGCTTCTGAGGGTACTGACCTGTTCACAGTGCTGGTGCATGAGTTTGGCCATTCTCTGGGCCTCGCCCACTCCTCATCTCGCCACTCGGTGATGAGGCCGTACTATCAGGGTCCTGCCGGAGACCCTCTCCACTACCACCTGGGGCCTCAGGATCTGGAGCACATAACCCAGTTCTATGGTAAGGCTTTTGGTCCCAGCAAAAAATGACCTTTTTTATGACTGAGTTTAAAAAGTCTGAATTTAGGGTGTAAAAAATATAAATCATGTTTGGTCACATGATGATTAATCCTGGTCATGGTAGGCATATGATGAGGCACATATTGCAAGAACCAAATTGCATTACAACATTGTTCGAGAAAGAAGACCTTTTGACTTCATTATGACTTAAAGTTGGGGTAGCATTGGAGAAACCAACAAGAATAAGTTACATTTTGACCCAGTGTTGCCAACTCTTCAAGCCTTTCCTTTGGCTCCGCCTGCCAGCCCACTGGTCTAGCCTTGTTCTCGGTCTCATTCACATGAATGGATGGAAGGAAAACTATTCAAGTGTCCTACTGGGAAGTTTATTTACCTACAAAATAAAATATATTGTGCCACAAACGTCTCTTTTGCAATGTAAGTCTATAGGAAAAAGTATGTCTGGGCCCAATGGTATCACATGATAGACTTGGAAATTGTAATTCCACTGTTTGACTACTTAGTAAATTTAGCTTCAAAATCTGGCACTCGTCCTAGGAGCTTGGATTATAGATCATGATGACATCATTTTACAATTTTTAATCCATTGATCACTGAGAGACAGTTTAGGATATTTGGAGAAATCATTAATTACTTATTAGCAAAACAGAAAACAATTGGTGTGTGGTCACCACAACAAACACTAGTTACTGCTTCATCATTACTGTCAACAGTGTAAAGCTACTTCATTGCCATTAGATGTAAATACATTTTTGGATTTAGGTCAAAGGAACCAGCTGCTGGCCACTGATGCTCCTCGCCTCGCCCCAGAGCCTCAGCCGCGCCACAAGAGCCGCCACCATCATCATAGATATGGGTATGACTTACAAGACTAGATAGATTAAAACATATTTTTAGTTTGGAGCCATACTGTATAGGAATGCACCGATCCAACTCTTTCAGTCCCAATTCTGATACCGGTATTTTGGCGTTTGGCGAAATCGAGTACCGATCCATTGCCAGGGTTTAATGAATAATAAGATGCATGTGACTGGAATCATTCAGTCAGGCAACATCAGACTTGACTTAGATATTGCTTTGTAAAACAAAATATAACAAATAAATACAAAGATATACATTTAGTGAATCGTTACTTATTATTAGAATAATGAGAATAATTTACACCAGTACATAAAGTACACCAGGAACTTTGTAATTTTTTTTTAATTAAAATTAAAATTCCAGCATTAAATGTGTATAGTATATAAACAAATGTATTCAATCCAATAACAAAAAGAGGATCTGGATTACAAAAAATTATGAAAATAAAAAAGATTTAACTATGAATTCTAGTCCTTATAGTCATTTTAGTCACAATATTGTATAGATTTAGTCACAGTTATTGTTTCGCCCTCGTCACATCTGAATAAGATAGGTAAAGATTAAAAAAGATTAAGTATTGACTAAAGGTGTTTTTATCTTTCCCAATGACGGTATAAAGCTCTTTTCGCATGTCTTCTGTATGTTTTCTCCCTTAAGCCCTTCCATTGATCGCTGTAACACCAGTTTTGACGCTGTGGCTAGGATCCGAGGAGAAACCTTCTTCTTCAAAGGTCTGAATACGCCACAAATTCATTCCTCAATAAAAGACATTATTAAGTAGTTTGTCACGGTGAAAGCTGTCTCTTACATTCTGTCGTCCTCCAGGTCTGACCATGTGGCGAGTCAATGCTGGAGGCCTGGTATCGGGTCGCGGGGCTTCAGTCAGAAGGCTGTGGAAGGGTCTACCTCCTGACCTCTCTCGGCTTCACGCTGTGCTGGAGAGACAGTCAGATCATGCCATCATCTTTATTAGTGGTATGATCCAATCATGTTCTTACAGTATGAATGTTATGCATGTATGAATACATTAATCAGTTACTGAGCCAATTACTAAGCTTCTCTGAAACCATCTGGATCAATTCAATACATTTTCCGAAGTAATACTATTGGCCATTCACAGATAGAATTTTATTTGATAGCTCACTAACTTCTCCAGGTCATGTCTTGCTGAAGGTTCCCAGTTCTGGCTGTTCAGGGATCTGTCCCTACAGGAAGGCTACCCTCAGCCCCTATCTGCCCTCAGGATGGGGGTGAGTTTAGCTGCAGCAGATGAGGATGAGGAGGAAACGGCAGGCAGGTGGGGCCTAATCTGGGACCCAGAGCAGGGCCCCATGTGGGGGCCCATGGGAGACACTGAGGGAGAGAATCAAGAAGACAAATGGACTCAGCTGCTCAGAGAGGGTGTCAGTGGCATAACCAAAGACAACGATGGTGAGGGCAGCAATCAGATTTGTGGTTGTGTTTTATTTTAGATATGTCTATCCTGATGTCGGACCAGATGACCTCCCAGGTTTGAGTTTCATCTCGTTTAGCTTTCTGGCTTCAACACTGTTCTGGTTCATTTCCACCGCTGTCATATCAACGTTTCAGAGAGAAAGCTGTAAAAAGCCACTGGACAAAACCTGCTCAGCAGCAAAAAGCCGACAGACAGTTAGAGACTAGCGGGTGAACATAGTGCACCATTTTAAAGTCAGCATGTTTCTTAAAAGTTGGTGGAAACCAACTAATGAGTTAAAAGAGAATGAATGAATGACTTACGTCAATCATTTCGACACAAACACGACTTTAAATAAGGAACTGCTATAACCCCTTACACTAATCCATGACCAGAGGTTTTACATGAGCACGGTTTTATCTACAGTATAGGACCCATAATAAAGTTGTGCAACATCTTTATTATTATTCTTTTGTGTAATAATTAACAAATTAGAAAGCATGATATGCAGTTGGCCACTGGCAGTTCATTTGTGTCGACACGGATCACACATTTAAAGAGATTGTGTGATTTTTGACAATGGAAATTGATGTATGTATCAAAGCACATGTGAAAAATGTCAGATATAGTTCAGATCAAGGAAAGAAGATGAATCATGAGATGCAAGAAAGGGAGGAAGAGGGAGGAAAAGCAAGCAAGCACTTTGAATCTGAAGCAAATCTATGCGTTGCGTTACTCGCTTTACTTTACTTGATTTACTTTACTCGCTTTACTTTACTTGATTTACTTTACTCACTTTACTTTACTTGCTTTACTTTACTCGCTTTACTTTACTTGATTTACTTTACTCACTTTACTTGCTTTACTTTACTCGCTTTACTTTACTCGCTTTACTTTAATTGCTTTACTTGCCGTCCCCCATGGAAGAAATAACCACTATTTCTGCTTTGTACCAGTCCCGAACAAATGTCGGAACATCAAACGTGTCTGGGTTCCTATTATCTGTAGTCGCACACAGCGACTATCAATTTATCCTCCATAGTTTCTGATAGAACAACGGTAGGATGTCAGTGATGACATGCGTAGCATCTCAACAATGAGAGGCTTTCGCGACACAGCTGCACGCACATTTTGCATTTACTTCATTCTCTTCTTTCGCTTCTTTCGTTTCATTTGCTTCATTTGCTTCATTTGCTTACTACTTCATTGTGCATTACTAGTGTCCTTTTGCGTCTTTGCATTGACTTTATATGTTTACTTGCGAAAAAAATTTGCTCCGCTTTTGGTGTGTGCTTTTGGTGTGCATTACCCAGACTAAAAATACATTGTTTATAGAATATTGCAAAACAGTCAAAAACATGGAGGTTGTTGTTTGTGAAAACATCTACCCATCTTCTCCAGGCTTTGTCTACCTCTTCAAAGGAGGCTCCTACTGGAAGTTCGCATTTCCAGGCTCCTCATTGCAAGACGGATACCCACGATCCTCTACTGCAGACTGGCTTGACTGCCCTGACTCTTCCTCATCCACACCTGTGGTGGACGACCTCTCCTTGTCTCTGTCTCCGCCTGCAGGAAGACAGGAGCTCAGGGAGAGATGGACGGAGAAGAAAGAGGAGGAAGGAGGAGGAAGGAGGGGGGACCTACATGGATATAAACATAAAGACATACGGGACAAAGGTACACACAGATGCACTTGCCATAATGGAGCTCCCGGTGGCAAGACGACATCTGTTATTGCTGCCTGCCTGCTGAGTACATGGACACTGTTGGCTATTTCAAGCTGCATAAGACAATAACAATCCTCTTTCTTTCTTTTATTGAGGAAGGAGGGCTGAATAGAGAATAGAAATGTATCTACATTCACCATGTGCATTCACTACATGACTGCTGACCATTACCCCTAATTTCCGCTCTTCTCTCTTGTGGGCTCAGTACAAAGCTGGAGTCAGGATGTGTAAGGATAGTAAAACCTGGCAACCTCATTCTGATGACAAGAGTCCTGCTGTTGATTGCCAAGGAATACAGAAGCTCCAACCCATGATTCACCCTAAAACCACCAATAATTAGGACCCTTGCACTGACAACCTATTGTATTTGTAGGAATTATTATTATTCTCTAGCAAGAAACGCACTTTTGGGGGGCTTTATCATATCCCAAAAGTTGTTAAATTTTACATGCATATCAAGACTGGTGAAAAAATTTATATTTTGTGGGTCTCACATTTGGGTATAAAAAAATGTCTCTATAGCGCCCCCTAGAAAGTTTTTTATGTTCAAAAGCCAATGCTTTTTGCCCCCTATGAATTTGATCCATTCTTGTAGCTTCAACTGAACAGTTTGAAAAATAGGTCAAATGTACTCAGGTTTAGTGAACATTTGATTGCAGAACTTTTTAAAGCCTATTTTTACTCTGTCACTTCTACTTTAATTCAAGTAAAGATTCTATGTATTTCTACCATACTGCTATATTTGTTGTTGTTGCATGTTGGAACATAACTCAATGGAAGTTGTGAAATAGTTGTGTTATTTTTTTCCAAGCTGAATATTCTATCCTGGTCACGTGCACAGATCAATACATGTATTATCAAACTGGGACCTCTCAGAAACTTGGCCTTGGCAGCTTTTGCCCCTCTAAGGAGTACGAATAAACATGAATCAGTAAGCTGCCTTCTATACATGCAGTCTGGGCAGCATACAGAGTTTGGCTGGTGGAGACGTGTTCAGATATATTTCTTCAGGGTCAGTGTGAAGTTAATGATGCTTGTCAAAGATCATCTGAGACATTATCCCCAATAGCATCCAGTTTAGTGAGCAGGACTCACTATCAGCCTGTGAACTCAATCAACAAATCAACCAGGATGGATGGAGGGGAAAGAGAATGAATGCATGAATGAATATATACTTTATTAACCCCCAAGGGGAAATTTGGTGTTGAGTAGCAGCAATTTAAAGACAGAAAATAAGATATCAAACCAGCAGGGATGAAAGATATATACAATAATAATACTAATAAAATAAAATAAAAATATCTGGGGTGAAAGAAAAGCACAGTATTAATTTAGGAATTAAATTAAATTTAAACAGTAGAATTGCAAAAGTGCAAATATGTATGTATGTGTATATTAAGTGTGTGAGGTGTAAATAAACAATCAATAACAAACAATATGCAAAAATATTGCAAAAATGCAAATTATGTATGTCATGGTTAAGGTTTATTATAATCCTATAAATCAGACAATAGAGACCATGTGTTCATCTCATTGTGTTGTTATGAAACCCCTCACATTGTTAAACACTGCATGTAGAGCAGACTTAGCCACGTGTCCATTCACACATTCCTATGTGCATTTCGAAGTATCGCTTCAGGAAAGCTGTACGTAAACAGCCATGTGCCAACTTCTGTTCAAACTACTGTCGCCCAGTTTATTCGCTCCGAACCAGTTGATGGAAATGCACCCTATTCACTTTTCTTCTTTTGCGACTTTTCAACATTTGAATAAATACATTTGAATAAATACATGGCTCCCGTGAAACTGTTCAGAGCTGAAGAGTTTGACTCCAAAAATGAGATCTTCACTGTGTCTTCTCGAGAGGGAACATGTTTATTCCCAATAAATAGATTATACTAATTCTGCAGACCCCAAGTGGCCAATAATACAATAAATGCAGCTTTAAAGTTATTTATTTATCTTTTTTTATTTGAATAAGTTGTCTTTTAAATAATGCATGAATACTTACGCCTAAATATAAACAGAATATATCATTTTTATATGGTACCAATATTCAAATTCACATGTGTCACTTTTTACATTTCTTTTGCAGTTTTGATCAAGTAAAAAAAGATGTTGATGTTGACCTCTTATCAAAAAAAGCTATAGGCATTCACATTCCAAAATGAGAGATAGGATATGATTGTTTCTAACTACATGCTTTCCACTCGACGGCCTGTCCGTTTCTAGCACTGGAGACTGAGCCCTGACTGATGAGAACATTGGGTGCATCCCAAGTCTCTTAATTGTTGTTTCCTCGCACCTCGCTTGAACAGGAAGTTGTTCTGCGTCGCCATATAGACGGCTGTCCCAAAGCTCTGAGGAGCGAGGAGAGAGGAGGGATCTCGGAGGAGCCATGATCGAGGAGCCACAGGAGCTGGTCGAATTCTCTAAACGCAAAGGAAAGGAGCTTCAATGCTTCCTAACTTAGCTCCTTTAGCATAGGAAACACCGGACAAACTGAGCAACAGAGAAGAATGGTATACATTACAATGTTCTGTACTGAGCCATAGCGTGCATAGAAAGCTACTGATGTTGTCATTTGCCATTAGAAGCTTTCATTAGAGGCATTTAATAGAGAGTATTGCAGTTGGTTTCTGCTATGATGCACATGCTTCTGGGACCTTTTGATCCCTGAAGATGTTTTTGTCCAGTTATTTTGCAGAGAACTGTACAATCTAACTTTTTTATCAGATATAAGATTACACCACATGGTTATGATCACAATGACATTTTCTTTCTTAAAGGATTTAATAAAGGGAATGCTTTAAAAGTGTGATGTTTTGTCAAAGCATATTCATCATGTTGCATCAAGATGGAAGAGCAGGCACAGCAATATCTCCATAGCTTCAGTAGTATTTATATTGTGGTTGTTTTCAAAGAATATTCTTCTTTTTGTGCAAATGTCAATCCATAAAATGTCTATCCATAATAAAGTTAAAAATAAGGTCTTGAAACATTTTATTCATTCATTTATTTTAGTTACAATATATCAGTAGATCAGTATTGTTAGAGATAAATAAACTGTTTAAGGAGAAGCTTCTGTGATTATTTTGTGCGTACGCATTGCAACAACAGCTGGTTGTTGTAACAGGGCTCAGTTTCAAACCTTCACTGTTGCAATATGTGGAATGTGGAATAGTATTTTGACTATTGACATTCATGAGTGAAGACCAATTGTAAGATTTAAATCCACACTTTGGGTATTGTTAATATATGTTAAAAATCCTATTGATATTAATACCTTTGATAATATCAATGATTTAGTTTTCATACTTGCTAATAAGCAAACACGGCAATGTCCGATCCCAACACCTTGCTTTATTTGCTCGTCAGCTGCCATCAGGATTTCCTACTGTCCTTATCTTCTAGCTTAGCCTCATGGCAGGGGCCTATTTCTCGTACCTGGCTTACTGAGTTAGCTAGCTAATTTTCAGGAGAATTTTTATATTTTATTTTATTGTAGAACATGATTAAAGTGATCGTGATAAGAATATAGAGAATCATACACAATGTCTTTTCACTGCTTCAATCAGCAGAGACATTTAAATATATATAATCTGATTGATATGGGTGATGAAGCACTTAAAATTAGCCAATACATTTTCCCAACACTGACGCATTTAACTTGTCTGATATATTTGCGATGCTTGTGTCTCGCAGCGGGCTCGGTGTTAAGCTGCGTTCACACTGAAAACGTTGCAAACGCGTTGCGAATATTCACAACGCATTTGCTGTGAATGAAGGTATTGACTTCCTCATGTGCCTTCATGATCATCTCCTGCTTCTCAGTAGAGAAATAAAAAAAGGTTCCTCTGAGTTTATTTGCCATTGTACTGTTAGAACATCGTGGTGTCAGTGCTTATTATCCTTTCTGAAGAGGAACGGGCACGCGCATTTATCCAGATGACTGACGTCTGGTTAGAATTAACGAGACTGTTTCAGCACGGATCTTCCGTGGAGAAACTGAGTTAGCCTGACTTCAATCATCTCGCTAATTTAAATGGATAATAGGACATTTGCTCGACTTTGTTGAGCCAGGTACGAGAAATAGGGCCCTGGTCGTGAAATAGTCACAAATTGCAATCTACTGACAAATCTAAAAATAATAATAATAATTGTGTCCCTGTACAATTTGTCATTTTTTGTGCGACACGCTTTGTGTGCTGAGCGACACGCTCAGCACACAAAGAAATGCCAATGGAAAGTCAATTTGGATCCTTATTAGTGGTGGACAGACAAGTTTAATGCACCCATGTGACTAAGCAACAGTCAGAGCAAGTAACGTACTTTATAATATCCAAAAAAGACATCTTTTGGTGGGTGGGAGGTGCACGAGTCCAACAAACATGACTTTCAACAAGAAGACCGATGTTCAACACTACATAGATATTTTAATGTAGTTTTGTTGACTTTTATTTTTACATAAAAAAGTTGTGGCAAGGGACACGAAAAACCCTGGATAATTCGTAGACCTGTATATGAAAGCAACAGATAGCATTTCAGAACTATTTCACCAACTGCCGTGAGACTGTGTTGTATATCCTAGTGTCAGCACATGTCAACTCTGAAAAGCAGCCATTTTATCACATTCACTGTCAAAGTGTGCACTATTGGCATCATTTGAGTACTCTCATAGTCTCGGGAGTACCATGGTATCCTGTTTTACCATCATCAGAGCCTGGGGTATAATGTATTTATATTTAGAATTGTAAAACTTAAATTGTATTCATCAATGTGCCCTACAATAAAAGAAGCAGCATATATCATATTATTTGGTTAATGATTTATCTCAACGCTGTGACGACACTGGAACTCCCCCAGCTGCATTACCTAATCATTGAGAAGGGGAATCCTCAGGTTCCACGTCATCTACGTGATTTACAGCAAGCGCAGCAGAGAGAAGCTGTGGTTGCCCCATTACACTCATAGAAAGACCTTTAGTAAGATAAGATGTATTCCCTCATGCTCATTTCAACTTTAGTAGTTTCAGATAACATTCAAGAAAATAATTAGTTGATCTAAACATGAAACATTTACTTTAGTTTTGAGATTAAAATCCAAGCTCTATTATCTGAAATAACAATGCAATACCCCTTGCAAAACGCAGTTCATCTATCAATGCATATCAAATTATTATTATTGTAATATTATTAAGTGCATAAAAAGTCAAAAACACCTAAGAAGTTGACAAGTCCAATCACTCTTTGTGAGAACGAGACATTCTCATAAAGAGAAAGAATTGAGTGAACTGTGGATTTTCAGAGGAACATCATGAATTTTCCCTTTCATAAACAGTCTGGTGGAAAAGAGTGAGCTGTTGTGTTCAGACCTACAGCCTTTATCACGGCAGAGATAAGACAAGCCACTTGCTTTTCTCAATATAATGACTATCTCAGCCATCATTTTATTGCTAGCCACACAAATCTTTTTTAACCTTTTGGTTAGTCAGCCTTTCAGAGTTGAGAAATAGAGACAAGTTTTCAGTTTTCAGATTGATTGTTTTTAAAGCTGAGTTTTAAATCGATTACAGGTCAATCAAATACCCATTTAGCTTGTATGCAACCAAGGATGCTTTAAATATGCACACATTATCAGTCTTAACAGAATTTATTTTAAAGATACATTTCAAGTCGACATATTAAAGGACTCACTGTTCACTAATACTACATTACAAATGTTGTACTGAGCTAAACTTAAAAATGAAATATACTTTAAATTTGAATGTTATGAATCTGTTTCCTTTATTCTTCTTTTTTTTCTGACTTAGTCAATCAATGTGTTGCCTAATGACTCCATAACATTGTTTTCTGTTTCTGTTTTAATTAATGTTTTTTAAATCATCTTTTAAATAGACATCTATTGGGACCCCAATCAGAAGTATTATTTATTGCTGTGAATGGGTGAATGATGACATGCAGTGTTAAAGCGCTTTGAGTGGTCAGAACACTAGAAAAGATCTATCGTAAAATGTCAGTTATAAGGCGCACCCTAATAACTCGCTAAATTTAGAATCGAAAAAATCCACAAATTAGCCGCACTGATATTTAAGCCGCATGGGTCAAAGTTGAGAAAAAGAAAAGAAAAAGGTAGCGGCTTATAACCCGCATGTTACAGTATACAAGTACAAGTACAGGTACATCTACCATTATCTTTATTGGTGATCAAATATTCGAAACTGTACTTGCCATGTATGAAGGACAAAGCAAGATATCATAAAGATTGGGAAAATGATCGTCAATACACAGGAACATGAGGAACTCATTTATTATTAATTTACAATAGATATATTATATAAATGATATTGGCGTGTATTCTATCTGGCATCACATTTTATCAGCATGTGATGTTTTCTCCATCTGACAAAACAAATCATCACACTCAATATGGTATTTTTAAATATAGCACAGATTTTACTGAATAATACAGCCATTGCCACAACATCCACTTCAGATCAGGAGCTCCTTTTAGTCTTAAAGAGGGAATGTAGACATATTATTCCTATCGTCTAAGTTAGTCCACAAATTAAGAATGAACGTAAACAACTATCTCCCAAATGATAAAACTCTAATTTGTTCATTTTATGTTAATGTTTATTTCCATGGCCTAGGAAAGTTCAATCAATATTGTGAACATGAGCTACTCTCTCTCAAGCCGGAAACCAGGGAAATAAGTCTCAAACTTTCTTAATTCTTAGGTGGTGTTACTATGTAACACCACCTAAGAATTAAGAATTATGTTGTATGAATATGGATGACTTTGACTCTACGCATCCTTGCTTGTCATTCATGTATTTTTATGGTGAATCATTTTTGTGATTCGATGAGGGTGTATTAATTCAGGTTCATTAAAAAGGACTGTGGTGTCATTTTAAACCAAAGCAGACAATCCAGTATAAGTAGTGAAGTATTTTTGTCTAGTAGTAGTTTGGTTGTTGATCAGCACCAGGGTTCCATGGATAGCTTTCCCATCAGCCCAAATTTAGCGGACTGTCTGTCGACTGTTGACTAATAATATCTGCAAACCTGCCACAAACAGACAGAGAGCTCTGCGGGTTAAAGTCAAGGACCATCGAAAGATCAGCTGAGGCAGAGAGAACAATGGCAGGCTGCTAAAACCTTCTGTGGCAGAGCACCTCAAGCATTGACCCCGTTTGAAAAGGGACATGCACTCTTCTTCAACAGGTCTCAGCCCTCGTTGGGGAGGTGGAACCCATCCTCTCAAATCCCTTCTATGGACTGAAGGCAGGCATAGAGAAGTCTGTCTGCGACAGCTCGGCTGGGATGGTCATTCAAACCAGATGAACATATACAACCAGACAGTGTGGATGGGAGCATCTTCGCTGGCCAGGGCCTCAGGACTCTGAATTGATTTACAGCAATCTCCTGACATTTACTAATTTTTAATTCACAAAATTGTTGATGACTGCGATCTTCAGGAGAGGGAAATGTATATTTTTTTGCTTTTCTTCCGGCTGACCTTTAACAATCATCAAGGTGCAAGGTTTATGAGGGATCTTCACAAGGATTTCCGGAGCTTGTGAATCTTTTGGCCTGACCAACCCGAAAAAGTGAAAGGAGACTCTGCCTTTGAACTGCAAATCAAGCAAGGGATCAATAGCAATATTGTTGCTTCATAGCTTCATTTTCTTGTTATAGAAAAGAAATTTGACAGAACCAAGACACGTGAGAATTGTGAGAAGTAGCTCATCTCAGGCTCAGACATTCAGTCAATTGAAGACTCCCAAGAAGGCACTAATCATGGGTCTTTGCACTAGCAAATCCACCGTCACCCTGGATCCTTGCGCTCGCACCCTAAGTGCAGACCGGGCCAGCCATGAAGTGGGGAAGCGAGTCAGCCCTGAAGGGACCCCCATTTTGGAAGATGGCATCCTGATGGTTCAGCCCGTCAAAATGAAAGCTGAAGGAGGAGGAGGTGGGACAAAGAGTGGCGTGGCAGTCAATCAAACAGCCAAGGGCTACCTTGAACTGGGGGGGAAGGGAGCCGAAGAGGGGGAGGAGCAGACATCCCAGGCTGAGGAGGAAGATGAGGATGAGGAGGGTGATGACGTGGAGGAGCTGATCAACTTCTCAGACAGCGAGGGGAGTCTGAGGAGTGAGTTCCTGGAGTAGAGAGGAAGAAGATGGACGTTGAGAGGGGAGAAAGAAAGGGAAAATATAAAGAGGATGAAGACAGATGTTTTGTTTATATGTTGATCTTGTATTTGCTGATTGTCTTTTATAAACATTTCATTGTCACTCTTTGGAACATTGGGTGGCTTACTTATTTTGTGTTTCATATTATCATGTATTATACAGTCACTATTTAACAATTATTCTTTGTGTAAAATAATGTTGATAATAATATTTCTCAAGCTGTAATCTCTGTTTGATATTTGTATTATGTGTAACCCACATCATGTCGGGAATCAAACAAGATTGTTGATATCAGATTCATATCCCTGTAACAGTAATGATGTAGATAGACTCCAACACCGACTTATTCGACACATATCTTGCAATAATAAATGTAAGTAGTATAAATGTAGAAAGAAAGTTGAGACATTAAACGTAGAAGTACTATCTACCTAATCTCCATCTATGAAAGGTATTTTTGCTACCAGGTTTTTAGGTTGTAGAATTATAAGCCATGTTGGGAATTTTCACTCACATTCTCTTGTATTTATTTAGTAATAGCATTTTCATGTTTAATGTAAGCAGATGTTAATCTCACTGAGCTGATAAATGTGTGCCAGTTACTGATAAACCTCATTTAAAAAGTCATACAATTCGTCATCATGATGAATCACTATGATGACCACCTGACCTTTGTTTTAGCAGCACCAGTCAAATATAATATATAATATATATTATATATTTAAAAAAAATCTCTTAAAATGTGCTGGAAGTCCTCATGCCCCAGACATCCTTATGTTTTTAGTGACCTCTTCTATCACCAACATCATACAAAGTTTCCACTCGCATGCAAGAAAAGATTCTGCCGTAACATGCATTGATCATTTTCAAGAGAAAAATTTGAACATTTTTAGGTCAACACCATCCTCAGGACATACTTTACATTTTCATCCCCACTTCTGTAATGCAAGGATCTGAAAACCAAATTACCATGTTGTTCTCTCAATTGAAATAAATCGGAAAATCATTGTGACATAAGACAATGTTTACTAAATAACAAATGCTGAGTCCGTGAATTATGAGGTAATTGTGGTTCCATGCCATTGTTCCGACGCCCCATTATTCTGAAACCAAAATAGAAAAAGATTTCTTTGAACCGAAAGCCCATTTGTCTGATTGCTCGAAAGATACACACTCTCCCTGCAACAAACAGAGGCACATAGGGTTTCAGAACTGGGCAGTTGGTGTAATAGTTTGGACGGAAAAGAGTGCATTCACTAAGAAAAGAGTGTCCAGAGCATGGTCTCATGTGAGATGGATTCAGTAGCGATCCTATGATCGATACCACTGAATCCATCTCACATCACCATGCTCTGGACACTCTTTTCTTAGTAATAGACTGCTACTAGCAAGATGCTACTCAAATCAAAACCTATTATTAATAGTATCAATACTTTAGGTATTAATCCACTCACCTCACACAGAGACATGTATATATATGATACACATAAATAAATAAATATGTAACAATTAGCCAGTTAATAATTATACGGTAATACAAAATCTGATCATCATCATATGATAGTTGCTCTCCACACTAACTGATTACCTGCATTCAACAAATGCCTTATTCTATCTAACTTAGGCTACAACAATTAACCTCAGACTGCCAGACGCAGCTCTGGGTCATTGGGATCTCGGCAGTTGGTCCTAGCTTGCGCAAATCTATTCAAACATTCAATCAACATCAAAGCACTTTAACACTACTTGTCATCATTCACTATTCACCCATTTACACACTGATGGGAGGCAATACCATGCAATGTGACACCTGCTCATCAGGACTCTATCTAATAATTCATACACATTCATACATCAGGAACAGCCTGCAGGAGCAATTTGGGGTTAAGTGTCTTGCCCAAGGACACATCGACATGGACTAGTAGAGCCGGGATCAAACCCCACTAGAGAGCTGCAATCACTGAATGCAGGGCTACTTATGGTTCCTAGAGTCTGAAAAAGTAGGATGTGAGCCAGAGCCTTCGGTTATCAAGCTCCTCTTCTGCGGAACCAGCTTCCACTCTCAGTCCGGGGGGTAGACACAGTCACCTCATTTAAGAGTAGAATTAAGACTTTCCTCTTTCACAGCGCTTATCAGTATGTATGTATGTATGTATGTATGTATTATTCATAATCAGAAATTTAATCAATTGAACAAGTGAAAAGAAACTGTGTGTGATTCTCTCTATTCTTATCATGAGTCCACCTTAATCATTTTCTACAATAATGATATGCTATGGTGTGCCAATAACACTGACATTATTCAGAATGGGGAGTCAATACAAGATGTGCCATGGTAATGTATTGAACAGCTTGTCAATGTTATATCCTTCATATTTTAGCAAACAGAAAGAGGGCTGATATGGTCAAGACAGGGGAGGACCTACGATTTCAGATTTTACTCCTGCTGAGGACCTGGCACTCCAGCACAATAGGGGTAGGCCCATAATGGAGGGCATAGCTGGGGGCAGCTCCTCTGGAGAGGTGGGCAGTACTGGGAGGAGGCCAGGGAATGTAATTAACACATCCAGAAGTTTCTTAAGCGCCAAATAAACTTTACGAACAGCACGGCATCAGCGGCTTTTCCGATGTTCTCCGCATCGCCAACACTGCACAAAAAACGACCACTCGCAAGGCTATGCCTACAGTCTGTGAGACAGTCAATGCTCGGCTGCACCGTGTTGTGTTCACAATGTATGGCTCAAGAAGGTCTTGTAAATAAATGATTCCTTCTCGGCAGAAATGATAGCGCTCGTATAGGAAGTCATCAGGATGTGATAACGAATCTTGGCGATCTAGAAGAACTCTCCCTCTATAAAACGCTAATCTATCTAATATCGCTCCTTCATCTGAGGAAGGGAGCTACCATCTTTTCCGGCGGAGTGGCAAGCTTATCCAGCTAACTTAAGTTAGCCTAGGCTGGAGCAGATTCAAGTTTATGGATGTGTTTCTATGGTGATTTTGCCAAACTTGCTTCGTGGAACCGAAAAGCCTGATTTATGTAATCTTATTCTGAAATTAGGTACGATGAACGGGGCCCAGGTTTCCCGGTCATGTGAGATCCAGACATAAGAAAGGTCAGTTAGACCAGCAAATAGGTTAGACCGGGTCACATGAAATGGTCGAGTTAGACAAGGAGATCAAATGGTCACGTTTGACCAGCAGAATACGAAAATAGTCACGTTAGACTAGGAATACGAAACGTTCATGTTAGACAAGGAATTAAGAAGGAGTCACGTTAGACCAGGAATTAAGAAGGAGTCACGTTAGACCAGGAGTAAAAAACATGTTGGAACTATTTTTAGCAGTAGTCTCAGGACAATTTGCTCAAATGAGATAACACCCTCCCGTGCTATGCAACAAGGAACAGGACATGCCAATACTGCAGAACCACATAAAGGACACCACAATCAGTTATATTCATGACTTATTATGGTGTCAATGATCTTTGATTTACTAGTATGGTGTTGATGTCGGGCCAAATATAGGAAGTGAACACAGATGAGGACCAACAGGGTGGTAGGTTGAGATCCTTGGTTGGCAGCCGAAGTAGCAGCACCTATTCAAAAAGAATGCCCTGAATAATACTGCAGTGATAAATTGCTTCGAGCGAGGACTAACATGAAATGATAATAAAACCATGTTTTAGATAACTGACCCAGACCTGGGGTGAGAAATAAAGGAGAAGTGAGGCAAGTCGTAGGCATCCATGCTGAAGTACCTCCGGGCACCGGAGGTACTTCAGCATGGATTTAAATGGGCAAAAAGGAGTATTTGTACGAACCACAATTACTGAGCAAGCACCTCCACATTTGGAGTGTTTGAGAATATGAAAGGTCAAATCAGAAAATGGGATATTTCTCTCTGGGTTGAAAGACTTAATAGTAGAAATACACATCTGTACACATCTGAGAAAAGCATGGAATGCTAATAAAAACACTGCTTCGAGCAACGCATCAGTGTAAGGAGATCTGAGTTCTGTCAGCATCCGTTGCAATATTGAAAGAGTGATAGGAATTTGAGACGAAGCTTTACAATGCCTTTCAGTAGTAATTTGATGGTCGCATTAGCAAACAAACTTAGTGAAGCCGGATCGTAACATCTAATATTAAATTGAATGCCGGCATTCAAACTGCGAATTAATGGAGGTTTAAAGTGTCGAACGTCAATGCAATCGCAAAAAAAAGCACAAATGTTGAGGTACGCTTACAGAACCATAGAATACAGCAAAATTACTCCAAGCTAAATCCAAAGAATTTACTGTAGAAACTGCTAAAACCTTTTTCATATTTCTTTTTCCCATATATATATATATACTCCATATATAGACCCAGGTGGCTTTGGAAAACCATCAGGGTGTGACACGAGGGAACTGTTAGTGCCACGGGACTGGCTTCTGGACAGATGCTGGAGGAGGGTTGTATCCTGACAGCAGCAGAGTGGAGAACCCATGTAAAAGTTTGACAGCAACAATATGAGTGGCTTAGAGCAGTGGTTCTCAAACTTTTTTTGTCACGCCCCCACTTGCGTGGAGGAAGAACAATATTCATGCCCCACCACAAAAAAAAGGTCTATTGTGGCTGCAATTAACCTGTTTTGCACTGAATATCTTTTTAACCTTTTAAAAAACATCCTATTTTTAGGCCCTTTCCTCGAAAAATTGCATACCCAAACTAAAAAGGGTGTATCTCTGCAACCACTAGGGCTATTTCAATAATTTGGGTGTATAATAAAAGGTACACATGTGAGATTTTGTTCAGGTGCGTACATATTAGTGCAGGCACTCTCGGAGCAACAGCAAGTTAACATAAAGTATATAAATTGAATTTCAACCTATTATATTCATTTTTGAAAGCAATTGTGTATATTTACAACAACAAACAATTAAAAAGTCCTATTTTTTAAAGCTAGTTATTTACAGTCAGACAGTTACATTTAAATTAGACGGAACAAGAAGAAGAACATTGCAAAAGACATATATACACGAATTTAAGGAGCTATTTTCTTCCAGTGGACATAACTTCATCTGGGGAGGTTTAGTATCAACAACAGGGGAGCCCAACACGTCGATCACGATCGACCGATCGAAGGTAGATCGCATGCCATTAAAAAAGAAGAAAAAAAACCTTTATCGACAAAACCCAGCTCCCAGTGTGCAAATTAATGTCAATCACCACAGACGGTGCGAATGGACTGCCAAGTGCAGGGAGGACGATGTTTCCCCCGACCTCCTTAATTATCATTTAAATAAATAATGCAACATCTGTCCTCAAAGCTGCAGCGCCATGATTTGGGGCACTTCCAAAACCTGGCGTCAGAGCTGGAGACGCAATGGAAGGCATGTGCGCACCTTGACAGAGCAGTTTGGCAAGTGTCTGTCAGAGTTTATTTATGTGAGTCAGCCTTTTCCCACATGAAAAATATTAAGTCCAAACACCGTTCCACCATGACTGATGACATTTGGTCTGCCTGAGGCTGGCTAGCAGCTACTGTCCGGGCTATGCAACCCTGCTGGTTCCATTCAGTAAAGTCATCAGAGTAAAATGTATTGACCAAAAATGATCTTTTTGACTTTGTCATTTTAAAAGTAGCTTGCGAGCCAAAAAAGTGTGGGCACCCCTGCTCTACAAGTAGTCAGTCATGTTGTCCCAGCCATGCAGGCAGTCTTTCGGAAGCCGAAATCTGGGCAGCAAGCCTTCCTCTGATCCCGTTCCTAGACAGATTCCTGTCAGCAGTGGTGTCTTCCTCCATTTCTTCTGGGCCTTCCTCCTCCTCCTCCTCCTCTTCTTCTTCCTCCTCCAGGATGTCACCTGCTGCCACACAAATGTTGTGAAGGACACAGCAGGCACCGATCACCTTTGGGGCAAACGGAGGTTTGATCTCCAGGGCAGAAATGACTCAATAACCTCAATGACACATCTCTCTACCATATTGTGACTTCTTACGGCAGTAGTCGCCACACCACAAAAAATTCTTGAGAAATATTCTAGTCTTTGTTATATTCCTGTCTGCATCAAGTCTCAGATGTGGCAGGGTGGTTTTATTTTCAAAGTAAAAACACTGCAGTTATTCATCTGATGCATCACTCTCGTTTTCTGAGCCTAGGTCTAGTCACCTAATAACAGTATGTGGGGAAAGCTTTGTTTCCTTTTGATGTGGAAATTAGTACGATTTGCTGTTGGTCAACAATATTATCAGCTTGAGAAATAAAGTGACCTTTTTGAGTTTTAGTCTTGTTATATCTTTCACAAAGCAATGCTGACTGGCACAACTTGAGTGGGAAATATTTTTTTGGGACTTTTTTCGAACAAAGGTTTCCAGTAACTAGAGTAGAACAGGATGGCGTCACGTGTGACTTAACGTGACATGTTATCAAACAACCATAACCACAATATCCAGGTTTGCTTACATGGCCGCCACTTTTAGCTAGTGTCATTACATATGCAATCTCCATAGACAATTATCTGCATATGAATGAAGACAATGGGACAAGATAGTACACATAGTGTTGTCCTGGCCTTGTATGGATATCTACTGGCACCCCAACACCCCAGAAATAGTGTATGTTAAAGGAGCTTTGTGCACCAGATATACAAAACAGGAAACCCACTTATCTTATCTTGTCATCATTTATTTATTTATTGCTGTGTATCTGATGACATTGCAGCCAGACAAACTCATGTTGTTTTAATAAAGAATGCAGTCAATAAAATTGCAACTGTGATGTCCTTCTGCACAGCACAAGTTATTTTCCCTGGGTCAGAGTGTGTTACCTTACTGAGCTCCTAAGCGTTCTATGGCTGCCCTTTAATGTTCCATTACTTCCTGTAATGCCAAAAACGCATATGTCTTGTTTTGTAAACACATTTTTGATGAATGAAAGAGAACCAACCATATTGACAATGACAGTTTGTTGCAACACTACATGTCCTCATTCACCCATTCAAACACTGATGGGAGGGGCTACCATGCAAGGTGCCACCTGACCATCAGGACTGACTAACATGTATACCCATGCATACACTGCAGGAACTGTGGAGATTTGGGGGTGAAGTGGGAGCCCGGGATCGAACCACCGATGACCGAAAGGACGAAACGAGCCACAGTCACCCCGAGTTGACATTTGTTATTTAACATCTCACATGGCTTTCCCCGCTCTAGAGCTTATGGTGAACACACAAAGGACTCTTCTTCAGGCACACCTGACGCTAACGTGAAAACCCTGCCATGGATAAACTGGCTGGATGAAAACACAACTTCAGTTTTATCCACACTCATTAAACGGCAGAGGAGGAAATATCTGGCTTGCTTTCCTCTGTGCAGTGACGGCCAAGTCTTCACAGAGGGAAGGAAATGCCGTGACAGTCATACACAGTTAGATCTCACTGATATGTGGTCTAGCAACATCACACACATGTTGTATCACTCTTGCCACCATGTCAGGATCATGTTGAGTAAGGAGGATCTGTGTGGGAGCATCAAACCATGGACAGTGTAGGGATTCCCCAATGGTTTGGATATGTCACATCCTGATGTGTTAAAAGCAGCAAACCCGCTGTCCATCCTTTGACAAAGCTGCAGGAGAAGGTTCATGCATGTACCATAGGATGCAGGACAAGATTTAGAAAGCTAATACAGGTGTAGGCATAAATAATTGGCTGGACCTTTAAATTAGCCTAATCTGGACCAGAAACACTAGTCAAGTCCAAAAACATTAAAATAATAATACAAGCATTTGCATTGTGAGCAAACTTCTGTATTCATCTTCATTAGCTATACCTGGGTCTTCTTCCTCCTCTACAAAGATGCTGCCTCTACTGCTGCTGCCTCTTTTCCTCTCTTTTCATCCAGCATCCGCTAGATGCAGAGGCTTGGGCGAGATCGCAAAAGATGTGAGGAAGTTGGGAGAGAGTGTGCAGGTAAGGTGGTATAATTCTGATCAGATATTGCATGTTTCTTACCTCCCATACAGGCATTCAAGTCATCAAATGTATTTGATGATCTCCAGCTCAGTTATTGACTGACAGAGTAATCAGATGTTAACAATGAATGAATGAATTGGACAACAAGCATTCCAAAGAAAAAAAAGAAACCTTTTTTATAAATGTTTTCAGTAATTTTTTAATTTTCCACATCTCTACATTAACAGGTAGAGATGTCACTGCACTGACCTCATTATTTAGTTATTTCTCTTTTTTATTGATGTTTATACTAAACAGTAGTGCAGTATAGCATAGGTTGTATGTATGTTTTGGTATAGTGTGTGTGTGTATGTGTGTGTGTGTGTGTGTGTGTGTGTGTGTGTGTGTGTGTGTGTGTGTGTGTGTGTGTGTGTGCCTCTGTGTGTGTGTCTGTGTCTGTGTGAGACGAAGCAATAAAAAGCAGTGTTTTAATATCATTGACAAACACTGAAGACTGTTTCCAGGCATGTTTGCCTTCTCACGTCATTAAGGCATCATGGAATAGATAATGTCGTGGGTAATAGATAAGTGATGCACAACCAGCAACCAGTCTATTACTTGCTGCTGCTGGGACATCATCTTTTCTGATGATGATGATGATGATGATGATGATGATGATGATGATGATGATGATGATAATGATGATGATGATGTTGATGATCGTGATTTCTTTAACTTTGTTTCTTGTTTATATGGACAGAACTGTTCTGAGAACTGCAGCTCGGTTAATATCACTGTAAGTACATTATGATTTTTTCTCTTTGCCATCTTCCTTTGCTTCTCTTTGAATTATTTTTTGCTTCCTCACTTTTTGCCCTGCTATGAATCGAAGACGATACTCTGAGTCTTCACTGACTCTTCTCACTTTGAACTGTAGTCCATCTTTAATTTAGCCCTTTATTTCTGGGAATAAAGGGCATGTGAGAAAATATTCACTTAAAGGTCCAGTGTGTAGCATTTCTGGTGGAAACAGGGCACAGATAGTCTTCCAATTCAAATAGTCATGAATGCCTCAAGTTTGCCTCAAGAAACCACCCAAAAAATTACTAGAATGGAATGTATTTGTAAAAACACAAGAAAGGGTCATTTCAACACAAGGAGAATGTTAGGAAGAATTAGCTAACATGTAAAATGAAAATGTGCATAATAATGCGTAATATTAAGTATTGTGTTTAGATTGTTTTATGCATAAAGCAACACTGTAAAAGTAATTTAACATCATCAGCCCAACGAGAGATTAGAAGGGAACATCGAGCATAGAACTGTTTGCAGCTTGTTCTGCTCAGGAGTCAGCCAGGAAGGCCAGACCACAACAACAATAAGGGAAGACGTCAGCGAAGCATCACATTCCTTAATAGTTACCGGCTTGAGCTGGTATACGGAGAAGGGTGTTGGAGGCGGTGGTACCTTTTTGAATTGATATAATAATGTGTCTGTTTGATTATCCGGGGGTTGTTGCTTTAGACAGACGGGTTATTTTCATGATGTGTGTGACAGAAAAAGCCAGACATCTTTGTAATAGCACTCTGTATTATTTGTTTAGAACTGCTCTATTCTGCAGTGTTCACACACATTGTCAGCACCAAGCATTCACCACTTCCTCTTCACTTTGCTA
The DNA here is from genome assembly GCF_910589615.1 of Taurulus bubalis. Lineage (NCBI taxonomy): Eukaryota > Metazoa > Chordata > Actinopteri > Perciformes > Cottidae > Taurulus > Taurulus bubalis. The sequence continues at coordinate 22,890,782 of NC_136601.1, forward strand.
TTATCTCATCTGAATCAATTTCAGTTATTCCTGCGTAGCTTTGTTGACTGGTAAATGCAGTATTTCTATTTTCTAATGCTTTCTTACACGTGTGTCATAGCCAAATAATGCTTTTCTTTCATCCGTCTTGGCCCAGCTCCCTCCATGGGCACTTAACATCCTACATATTGATTAATTTGTAGTGTAGTAACTCTTAAAATAAGATAAATTATAGCTTTTTAAAAGTTGCTTCCTTAAAAAGACAGTCATAAAGTGTTATTTTAAATTATAAAAGGAATTGATAACAACAAACAAAACACCTCAGAAAACAGCTGGTTGAATGAATATTTGGTAACTTTTTTAGCTAATCTCTTCATATTATCTCCTCAGGATGGGATCTGCAAGTGTTTGAACCTCAGCAAGTTCCAAAAGGTAAGACGTCTGTGTTTTTGTAGTGATCACATCTGTCTGGTTCAAATTGATCATTAAGAAGATGATTTATATACCAATATCTTTAGTTTTTCTTTATTTTTCATACAGATTACCTATTTTCTAATTTACATTTGCATATATTTATTACATGAATACAAAGTTATGAAACAGAGAGCACTTCTATTTACTGGCTCACTGCTGTTTGAGATGTGGCTTTACCATTCGAGTGCTTTTGAGACTTCCCATTTACCAAAAAAAAAAGAGCTAAGATTTTCCATTGAACTTCATATGTATTGTATTAAGAAGATGTTATGCTGAGGGGAGACAATGACAGAGTTAACCTGTTTGGCTAATGCTAGCGTTAGCAACATGATTCAGTTTGCAAGGTGACTGTATGCTGTTTAACAAATAGCTTTCAAATGTCTGAAAGGTTTATATATTAATTGATATTTGACTATGACAGACTGGACATAATAAGCTTGACAACATAACACCACACACATAATATGATGAAAACAAAGAAATATAAGCATAAATACTTTGTCTGCAACATGCCACTGTTTCAGCCTCCAGTGAAGAAAGACACGTTGGTGGTAGCAATGTCACTGAAAACATGAGAGGGTTTCTTAAAGGGGAAGTTACCCCATAATGACAGTCAAATTTGAATTTGTTACATCGTGATCTGGTTACCCTATTGATAGCCACAGCAATGTACAGTACCAGACACCCAAGTACTGAAATGCTGCTCCTTTTAAATAAAGCAACACAATAACCAAGCTATCAAATGGCTCTCAAATCAACTAAATAGGCGATATGTGGGCATTCATGTGTTCTGAAGTTTCTATGTTTGCCCTCTGGACAGGAATGTGCCTCACCTGGTTATGCTATTGGTTATGCTATTAAAGCCCTGTGGTCCCTGCACACAAGTATTCACAATAAGGCACGCATAGCACAGCTGACAAAGGCACTGGGAAAGTGGAAAGACTCTGAACCGTGTTGGGTAAGTGATCATGGTTGAGGATTGTGTCTGTGTGTAAATATACTGTAACAATGCATGTGGTTGAATGGGTGTGAATGTGTAAAACATGAAGTGTAAAGCACTTGTAAAGTATGGTTTACACTTTGTACTACCTTTCATTTGCAAGTGCCTTTATGATTTCGAGACATGTATTTGGTAATGGTAAGTGGACTTGTCATACAAATGTAATTCCATTTACATATACCATTGGCTATTAAATATATCAAATATTTCATGTACTATAAAACCTGTCAATGTTTAAATAAAATAAAAAGATTAAGAAGACTAAACAAACTATGAGAGTGGTGAGACTGAACCATACTGTAAATGTCCACTAAAAACAAAACAATGAGCTGAAGGGTTGCAAAATGAGTGAACATTAATGTCCGTGTGCTTCTCCCTTCAGAAAAATGTGACCTTGTGTTCGTGGCCTGTGGACCTCTCCCCAAAAAGACTTCATAAGGAACTGGAAGACCTGGTACATTGGAGAACATCAACTTCATAACCTGAGTTATCTGTGGTGACCTGTGAACCTGTTTCTTCAGTCATCCTCATTCTAATCAGTCATCGGTGTGATCACTGTAGGATTCAAAGCATATTTGTCTGATTTCCTTTCAAAATTTTATTATTTTCAGTTGCATTTTAAAGGATCCATATTTACCCTCATATTATATTTGTTTTAGACGTACAGAATACCTTTCTAATCACAAACAAGAGGTTTGGTGGATGAATGGAAACATAAGACAACTGTTGGTGTCCCGGATGAAACCAAAAGTCAAGGTTGACTTATTTGTATTCATATCTTAACTTGGATAACGTACCAATCTTACTTATTTCGTCGTATGTTTAGGAAAAGAGCGTGGTTAACGTTTATTTGACGACTTGAGAGTGACATAAGAGTCCCGTGACTCGCATGACTCAACTGACTAACAACGACGCACGTGACTTACGACTAATGTGACAACATATCAACGTTTATTTTTAGTTTTGCACGGGACACGAATAGCTCCTGAAAGAAAAGTCCTGTGTTTGATTTACCATCCACCACCTTTCCAACCCATCATGTGTGGACTATCTCGCCATTGACACTATGTCAGTCTAATAAGGGGTTTACATTGTCAATTATTGTACAAATCCATGATATATAAGGAAATTTCACTTAACCTATGATGAAAATTGTCTTCATATTTAAGCTGCGTATGTAGTTTAAGACTGGATTAGATATCTATGGAGAATTCTGTGCCAGGAAAGAAAAAAACTGTAAAAACAAATACAGCAAAAGCAAATGCTGGTGGCCCTTCGGGCCCGGTTTACTTTTATATTTTTAAAGTTCGAGAGTTCAAAATCGAGACTGAGCAGTCTCAGTTCTAGCAACACCTGAGCAGAATCAGATAGTTAAATGAGTAAATTATTAAATGAAATATATCTGCAGTTAAAGGTGAGGAATAACTCAATAACTGATCACGATCAATTCATCTCAAGAACATGCATTAAACATTTGATAATCAGTCCTCTTGGTGTGCTGCATGATTAATATTTAGATGTATGACAGCAGTAGTTTTATGGATTACAAATGGTGTTACGACAATATTGATAATGACCATGAAGTATAATTTATGTTTGCTAATGTATTGTTTTGGACCTATTATTTATGTTATTTATTATTAATTTATCATTGTGTTGGGCATATGTCAAATGATTTACTTCTTCATTATTTGTCTAGATATGGGTGTGGAAAAACAACAGTTGGACTTATGATAATACATCATGTTAATTAAGCTGTATGAAGACTGAACAGTAATGTACACAGATCCATGTTATCAGATCCCACCTAAATTACCTTGTTAATTCTTTTGGGTTCTTATGTAACTTTCCTTTTCATTTTTTTGAGTATCACTTTGTCAACTCTTACTCAGTGCCACATCAATAAAAGTATTATTGTCATTAATCCAGTATGTTGGTTCTTTGGTATATTCCTTTTTACCCGAACTAGAATGTATATGTTGAAGGAGACTATTACAGTTAATCTCAGAGGGCAATATATGTAAATTTGTATGCAATTACTTATGATAATAATTTAATGGTAGTGATCATTCTGATGGAGACTGTCCTCCCCAAAAACAAGCAGCGGTGCAGAAATGAGTTCCCTTGTCAATGTTTTTTTTTAAATGTTTTTAAAATCCTGTGTAGTGGCTAAATGAGACCACAACCTTTCATTACACCAACTATTCAGCTTCACAGCCTCGTTGTGTATACTGGCGCTCATGCGACTGGTGTAGTTTGTTTATTGCCAAACATTTGCGTTTTACTTTTGCCGATTGCATTCAGGTCAGGCAGAGGTTGACCTACCAAAGTACCTTACAGCACTCTATTACCACCCAAATATAAGTTTCTGATTAGGCATCTCCCTCTAGTGGCCAGATCAGAGGGCGCAAAAGGAGGAAGTCAGCCGATGAAGTGCATATGGAGGTGGTTGGGGTGGATGTACCGGTCAACTAAATACAGGACTGTTGTTCGTGTCTAGGAGTCAACGTTTTGTAAAATGACTTAACTCGGTTAAAGTTACCGAACCGTACTTGCTGAAGCCCGAATTGTGATTTTGTTTTTACTAAACCTAACCAAGTAGTTTTATTGCCTAAACCTACCAACGTATGTAAACCTTAAACTGGTTCAACCGTCACTTAATACAAGGATTAAGTGACGGTTGAACCATCTTAACCGCATCAAATACAACAGTGAAATGTAACACATAGTTCAGACTGTGACATGTCTTGAATTCAATGAACGCTAAAGTCCCTAACACTTTACATCACGTTGTTGCATATTTATATTTTTCTATTGTTAGGACTTTCATTGCGATTTGTAGCAATTGTATTCCTGCCGAGCAAAACCTTGTCAGCAGCTAGCACTCCGGCTCTGTGCTTTATATGTGAGCAACAGCAGCTGAAGCCAGAAGAGAAGAGGAAGCCGTCAGTGAGTTCATGTGCACGCAATACAGAACACTTCTGATCTATACAAGTACCCATTTAGAGTGCATAAGAAAAAGAAAGGACATGGCCCTCTTCACATACTGATTATAATCTTGTAAATTTATTGAGCACATGTATTTGCATATGTTGAAGACTTTTTACCTCACCATTTTGACTTTTTTATCTCATTATAATAACAATACATTTTATTTGTAGAGCACTTTAAATGGTAAAAATAGAAACAATAAAAGCAATTCCAATGTAAACAAGCAAAATGACATCACAGTAAGAAACAAAACATAGCATCACAGGTTAACATCATCCGCGAACAGCAGAGAGGCGGGATCGCCTCTCTGCTGTTCGTGGATGATATGGTCCTGTTTGCCTCCTCGGACCGTGACCTCCAGCATTCACTGGGGCGTTTTGCAGCCGAGTGTGAAGCGGCAGGGATGAGAGTTAGCACCTCCAAATCTGAGGCCATGGTGCTCTGCCGGAAACCGGTGGATTGCTCCCTCCAGGTGGGGACAAACTGCCTACCCCAAGCGAAGGAGTTCAAGTATCTCGGGGTCTTGTTCACGAGTGAGGGTAAGGTGGAGCGGGAGATCGACAGGCGGATCGACAGGCGGATCGCTGCAGCAGTAAAACAGGCGCTGTACCGGTCCGTCTTGGTGAAGAGGAGCTGAGCCGGAAGCTATGGTCACGAACTCTGGGTCATGACCGAAAGAACGAGATCTCGGATACAGGCGGCCGAAATGAGCTTCCTCCGTAGGGTGGCCGGGCTCAGCCTTAAAGATAGGGTAAGGAGCTCGGACATCAGGGGGGAGCTTGGAGTCGAGTCGCTGCTCCTTCGTGTCGAAAGGAGTCAGCTGAGGTGGTTCGAGCATCTACTCAGGATGCCTCCTGGACGCCTCCCATTAGAGGTTTTCCAGGCATGTCCAACTGGTAGGAGGCCCCGGGGAAGACCGAGGACACGTTGGAGGGATTATATCTCCCGGCTGGCCTTGGAACGCCTCGGGATCCCCCAGAATGAGCTGGAAAGTGTTGCGGGTGAGAGGGAAGCCTGGGTCGGCCTGCTGAACCTGCTGCCACCGCGACCCGACCCCGGATAAGCGGCTGATAATGGATGGATGGATGGATGGTTAAAAGCAGATTTAAATAAATTAGTTTTAAGTGCTGCTTTGAAGAGAAGAGTGATGGAGGATGTCTGAGGTGCTGGGGAGAGAGTTCCAGAGGGAGGGGCCAGCAATGGAAAAGGCCCCGCCCCCCAGGGCCGATGCTTGGACAGAGTGGGGGGGGGTAAGGAGGTTCAGGCTTGTGAAGGGCTTTGTAGGTGATGAGGAGGATCTTGAACTGAATTATTTGCTGGATGGGGAGCCAGTGGAGGTTTTGGAGGACGGGGGTCATGTGGTCTCTGGTGGGAGTGGGAGAGCAGACGGGCAGCTGAGTTCTGGATGTATTTTGTTAATGGTTTTGGTGAAGCGGGAGGCTGTTGCAGTAGTCTGTTGCAGTAGTCCAGTCGAGAGGGGATGAAGGCAAGGATGAGTGTTTCAGTGGCTGAAAAGGAGAGGGAGGGATGTTTTTAAGATAAAGGGAGGCGGTTTGACCTCTCATGTCATAATTTAAACTTTTTATATACAATTATATCATTTTTTAATTCATAGATATGACTAACCAAGGGAACATTTTTGTTATCAGGTCTAGGTTTCTCTAGGAGAGAGAGAGTGAGGAAGGTTGAGAGAGAGAGAGAGAGAGAGAGAGGAGGGAGAGAGAGTGAGGAAGGTTGAGAGAGAAGAGAGAGAGAGAGAGAGAGAGAGAGAGAGAGAGAGAGAGAGCATGCATGCATCATGTGCAGTATAGAGGTATAGCAGTAATGTAGCATTAACAGAGACTCTCATCAGCAGCATGCAGCCACCACCCAGAAAGGTAAGGGAACACTGCAAGAAGGGGTCATGTTAACTTTGTGTCTCTACTACTCCACGACTTTAATCTCGGTTCCTCTGGCACACAGTACTTTTAAAGTGAATAATTTTCCAATTAATACTTGCATGCCTTTTACATATTATGCTTCCAAGAGGTACAGTAGGTGAGATATGTATGTTGTATATACTATTTGAAATATTTTATTTTGGATAGTGGAGGCATTTTCTGTGAAAACATCTGTCTGCAAGTATTGAAAAGTTATTTTAGTCCATTGTGTGAATGCTAATAACTGTACATGTACCGAATCTTCAGGTATTTGTTGCATGTTCTAAATAAATGTACTGTACAAGCTAAATGTGTCGATTTTAGTGTTTTCTAACTTTTGAGACGTTGCACTTGCACTCTGGTTGGAGTTGGACTTATATTATAATGAATAAATCAATATTACTGCTGAAAGCAAATATGTTCTCTGTCTGCAAACCCAAACCCTAATTTTACAATTCATGGTTAGGCAAAATTTTTCATTTATTTTAATTTCTGACTTTGATGGAGAATAAGCAATTAAAAATAGTTTGTGTTACTGGTAAAATGGAAATGGGAACATTTACAATTCCAGCAGCACAACAGGAATAAAAAAAAACTTTACCATAAACCTTTTTAGCAATGTTTTTCTATTGTTTTTGGAAAAGGTTGATGATTGATATTACCGCTCAAGAAATTAAGAATTTTGACTTAAACACTACGTTTGAATATCAATTAAATGAACACCTAGCACTGGTTGACAGAGAAACCTTTTTTATTATATATATATATATATATATATATATATATATATATATATATATATATATACATATATATATATATTGCTTGTGCCTGCTCTTTCACAGTTGTATGGTGTGTGTGTGTGTTCTGTATTTATGTATATTTATTTAAGTATACTGTAAACTGTTGGTAACAGTTAATATATTGTTCATAGTTTGAAGTTAAACAGTTTGAAGCTGTAGTTGGAAGTCAAGTGTTTTGTATTTATAGTATACTGTAACAGGATTCGTTACCTCCCCGAGTCTCCCCAAGCCCAAATGACACACGCAGACCGTGATGCTGTTTTGCAATGTCTTTATTGGGACCTGCGTTCCTCGCCCTCTTTCCCGCTCCTACGTCCATCCTATGGCTTATATAGCCAAGACACACAACACACACAATCTGCTCCAGCTGAGGCCAATTAGGTCTCATCCCAACACCTGTTCCCTGAGTCGCTTCTCCCCTCCCCCCTCTCCAGCTGAGCTAACCACGCCCCTGCCACCACATATACTTTAAACAGTTAATATATTGTTCAATTTGAAGAAAAAAATGTTTGTTTTTTTAAGTATCGGTTCAGGCACCATTTAGGCACCGGCATCGTTTTAGCACCGGTATCGGGAAAAAGAAAAAAAAGATACCCATCCCTACTCACGGATGGGATGGGAAATGGGACAAGGCCGTGATTAATGTATTTAGGTACACCTGTGCTTTTTATGTCAAAGGTCTGCCACAAAGTCTTACAGCTGTTTAGACTGAAGATCTAATAGCTGTTTAAACATCTGGTAGAATACAAAAGTGTGCTGTGGTCAGTCATAAGATGAAATTAAATGGGTGGGTTATTGTTTGTTCTATACTTTCTAGATTTAAGATTTCAGTCATGCAGTATATGCAATCAATGGGTGTTGAGAGATTCTCTCCGGAGTCCTGGGCTGTGTCCACATTGCACCTTTTTCTGCCAGAAAGAGCTTTGTATTTCTTCAAGACAGGGTTTCATAGAAAAAGCCCTCCGAGCACGTTTAAAGATGTGTTTCTATGACAACAATATCTTGACCACCTTCAAGGATTCAAGGGTAATTTATTGTCATTATGCAACAAATGGATGCACAATGCAATTCAGTTGTAGAAAATGTGTGACACAACAAACACATGATAAACAAAACGAAAAGCATTTTTATAATTTGATCATAATGATCAAATTATGGATGACAAAAACTACTCTCTGGGCAGATAATATGGTAGACATTAACATTAAAATGCAACATGCGGGAAACATTGTGTGTGTGTGTGTGTGTGTGTGTGTGTGTGTGTGTGTGTGTGTGTGTGTGTGTGTGTGTGTGTGCGCCTGCAGGTAAAGGAGAGCCAGCAGGTGAAACTGGTATTCTCAGAGCAGCTCAGCAAGTTGCAGATAAAACAACATCAGGAGACTGAACTGCTGGAGGAGATCAGGTACAATAATTAGCAGACTATGGATATTTGCATGAAATCCTCTTATTGTGAGACAGAGACAGAGGGCCATATGCAAAAAGATCAATAGTGAGAGCATGTCAAATTGCACGTCTGTATTGTGTCATCCCTGTTCCCTCAGGACGTTCAGTAAGCAGCGAGCAGCTATAGAGAGAGAGTATGGTCAGGTGAGTACACATACACTATTCCAGTCCACTATTAGTCCTATAACTGGAACCTTTTTCTTCTTTTTTTACTGGAAATGCTCATGATTTATTGATTTAATGTCCCATATCAGAGCCTGAGTGCTGTGTTGTTGTTCGCTTCTCCTCTGACTCAACACAGATGCCTTCCTTGATAGGGATTATTCTGTATTTTTGTATTGTGGTGGACCAAACCTCCTCCCTTGAGTTATGGATCAGTGAAAGAGCGGGTCATCCTCCAATCTAAAGATTGGAGGTTCGATTCCTGTTTAATTCCCGGCTCCTTCAGTGTCAATGTGGGCAAGACACTAAACCCCAAATTGCTCCCGAAGGCTGCCTGCGGTGTATGAATGCGTATACATGATAGTTAGTCCTGATGGCAGGTGGCATCTTGCGTGACATCAGTGTATGAAAGGGTGAATGATGACATGTAGTGTAAAGGCTACTTTGAGGGGCTACTGTGGTTCAGTGGTGTGCAGCGTTGTCCTTCAATCAGAGGATCGTCCTGAGGGCTTTGAGGGCTTATGCTGCGTTCAAAAGGGTTGTGAATTTTCGCAACGCTTTTTTGCCTGACTTTACTCGCTTGACTTTATGTGGTTGATTTGCTTTTTCAAGGCGGAAAGGGGCGCGGCTTATCTCCGTGGCTTTACTCTGTGAAAACAGTTACCATTTCCGCCATTCACCATTGAAATAACCACTAGTTCTGCTTATACTTGTTGAGGAAGTCCCACAAACGTCGGAACATCAAACGCCCCCGTGTCTGGGTTCATAATATTATCCGTAGTCGCGCACAGCTCCGACTCCTCCAGGACGAGTGTCTGAATGAAGCCGCTTCCAGCGCTCCTTCAGGCTGACCAGCAGTTTGTTTCAGCAACGGCAGGACGGCGATGACGACGGGCTTTCGCTACTCAGCGCTGATTGGCTTTCGCAACTCAGCGTCGGGCGAAAAAGCGAAAAAGCAAATCTTCTCATTTGTGCCACCCGGTGAAAAATTTGCTTGTATAGACGTGAATGTAATATTTCACAACTCTTTTGGTATGAACGCAGCATTAGGGGGGACAATGGGATTGGGCCGCTATCTCCCAGACTGCCTCAGCACTGCAGGTGATTCAAAATAAACCTTTGTTTAAACCTTTCAATTTTGCCCGTCTTTTCTGTTGTCTTGCACTGCCCCACCCTAGCCTGCCCAGGAAAGCCCTAAAGAGAGCTTTATGTCTTGTTTGCACAATGGTGAAATATGTTTCACATGTATGTGTGAACGTCTGGTGGGGACATACATCTGATTGCACACTAACATTGTGGGGACTAGCTTGTCCCATTAATAATAACGTAACATAATAATTATACTTTAGGGTCACGGACCCATGGTTTTGTGGAAGACAACATTTTCACGGACTGGTCTACACAGTGTGGCCGATAAATGTAACATAATAAAATGATACGACCGGCATAAAAACAAATATAAAGTGCATGAAAATACAACTCACCATTATGCCGAATTAATGGGAGCTTCATGCAAGTTTAGAGACAAAGAGGTCAGAATGAAATAACATGAGAACCAAACATACTTCATCACGAGACCTTGCTAGTTGTTGAATGTAAATACAAAATAATACAAGGCATTGTGGGAACCTCACATAACATCATTAGGAGCTTATTGAACACATGTTATGGCACTACTGTCGTAACATGCTGCAGTCTTTTCTTGAGGTTGTGATCCTGTGCATTTTCAGGCTCTTCAGAGATTAGCAGTCCAGTCACAGAAAAGAGACTGGCAAAGAGGAAATACAGATGCCATCACATCTGGGTAATTATGCACAGACATACTGGACACAGCCTTCTTATCAACTACTTTTTATTTAATTTTTTTGAGAAATACTTTATTTAACCAAAACCAACCACTAGACCTGTTGCTTTGATGTCATTTTCAGTAAATATAGCATGTATCTTCTTTTTGAGTTAATGTGTTATTATATTTTGACACCTTGAAGGACATTCTCAAAGCCCTGCAATAGTCTAGGAAATAACAGTATAGAAGGTTGGGTTTTATATGCTAGCAAAAAAACAAATAACAGAACTTGACCTAAATACGTATCTTTGTTGCAGGTCAAACCTATAACAGGATGATCATAGCCATGTATCTAACCTGTATGCTGGTCAATGTGCATTGTGGCTATATACATTAAAATACACAAGTGACATAATACAGGCATGTCTCTTCATGGCACATATTAGTATTAGTATTGATCAGTTTCACACATATTTACAGGCAGGTGCTTAGACTGATACTGACTGAACTTTTAGAAACAAGTTGGAGGTGCACTTAATCAGCGATTGTTATTCCATTTCTGTGTGTTTTCAGGAGTGTGTTTGGTGTGTGGCAGTCAGTGGTAGATGTTACAGCTCAGTCTGCTGCATCACGACTAGCTGCTGCAGAGGAATACCGCCAGCTGATTGGACAAGCATCCAGAAGTCATCGCAATGCAAAGGACATCCGCGCTAAGAAAGTGAGAGAGCTGCAGACAGTAAACCAGTATAAAAACACTTACCAACACATTACACTGAGCCGGACATGTCTACCAAAGTACACTGATGGCTGAATGGATATGTTTGCTGTGTGCATGTGTAAGGGCCTGGAGCAGCTCCAGAGGGTCCAGGGGGAAGTGGTGGATGCTTTGCAAGAGCTGCACAGGATGAAGAAGAGCTACCACCAACTCAGTCACAATGCCAATGTTGCCAGAGAGAAAGCTGCTGATGCACAGACCAGGTAAACAAAAATGATGATGTAACCCATGAAAGAGATCAGTGGCTTCATTTAAAGTGGCAATAGACACATTTTGTAACACCCCTCCTTAGCACTTCCAAGTATTATTATTATTATTATTATTATTGTCGCCTTTGTCGCTGTTCCTCAGGGCTTACTCGCAACATGGAATAAAATGATGCTGGCTATTGTAACACTCCAAGGAATAGTTTGCTAGATGAATATGCTTAACTCTGGGCTAGTATCAGAATGTCAGCAGAGAAAGACCTCACAACAAAGAAACTGGAATCAGAGGGTAGAATTAGTATGAACTATTTTGTAGAAATGAACAGAACAGAACATACAATGGGGTGTGAACATCAGTATTATCAGTAATGTTGCATGCTGAGTGTGTGTAGGGGTGTTGAAGGTGCTTTTCAGCTCCACCTTTTTTTAAGAGCTCAAAAACAGTTTATACAGTTAAATGTGCGTGTAAAAAAAATACAATTTGCTTGTGAGCCCGTTGACATAGCCTTTGTCATAAATCTGGTGCAATACAGATTTGGCTGCTGAAAAAAATCTAAGGCATTAATTAGCACATATCAAAGAGCTGAGATGAACAATAAGTGCATTGCTTGTTATTTCGACGTCCATGTCAACAGGTTAGATCATCCATAGGCTCAGTTCCAGAGATTTAAGGTAGTAGACAATGGAAATTATGCTTTTACAGTATACTAACATCATACCAGCAACATTATATGTGTATATCTGAAGCAAAAACGATTATATTTGTTTTTAACACAACACTACCTGTTTCTGTTGCAAAAATAATGCTCTTTATGTTTCTGTGCACTGAATATCTTAATTTGTTGGCACAAGGCTTTTATTCTGAAATATTTGCAGGACGATTTTGTGGAATATACAGTAACTTGGGCAGCAAAAAACAGCAATGTGGCCGTTGGTGAGGTGGTTGTACTACTAGTTCACCTAGAAGGGAGTGGGTGTACTCCACCAGAAAAAGAAGAGGGTATACTCTTTATACCTTCAACTACACTGATGGAACAGAGCTTTCACATAATGTTTCAGATAATGTGTGGCAACACTATGTATTGTGTTATTGTATTTTATTTTATTTACGTTTTATATGTCATCAATATGTTTTAACTATGTCATCCAGAGCCCGAAAGAGTGAACATGGGATTTTCCACTTTAAAACAGGACTACATAAGATGACCACGAAGGTATGAATCTGAAATGAACTGTGTTTTAATAGATTGTGCATGTAGGTCCTACATAACAGAACGAGCGAACGATGAGACAGCTGGATTAATGGTGCCTCCTAAAAAGTATCCTCAGAATCCTGGTGTGTCCAGCCATGAAGACAAAACAATGAACTAAAACAGGCTGCATTTGGTATCGGGGACGGATATGTTTAAATTATGCGGCAGCTTATTACTTGAGTATCGATATACATATTTATATGGATACAAATATTTTTCTTTGCCAAATAGTCTGAAAACAACTGACTCTAAGTTGTCATAAATGCATTACAGTACTTTAAGTGGTTTACAGTGGTCTATATTCTATATATTTGTCCCTATATTCATGTTGAAGTGTGTGATGTTTCACTTGAACTCAAACATAATGTGTGTGCAGCTCAGCTCCCGGCTGAGAGAGTGCGACAACCGCTTGACTGAAGTTCGTAATGAGTATCTGCTGGCGTTATCAGCAGTCAACGGCCAGTACCAACACTACTACACTAACGACTTACCACACATTATGAAGGTAAAACACACACACACACACACACACACACACACACACACACACACACACACACACACACACACACACACACACACACACACAAAAGGAAGCCCAAACAGTTTTAGTTGTGTATCTGATAAAACAGTAACCACATCATTTCCTGCATGTTTTCTCTGCAGTGCACAACACACAGCCTACTCTTCCCTTATTCACTTAATATGTACATGTCCAGCCTGGTCTCCTAAACATTACATTCTCATACACAAAACTACATTTCTCGGAGGAAGTTTATTTGGTCCTGGTCCCCCTGTAGATAGCAGTTTGTGTCCCATGTGAAACCAAGTAAAAGTTAGCATATCTTAATTTAAGTCTGTAACTTAATGAAAATAACACAACATACTTATTTTAAGACAAACCATTTTGTTTTTACTAAACCTAACCAAGTAGATTTGTTGCGTTTCTGTTTTGTTTTAATTTACGTTAAACAGGTGCAGAAAATAGGTTTCCATGGAAATGTAATTACGGTTGTATGGGAAGATAAGGGGCAGGATTCACATTTCTTATGTCAAAATCAAATTGCTGTCACCAAAAATATATCCTCATAATAAGCTTTCACTCCTAACTATAAATGGTAGAAACGTTCACAGGTGAGGCCCCTGGCTGATCTTGATTCAGTATACCTGCAAAATGAAGTACAGTTAAATTAAACTGAAATTAAACATTTTATTAACCATGATAGTTGAGATCATTGTATCTTTAGAGAATCCATGGCATTGTTGGGCTTGAATGAATAGTCTGGCATGTATATTCTGCTGCGCATTCTCCCCTTGGTAGAAACTTGTGAGCCATAGAGAATATACATAATGAACTGAGGCCTGCGGATAGGGGATAGGGGGTTGGCATTCAATAGGGGCCAAACTGGCGCCTCCAATATGATATTCCAGTTAACTCTTTGTTGGATAAAAGCTGAAGTGTTGAAAATGGAGGTAAAACTATTTGAAATAATGAAAACTCACACTTGTCCTATATTTCTCTCATCAGCAAATGGACGGTGATGTGTATGATGATTTAAGAAGCCATTTTACCCTGCTGTGTGGGACAGAGATGGACACCTGCCTGGCTGTACACAAACTATACAGCACAATATGGGAGAGTGTTGCTAAGGTATGTGTGTTTATGTGCATATAGTGTTGCTAGTGTTCTGTATAGCCTTTAGCATTCATGTCAACGGAGTTGTGGTATCCACAAGCTTCAATAACTAAGCTGACAATCATATTTGGAGGTTATGGATTAAAACATATTTGATTTTCTTTTTTCAAAAACAATCCACTCTTTTTTTAAATGTTATACATGACAAGCATCCTACAACTAGGTCTCCGAAAAATGATGTTCCCATACTGCAAAACTACATTGTCAATTAAATTTCCCTCGGAACGCAGTTTAGTTGTGTGGGAACAAAAGAATTTGGGAGACGGGGTTGTCCACAGTGGCTCCTGTGAACCCAGACATAAGACATTTCTCACCTTGTCTTTTGAAAGACTGGGGTGGAGGCAGAAGGGTTACAGCAAGGTTTGCAGATTGGGAAAGAGCAGGAATGCAGAAAGGTGGTAATTTAAAGGTAAAAAAACAAATTAACCACTGGAGAAAAAAATGTAAATGCCAAGGAAGTGAGAGATACAAGAAAAGCTGGGATATAGTAGAATAGAAGTACATTTTGTGTTCATTGAAAAATAATGGGGGCTTTTCAAGAGAGGCTTACTGGTTTCTAGGTTCAAGGAACACAAGTGTACATAAGAAAATGTAACAGGTACACAAAATGTCTCAACTAATGTAGCAACTTAGTGATATCTGAGGTGGATCCCTTTAAAATGTGTGTGGGTGGAAGTCATTTTAGCACCCAGGTATTCAGTTTTGTGATGTTACAAAGGAGGCACAGATGAAAACACTGGCTTTTTGTCCAGCCACACCCCAGTGATACTGTGTAATTTGGTCTCCAGTTTGGTTTGAAACTATGTCTGCTATGTGCTGTTTTGTTTGCTTGAGGTGCACCCACAGACCTTCCCTACATTGTCAGAGCATACATTTCCAAACCTCTCGAACAAATTCTGGATATCTTCTTCTTGAAAAGGATAGGGTAGGAAGAATTGTTTTGTTTTTCCTGGGTAACATTGATTGGTTGCTGTATTGTCAGGTGACCAGAGAGAGAAACGTTCTGCAGTTTCTTCAAGAATCTATCTTCTTCAGCAAAATCCCTGAATTCATCTTCCAGCCAGCTCCACATGACAAGGTGTGCTTGAATGTTTGTGTGTGGGAACTCATTTAGATATTGGAAGGAATTTACACAAATGTTTATCATTTAGCCTAAACAATAACCAGGCATGTCTTGTGGGTTGATATAATAACACTTAAAGAATAACTTTATGATATAAGACAGTCCAGTGCCACAGTCCCACACCTGTGCCATTAAAAATGTAACACGGGCTGTTGTTTTGCGTTGCACTGGATGTAGACGACACATGTAAAGCTTAGGAATGAACAGTATCTTTGTCTCTTTTATGTGCAGGTGTCTGCTCTACAGGAGGTTTGCGCTTCAGAAGCAGAGGGCTGGTTGGTTAAGGAGGCCAAGAAATGGGCGACAAAAGCTGCTAAAGACTACAAGATCATCACCCATGGAGAGAGGGTGAGACTTTGATTTTAAAGTTGGAAAGCCAAGATACACCTGAGCTAATGAATGCTTGAAGCAGTGGCTATCCGAATTTGTTCTTCTTCCTCTAAAAGTTTTTTATATTATTATTATTACTGAATTCATGTATTATGGCCAGATAATTGTTTATCTCTGTCATTCTTTCTCTGTCAGGCTCTACAGATGTTAGAGAGTCGGTTGAAGCTCTTGTCAGGGGAGACGGGGTTCAGTGTGGAGCAGAAAAAAGCAGAGGTGCAGGACAGTGTCAGGAAGGCCAAGGTATAACAACATCCTCATCACCATGTCATGTTACCATTCAGCTCTCAGTATCTCCTCCTTCTTTTCTGTATAGAAGAAAGTGCTGATAAACCGATAAAGAACATAACACCAAATCCGAATAAAAAAATACAGTAACACTCTACTCAAAGTCTGCGGAAGTCCATGTATGGAGGAGGTCGGAGTGGTCATATATATATCTATGAGAAAGAAATCCGTAGAAAAACGATAATGTCCTGGCAGAAAATGATTGTATAAGGAAAACAAACACAGGACTTTCAACCTGGAGATCGCTTGATAAATGTGAAACTGCAACCTGAATGTTTTATAAACCTTTTTTTATAATGATAATTAGCGTCAGAGTTTAGCAAATCTGTGTATCTGCTGATGTCAGAACAGAATCATTAACCGGTGTGACCAAATACATTTCCCCATTCACACACTCAACATTGGACTAACTAATATTTCATCACATATTCCAGTACTAAAAGTATCTTCTCTTCAACCAATATTCCAAGTCCAGCCACAGAAAACACTTTACTTGTGCTTCAGTGATTGACAGATATCTACAAAACAAGTCTTAAACAGACTTTGCACATCTGAGATTATTTTTAGTACAAGATCTCCCGACAGTATTTGTATATTTGTACATGGTGAAACCGATGTTTCCCCAACAGTTGTCTGAAGAAGTCCCAGAGATAAAGAAATGTTTGGTTTTCATACAAATCCTGTGTACTACATGACTAGATATCAGTTGCTCTGTATAGGGCCATTTGCCTTTTCGCGTCGGTCAACGGAGTTCTCCTAAATATACCACCAAAACGCAGGAAATTAAAGAGTTCATATAGTGAAGCGCTGGGCTACATGCTAATTTGACAATTAAAAAAAGTAAGAACAAAAGCCAGCTGCTGTCTGTGTGTGTGATTGTCTGACTGATCGCGTGTTTGGTTTTCCTCCTGCCTCAGCTCAGCAGGGTGAAGGCAGAAGCCCGGCTGGCTTTGTTGTCAAACAGCATCACAGGAATTGAGCTGTGGCTTCACAACGCCATGAACCAGGCAGAGGAGGAGCTGGAGAGAGAGAGACACCTCAGTGAACAGAGGAAGTCTACTGAAGACTTTTCAGTATGCAAACACACAGACTCATGAATTTCTCCCAAAAGCTAATCACGATAGTTTTTTTTATCAAATGTTACTCAAACTGCAAGAAATAGGGCATTTGTTGGGGATTATTTTCAGGAGTGAAGTAGCAAGACGTTGTATGTGAGATTGAGTCAACAGAAACAATGTGTGTGTTCCAAAGTAGAGGAAAATTAAAAATCAGGCTTTGATACACACACAATCCTTGTAAATAGGATACATTTATTGTTGGTTTTGGCTCTTAATGAGACTTGTTCATGAAAGGAAAAAATATAAAAGTACACCAGGCATGTCCTTTAAAAGTCAAAATTGTCAAGAACTGATACAGCCGGTCATGGAGAGATGAAAACATTCTGTTTATTTTAAATGTGTTATTCCATTGCTCAGTGAGGTGGGCCTCTAATGTAAAACAAAAATAACAAAGAATGGTAACATTTGGAGGATGAGCCATATTGAGGAAAAATATGTGAGATACCTAGCCTACTCATGGAAACTGAAGTTCCATTGTGTCTTTTTAGGATGATGAGTTTGAGCTGACTGACTTTGAGGACTACGATGAGAACGGAGACATCTTTGCAGAGACAGTGTCAGCATCTGCAGTTTGTATTTACCCTGTAGCCTGCAGAGTTGTCTACAGCTATCAGGTAGAGATCAATTACATATTCACTTGTGCAGTTAAGAGGTGGTTTAGCTCTGTGAAAGAAACAAACCACCTCTAATCTTAAGGTCAGGGCTTCACTTAGTCCCATTCAGAACTCACTCCATGCTTTTTTATTAATTAATAAATTAATTAATTAACTAAAGTATTAAAATCACAACTTGACACATTCCTTTTTCCTGTGGTCATAACAATATAGGGAAGTAAAGTGAAGTCAAAATCTATCTCAATCTGCCTGCAGTTTTAAAATCCTGCTTGGTAGTTTTATCTGTGGCAATAGGTATTATCTGCTTCTATATTGAAAAAGATACGGAATGTTACATTATGAGAAAATCTTCAGGAAAAAAAATACAAATGTACCTCCAGTTGTATTCAGGACAGTGTTTCTGCATATACAATAATGCAGCTGGGAAATGTTTAAAGAATTCCTAATGACGAAAGAATATTACTTCCTGTAGGCCAGCCAGTCAGATGAGCTGTCAATCCTGGAAGGGGAGGAGCTTCAAGTAATTGAGGATGGAGACATGGAGGACTGGCTGAAGGTAGCTACATGCTGTACAACATCGGGAGAATACGCCCCCTTCCCACTCAGAAGGCAGCACAGGTTCTCGTCCAGGCTCTGGTCACCTCACGCCTTGACTACTGTAACGCCCTCCTAGCAGGTCTACCTGCTAGTGCCATCCGACCTCTGGAGCTCGTCCAGAATGCAGCAGCTCGACTGGTCTTTAATCTCCCGAAATTCATCCACACTACTCCGCTCCTTTCACTGGTTAGCAGTGACCGCCTGCATCCGTTTCAAAACATTAGTACTTGTGTATCATGCTACAAACAGATCAGGTCCAGTTTCCAGGACATGGTCAAATCTCACACCCCAGCCCGTTCACTCCGCTCTGCATCTGGCAATCGCCTTGTAGCGCCGTCACTGCGAGCTAAACACTCTAAAACACATCTCTTTCCATTACATAGTTCATATGTATGGGATAACTCTTTAAGACTCCCTGTGAGGACAGAGTGTAGCCCACAAGCCCAGTCACAAAACAACCAATAACTCTATTTACATATTAACCGGTCAAGACCCCGCAGAACCAAAGGCCAAGCCGGAGAGGCCAACAGTATTACAGGACGTAAATGGTAAATGGACTGTACTTGTATACTGCTTTTCTAGTCTTCCGACCACTCAAAGCGCTTCAACACTACATTTTAATGTTCACCCATTCATAAGGCAAGACAAGGCAAGTGTATTTGTATAGCACATTTCAACAACAAGGCGATTCAAAGTGCTTCACATAAAACCATTAAAAGCATCAAAGCATAATGCAGAAGAAAACAAGATTTAAATATAATTTTTTGGTGGCTCAAGGTGGGGCCAGACCCCGTGGCCCTCTGTTGGCCGGCCGCCACTGGCAGACAGCATCCTAATGCTGCGTTCACACCAAAAGCGGCGCAAATTATTTGCAAAGTCAATGCACAGACGCGATAGGTTGCGAAAAAGCGTGTTATTCGCTATGCGGCGCGATACACGCGTTTGAGGCGGCGCGAACAGAACGTTTGACAAATTTGCGCGGGTTGAAATATTCCAACTTGAAGTTGCGTCAGCCAATCAGCGTTGAAAATCAGTGTTGAGAAGCTCCGCCCGTCACCACCGCCGTCTTGCCGTTGCTGAATCAAACTGCTGCTGAAGTAGCGCTGGTACCGGCCGTCATTCAGACGCTGTTGTGGGATGACGGATAATATTATGAACCCAGACATGATGGAGTTTGATGTTCTGACGCATGTGGAATTGAACACCCTCGCTTCACTCGCGCGAGTAAACTGAAGCGGTGAACGCAGCATAAGGCTTGAAGAAAGCTTGTTAATATGCTTGGTTCTGATCTTTCACCGGCAAACCAGTCTTACCTCTTAGAGCAAAGCAGTCCTAGAAAAGGAGGTAGTAAGTAAGCAATACGTAACTTAAATTAGAAGACCTACTGTCAGCAGAATTAACACTAACTAGAACATCTTGTCACAGCAATCGTTCAGCCGATGTGATTCTGGTTACTCCGACTACACTCCTCTCTTGATGAGAGGTTAACTCCCTCCACTCAGAGGTGAACAATTTCCTACCGACCCTTTGGAATGAAGTCAGCTTCTAAACCTCCACTGAGAGACAGAGCTAACAGCTACCTGACTTCCCATATCTCTGAAACAGACAGTGATGAGATAGGTAGTTTATCCTCTCACGGAACTATTTAAGACATAGCTGACAGTAAGACAGTTGCTACCCAACTGTGCTTTATCTTTTTTGCAGTTATAAAGGCAACTTGAGTTTGTTAGCAACAGCAAAACTCAGTAATTCTGTACCCAGTTTGAGCCAGACATCTTACTATTGGTTGATGGAACTAAATTATAATTGGACATAATACAATTAGTTGATTAGTCAAAAGTACACTCTGATCAGCTCCTTGACGGTATCTTGTCATTAGATCACTGGTGCAAAGCGGAGGTCAGCTCTATTCTGCCACGGCTCATCCCTACACGGTGGATCTCTGACCAACGTGTAGTGTAGTCTGCTCTCCACCTTCCGCCAGAGCTCTGACTGCAGGTTGAAGGCAGCAGCAAAGTCGGATCTGGGTCTGTTTGCGGTGGGGGGGTTTCTGTGGGAGGCCCCACTGGATACTGGTGAACCTGCAAGATTTTGTAGGTTTTTCGTGGAATCGGTTCCACTCCCGCTGATGATTTGAGACCATCAGCAAGAAAAATATTCTTGCTGATGGTCTCATGTACTTATGTAGGTCTTAGGCATCAGTATTCAATTGAGATTGTGTCATAACCAGTTAAATGCTCCTCACACTAAATAAAAACAAATACATTATTTATGTTTTATTCCATTATTAAAGAGTTCATGTTTTCCAGTGTCTCATCTTTATCTCTATTTGTTTATGTCTCTGTCCAGGTGTGTAACTCGTGTGGTCAGGTGGGGTATGTTCCTGAACGTTATGTGCAGTTCCTGTGTCTACCGGCAGTGGATGCCACTCAGCTGAACAGTTCTTTCAGCCCCACCTCATCCACCGGGTATAAAGAGAGGGCACGGAGCAGAGGTCAGTCTGTAGTATGTGTTATTTACTGTACAGCTGAATGTATCTGATACTAAATATTGTATTTGAAACACAGTATTCTGGATCAACTGGAGAGATTTAAGAGACTTATTAGAGCAGCCTGATAATAAGGAGTTACAGTAATCCAGTCTAGAAGTAACAAATGCGTGAATCAATTTTTCTGCATTGCTTTGAGACAAGATGGGCCTGATTTTTCAAATGTTACATAGGTGAAAAAAAGGCAGTTCTTGAGATTTGTTTTACGCAGGAGTTAACGGAGTTAAGTCCTGATCAAAGATAACTCCGAGATTCTTTACAGTGGTCCTGGATGCCAGAGCAATGCCATCAAGAGAAACTATATCATTAGATAATTGATTTCTGAGGTGTTCTGGGCCGAGTAAAATAACTTCAGGAGTTTAACTTCAGGAAATTGCAGGATTTTATGTCTTTAAGACATGCTTGAAAAAATTTAAAAAATTTAAAATTTAAAATTTAAAAAATGTCCCCTTGGGGATTAATAAAGTATATATTCATTCATTCATTCATTGACGTTTAGCGACCTGGTGGATTTGATCTGGCCTGATCGATAGATATAGTTGAGTATTGATTGTGTTATGATCATTTTGCCTAAAGGAAGTATAAGGTGAATAAAATTGGTCAGAACCTTGTGAACTCCATGATCAACGTTGGGGGTCATCGAGGCTTCATCGTTTACAAACTGAGACTGATCTGATGAATATGACTTAAACCAGTTTAGTGCGGCTTCTTTAATGCCAATCGACTGGTCTAGTCTCTGTAATAAGATGTCATGGTCAATGGTGTTGAATCACTAAGGTCTAACAAGACCAGTACAGAGACAAGTCCTTTATCTGATGCAACTAGAAGGTCATTAGTAATTGTCACCAGTGCTGTCTCTGTGCTATGAGGCTTTCTAAATCCTGACTGAAAGTCCTCAAATAAACTATTGTTATGTAGAAAGTCACACAACTGATTTGCGACTACTTTCTCAAGGATCTTAGAGAGGAAAGGAAGATTAGAGAAAGGTCTGTAGTTAGCCAACACGTCTGCATCCAGAGTGAGCTTCTTAAGAAGGGGTTTAATTACAGCCACTTTGAAAGACTGTGGGACATGACCTGTTAGTAAAGACCCATTGATAATATCTCGTAGAGAGGTACTTATTAAAAGGTCAAACGTATTCAAGCAGCCTCGTTGGGACGGGGTCTAGGAGACAGGTAGAAGGTTTAGAAGTAGAAACCGTTGAAGACAATTGATCAAGGTTGATGGGAGAAAAGCTATCCAAACACACATCCAGGGCCCACAGCCGCCTCAAGGCCACTCCACCTGAGGATAGACCGGCAGTGGCTGAGGGTAGGAGATCACCAATCCTGCCTCTAATAGCCAGAATCTTATCATTGAAGAACTTCATGAAGATGACTTCATGAACTTCTTCAACTATTGAGGTCTGTAGGAATACACGGCTCCACAGAGCTGTGACTCTGGCCACAGTGCTAAAGAGAAACCTGGGGTTGTTCTTGTTTTTCTCTATTATTGATGAGTAATAGGCTGCTCTGGCATTACGGAGAGCCTTCTTAAATGTTCTCAGACTATCCCGCCAAACTAACAGAGATTTGTCTTAAATCCTGTGTCAGGTGTAGCCAGAGCTCTGTACTCGTACCAGGCCCAGAGTGGAGAGGAGCTTTCCTTCCAGGAGGGGGCACTAATTCACCTGATTCGCTGTCAACATGCAGAGGTAGGGCCCAAAGCCTCAGAGAAATGCAGTCTTCCGTTGCCTAAACGTATAAGAACACAACAAATCTTTGCATACTTAAAAATCTCCCAATCCATCGCTCTACGGTAAATTGTTAAGGCATTGTTAAGGCATTGTTAAGGCATTGTTAAGGCGTAAAATTATTTTTTATTAATATTTTGAACCGTTCTATTCTAACGTTTAATTGTGTGTATCTCACTAAATTGTCTCCATGAATGTTTTGTTTTGCAGGTGGATGATGGCTTTTGGGAGGGAGAGCTGAATGGACAGATCGGTCTCTTTCCATCGTTGGTGGTAGAGCTCGTTCATGATGAAGGGGAAGAAGAGAATAAGGAGGAGGAGGTGAGACTGTATTGTCCTGTTTCATGATCCTGTCATTCTGTAAATCATGACTTTTCTAGATGATATTACAAAAATCACATAACGCTAAAAGCTTTATACCCCCTCCCTCTGTCATTTTCACAACTCAACTAATTTCTGTTGATGTAATTTTCTGATTGGCTTTGTTGGTCCTATAATATTTATTTTAATTGTTTTCTCCAGCCTCTCCCCCCCACTTCCATGCCTCCCTCCTCTCCCTCCATCCCAATCCCTTGCAACCCTGGCTGTGGTTTAGCTCTTAGTGCTACTCCACCGGACTGGGTGGAGAACAAACAGCAGATATTTCCCCCAAGGCTCCCAGACAATTCAATTGGTGAGTTGTGTCAAACTTTTCCAGCCAAAGATTAGTGTTTGTTGCTTCATGTCCTTCATTTCTCATGCCAGTTTTTCTAAAACTAAATGTGTTGGTTAAGATGGTAAGGGCTGTCGGTGTGTGTGTTGTCCCATCAGACTCTGCAGGCAGCAGCCGCAATTCTCCAGACTTCTCCAGCAGTCGACTAAGACCGGTATGTGCTCTTTATAAAAACAAAAATCCTCTGTATTTATGCACATTGTTTGGGGAACAACTAAATGGAGAAATGAGGATTGGGTAGTGCTGATTATAATTGTATAAATTATCTTTCAACTGACAGTGGTACTTGATAATCTGCAAATGTTTTTCTTCACTCTGTACTGTTTAGTGTCGAGCGCCTCCTCCTCCTCCAACACAGAAGCCTTCACCTCAGCCTTGATGCAAAGACTGGAGTCCTTGTCAATGTTATACATGACGTGTATGGACCCAAGCAACACTGCTTTTGGGAGTTTTATTGTTATTATTTATTTGTTTGCTTTTGTATTTCTTAGGTTTTCCCACTGGTCAACTTAGTCGTAAGGTGATGTGAATTTACAGCAGATAGCGTATTTACCCATAAGCCACTTAAGAATTCAGGATTTTCAGAACTAACAGCAAAAAATAAGTGTGGCTGCTTAGTGTAAAAATTCAGTGTGATGCTGATACAACATTAACATTTAAATCAGAGAGGTTGTGAAAACGTTATAGCATACAAGATAGGTGCATCCTTTCTTTTTTTTAAGTGACTCTGTTGACAAACATGTCTGCATAATGTTGGGTATTTTTTGACACATAGGAAAATTGGCTCAACCTGTTGGGAAAAATATATAATCTTGAACCCGGGGCTCTAGATTGAAACCCTGAAATAATAGTAATAATAATAATAATAATAACAGGTCTGTGACCTTGGTGTCATCTTTGATCCAACCCTCTCCTTTGAACGACACGTCAAGCACATCCACCAAAACCATCAGCAAAGTACAATACATCCAGAACTCAGCCGTCTGCTCTCCCACTCCCACCAGAGACCACATGACCCCCGTCCTCCAAAACCTCCACTGGCTCCCCATGCAGATAAGATAAACTCAGGTTTTAGTATAACTTTACCATTATACTGTATTCTTCTATACTTACTTTGAGAAAATTATACTAAATAAATCATTTATATTTCTCGTACAACCTTATTACTTGACCTGAATAGGTGAATAGGAAACTTGTATTTGTGATGTTGGGCTGTATAAAATAAACTAAACTGAATGTTTTGGTGACTGCATGCAACAGGCAGACAGACCTTGGACGTATACTGTGACTGTCCACTATGAATTTGCCGGTTATTGGACGGAGGAGGAAAATCAAGGAACACTGACCTCATGGGTCTGTGTTGAATAATATGGCCATTGATAGCTGCACCATTAAGACAATATATTGTTCATATTCGTATGATTCTATATTTGCAATGCAATGGTGACAAACATTGCATTCATCAATTATGACATTATGACATCAATTATTTAGACAACTGTTCGAGGCGACTGTGGCTCAGTGTTAGAGCAGTAGGTCGTCCTTCAATCAGGTGGTTCAACATTATTATTAATTTGGCTCCGCTAGTCCATGTTGATGTGTCCTTGGGAAAGACACTTAACCCAAAATGTCTCTGGTAGCTGCCTACAGTGTGTGAATGTGTGTGTGAATGTTAGTTACTCATGATGGGCAGGTGGCAGCTTGCATGGTAGCCCCCCCCTTCAGTGTGTGAATGGGTGAATGATGACAAGTAATTTTTAAAGTGCTTTGAGTCGTCGGAAGACTAGAAAAGCAAGTACAGTCCATTTAGAGTGCAAAAGAAAGGACATGGCCCTCTACGCATACGGATTATAATCTTGTAAATTACTTGAGCACATGTATTTGCAATATAATAAATATGTTGATGACACAGCGGCCTATGGACAGATTTTCTGGACAATGGACGTGTGGATATGTGATGTGTTTGGTGACCAGGAGGGGGTGCCACACACTATAATAATCACACTTTGAAACATTCATAAGAAAAATGTAAAAACATTAACAGATCATGAACAATCAACGATCAAAATCCACTGCAGAGGGCTGGCTAAAGATAATGCACTGTATTTCCAGAGCAGTGCTTTAGACTTTATTGGATGGAGACATTCTGTGAACATGTCAGGTTGAGAAAAGAAAAAAGTTCACACAGCCCAACAGAAAATATGGGGTCAAAATAAAGACGTGCAGTGAAAGGGAAATTGGGTCAGCAGACTCCAAGCCTGGTTGCTTTCCCATAAAGGCCAGGAAATGACGCTGACTACTGACCTGAACTTTGTCTAATAAACTCCTTCTGCTCTTAGTCTCTGGAGACGGAGTCAGAGCCGGGTGTACTGTACTGGGCTGAATGCCAGCAAATCTTAACAAATAAAGATTCCCTTCTAGGGTTTGATGTCCCTATTATGTCAACATTCTGGATGTCTTAAAGATTAGTTTAATCAAAATATATAAATTAACTATATATTTTCTCACCTTACCCTAATTGTTATCTGGTAAGGAGATGTCCTTCACACACAGATTTGGTTAAAATTTCAGAGTCAAACACCTCAAAACCGCAACCAAAACTATCTGCATGACCAACCGAACTAAGTGATTGTAAGCGATGCCCTGCTATAAAATATAATTGTTCTTCTTGATTTTGAATGTTTGGAGTTCAACATCACAATATTCACCATTGTTATAATGGAAAAAGGTTGTAAGGCATAATTTTAAAGCTATCAAAAGGAACTTTCATTTAGTGTTGATTTTGATGATACACGTAATACACGTCAACGGTAATGACGCCTGAATTTGTCTCTCGGAGGTCACTAAAGTTAATGTGTACATACGCAAGGACAATGTCGACTCCATAGTTTTCTCTGGCCCTCCCCCAAACCTGGCCAGTGATGAGATGTGAGCCGCATGTCATCATTCCACCGCTGGTTGTCGAGGTGTCCAGCGAACAATGTGGGCTTTGTAGATAATTGGCAGACTTTCTGAAACCCTGGTCTGATCAAGAGAGACGGCATTCATCCCACTTTGGATGGTGCCGATCTCATTTCCTCAAATATGACCAAGTTTATTGGAAGACTTAATCCATGACAGCCCAGGGTTCAGACCAGGAAGCAGAAGGAGAGTTGTAGTCTTACACCCTTCTCTGCATTTCCTTTAGGACAGTGTTGTGGCTGATTTCTTTCTTCTGGATCGATCATGACTAATCTTTTAAAAACCTGATGCTGTATGAACATATCTGTCTCCTATCTGACTGCTCAGTGAGATGCCAAAGAGAACTCACTCACGGGACCTCAGTAATCCAACAGCCACAGAACACAGAGAGTTTGGATTAGAGTTCACTTCACGTAGATTTATTTGTAACAAACAGTTTCACAAATACATCAGAGTTGGGTCCTGTATCATTAGACAACAGCTTCCGACCCCGTCTGTCAAACACATCAACTCCCAAACAAACAAAATAGACATATTATTTATGACATAACATTCAGTGCGGGTGCAGCCCTCGTCCAACCCCTAATTTAAATATTTCTCATCACTCACTCTTCTCATGTATACCAGTTAAAGCCGGTTTACTTAAAGGAATGCGGCTCACTGACCTCTCACTCCCTCTTTCCCTAATCGTTGTATTGTCTGAGCCTCCCAGGCCTGATTTCTTGGGCACCTACAGCCCGCATTCTATCGGTTAATACTGGAACAGCATTGTTCCCTTTTAATCAGTGAACTCTCACATTAAACTCATTTTCTGGTGCTGACTACTACTGTGTATTACAGGCCTGCTCTCCTGTTCATTTGAACGTGTCTCACAACGACATGTCCTATTAAATGTGCTCTTCTTTGGTTTTTGCAGTGGTACTTTACGCATAATATAAAACTAAACACGAGACTTAATATTATATTACGCATTATTATAAAACATTTTCCTTCCACAGCAGTTACCCACCTTAAACTCTATAGAGACTCTGTCTGTCCCACTTCCACTTAAATTAATTAAATCAAAAATAACAGAAGAGGAGTTATAGAAAATAACCTAAAACAAGTCAACACCACTACTGCAGCAGTGCAACACAATAGGATAATTAAATGTGGACTCCTAAATACTAGATCTCTGTCTTCTAAATCTGTATTCGTAAATGATTTAATATCAGACAATCATATTGATTTATTTTGTCTTACTGAAACCTGACATGAAGAATATGTCAGCCTAAATAAATCATCTCCTCCAAGTTCAATATTATTCTACTACAACCACTGTTGCTGTTATTTTTGGTAGTTGTAACTTTTTCATCACACCTACTACTAATTATATGAATCATTTCTGTCATATGCATTGGATGTGTTGTAACTCTGTTATGTTGTCCATGTTCATTGTGTACACGTGATATATTGTATATTACTTCTGTCCATCCTGGTAGAGGATGTTGCTCTCCTGAAGGTTTCTTCCCTTTTTCTCCCTGTTAAAGGGTTTTTTGGGGAGGTTTTCCTGATCCGATGTGAGGTTTCCGATGTGCGGCCTTGGTGCCGGTGTTGGCTCCCAGAGGGGAATGGCGAGGTAGCTCTGCTCTGCTCCGGGGAGGAGACGCTGCTGCCGAGCGCTGAGCTTCTTACGTTATTTTTTCCTTACAGGGACTTTTTCCTGATTATTTTCAAATTGCTTGAGCTGTTTTCTTCAGTCATGTTGGCTCACTCATAGTATTTCCTGTATTTTAAATAATCACTTAATGCATTGAATGTGTAATACAACAAGACTTCACATTATTACTTAGAATAGTTGTTTCTTTGTCTTATCTTTAATTGCCATAATATTGAAGAACCTAAGCATTGGCTGTTTTTTTTATTTGCTTTTTTTATAGTGCTTTTGAAGCCAATTTATTTCATGACATTTTATGGAAAACATTTGTTAAAACAGGGACCTTCTTTTTGTAATTTTAGTTACCATTTCTAAAGACAATGCTAGTGCTTTTACATGAGCAGTCAGAGGGCCTTTAACAAAACCTAAGTTTTGTGAAAACAAATTTGCTGTAATTACAATTCCTCTGTCCACAGATTGCATCCTTCTAAATTAAACCACGGCCATTTTAAACCATATGCACCATGGATCTGCCTTTAGATTGTTGCTGCAAGATTTGACCATGTTATTGAAGTAGTTTTATATTTAGAGTAGAGACACAGTAAAGGTGAATGGTGAAGTTGTGGATAGTTTATGTATAACATCATACACCTGTAACTATGAGTATAATTATATTCTCTACCGTAGAAGCTTTGCTAGTTAGACTTCAAAAGACTCCATTATACTTGAAAATACACATCATACTTAAAAAAAAAAACATCATTCTTAAGTTTCACAGCTTTAAGGACAGCATAGTTTATTCTGTGGAAGTTTCAGGTCTCTGTAGTCTGAGAGCTTATTTCACATACGAGGCTCCGACACTGTAATGCCTCGGCATGTACTGCTTGATACAATCATCAGTATATAGTACAAAGTATATGGCTGTACTTGGCATCCATCCCTTTTTATCATTGTTTTTGGACTATCCTGGTTTAATGTATGTTGAACACACTTACAAGATGGCATGAGGAGAGAAACGTATTGTGAATAGCAAGCAGAAAAACTTCACAATTTCAGAAAACTAGTCTGTGACTGGAATACAATAAGTGTAGTATATTTACTAATGGACATGTCTGATAATACTTTTATAAGAACGTACTACTATACCGATATGACTGTTGTGACTACTCTATTTGGTTACATCAATGACTGCTGACAGGGTCTTTGGTGCAAATAAGACAAGAAAGCACTTGTCCACCACAATATAAGATTCCTGTAGCCAGTGAGAGATCAAGTCCCTGTGCAGGTGAGGGTGGATCTGTGGGGGGCGATGTGAACATCCATAAGTGTATACTCTCATAGGCAACTATTTATACAACTCATCAAATACCAACACTTGGTCAGTGGCTCTACGTTGAAGCTATGATGCTCTAGTTACCCCCATAGCTGCAGTTTTGGACGTATATGGGAATGCGTTTCTGTTTCTGCTCGTTACATGCATAATGTTTTTTCCAAATAAACTGTATTTTAAAATAAACTTTCAACTTAGGTTTACTTAGTTTTAAAGTTTACTTGGTTAGGTTTAGGCAACAAAACTACTTAAAATAAGTAAAATAAATAATGAATAAAATAAGTTCTAATGCCTGTTAACTACCTTGTGTATTTAACTAACGACGCATTTGTAAGCTAACAAAAGTGAGGTAAAATAAGTCAATAAGTGGACTTGGTCTCGCACTGGACATGCCCAGCGGTCTCCTCATTGAAAGTCTGTGTTTGTTTGACTTTGACCCAACCATCCATGTCCTCTCTACATGGACTTCGGTTGCACTGACCATCTAATACCAATACACTTACATTGGAGTTAGTTGAAAGCCTGGTTGTCTCGTGCAGATGCTAAAGGCTGCCTCGGTGCGTCGGTATCGGGCACCGAGGGGTCTGACCAAGTGTTGGTATTTGGCGAGTTGTAAGTGAGATTGGTTGTCATAGTCCCTCCAGATTTGGAGAAAACTGTCTGACTGTTTTTTGTACCTGGCTATATACTGTAATAACCAAAAGCTACTACAATATAGCAAAGGGGCATTATGCATATTTACAAAACTGAGACGTCTCCAATGGCCAAGCTGCCCATAGAGCGACTGTTTCTCCCCTGTGCTTGTGCTGTAAATCTTGATTCACAATCAGCAGGATCAATAGATGAGATTAGGGACCCTCGGCACATTTATACATCAATAATTAATCTTGATGGTTCCTATGATTAAAGATTCAAATGTAATCAGGCCGATAGCAAGTCAATTAAGCACCTACATGCCAACGAACCCATTACCAACTAAGTGATCAGCCTGTCACAAAACTATTTCGTCAAAGGAAAACTCCTCCATCACCTGCCTGTAAAATCAATTGAAAAATCTAAAACACAAAAGCCTGGTCTGCAAAATGGTTAGCTGTGATGTAAAGTACATGTGATTTGCGGTGAAAAGGCTAAAACATGCAACCTCCATTGTATCGTGGAAGATAATCTGATGGTTTTCAATTAGTCAACCAGCTAGTCGGTTAACAAGCCAGTCCAGTTTCGCTGCAACATATTCACTGCTGTGGTTACATGATTAAAGGCATCTTCTTAATTACTTTTTATTTACTTTTATTATTTTTACATTCCCTTTCCTATATTCCACCATGTCGTGCCAGTCTTTACTTCTTTCTGAAGGCTCAACCATTTCCATATGAGACTCCACCTATCATTCCTGTTTTGACTAATTTGTCACCATCTTCTCCAATTCCTCCTCCACCCTCTCTTCTTCTTCCACCTGTGTCACTTTGCAGTCCCTAATATCTTCCATCTCCACCATATCATCCTTCTCTTGGCTCACCCTTGGCCTAACCTCTGCTCTAGGAGTCTCTTCATTTTGCTTTTCACGTTGTCCAGCACCTGAAACATAAACCTCATCTCCCTGACCAACGGCTGGACTAATTCCTGCTTTTTCTGATTCAACCCTGAGTTCAGAAGTTTCTCCTTTCTGTTCTTTTATTAAAGTATAGGATACTTCCTGCTCCTTCATGGTGACAACCGAAAACTCTCTCTTGCTGTCAGGGCTGGCTTTGTTGATGGTCACACTGTTTATTCTGCTTTCTATAGGCGAGGAGAGGGACAGTGGACTGGAAGGTGACAGAGGCAAACTACTGTTTTTAGAAAGCTGATCAGTGGGAGAGTAAAGAGCAGAACCTTTAGAATCTCCCTCAACTGGTGAAAGTTTAGCTTTTTTGAGATTCCCTACTCTCGTTATTTCTGTTTTTTCTTCCGTCTTCAGGGTTCCCGCTCCTTCTAGCTCTTGTTCCTTTAAAGGTAATTGGCTTGAAATCATATCCCCTACGGTCATAGATGCTACAGACACCACACTTCCTGACTTCAAAGTCAGACAAGGTGAACTTCTGAAGGACAGGTTTTGGTCAGCTGGAGAAGAAGAGGGGCTTTTTGGTGATACTGGCATGGTGTCAAATTGGGAGCTAGCAGTAAGAGTAGGCAAGATAATTGGTGCTTGCAATGGACTTGTACTTGCTCTAAATGATGAAGATGGAACAGGGGACTGGGTAGACATAGCTGGGAGTTCGGGGCTTGAGGAAAAGGCTGCTTTTCCAGCCTCTTGTGGTGTATTTCTTGAGCTTAGTTTGGGGCTTGGCATGACCCCCATCGGTGAGATGGGCATTTTTAATGAAGAGGATGAAGAGGGGGTCTTTATTGGTAACGAAGATGGAGGAGATGAACTTACGCTTATTAAAGCTAGGCTTGCACCAACACCTGATTCCAGATCTGGGCTGGAGCCTGGGCTCGAACAGGGTTCAGGTTGACCAATAGGAATGACAGAAGTGAAACCTAAAATGGATCCAGGAATGGGGTCAATGGGTGTAGAGGTCTGTAGCGGACCAGGATCATATGCCTCTTCATTTTTCAACACCTTATCCTCAACAACATCTCCTTGTTTCTCTGTTGTCTTAAATGAATGTCCAGATAAAGCAGGAGATGGAATGGGAAGAGAGCTGGGGACAGAAGCTGCAGAAGTCCCAACGGAAAGTTTGAGCATATGGTTGGTACCAGGTTCAGGACTAGGTTTATGTTTAAAGCCATCCTCAAGTGCATGGTCCAGATCCCTACTTTGGGAAGAGGAAGAATTAACAGAACCTAAAATGTTAGCCGCACCTTGAGGTGAGGCAGGAGTTTGACTCTTTGATGCTTCGGTTTCAGGTTTGATACCAGGTTTAGTATCACTTCCATCAGCAACTGCAATGTTCTCTGCCTGCAACAGTTCCTCCAGCACTACAGGTTGCTGCTGAATAGCGAATCTAGCACCGCCGCTCTCCCTTCCTGTTCCTTCTCCTACTTTAATGCCAACGGGGTCGCTGCTCCGCCTTAACCCAAATATGGTTACACTCTTCCTGCGTTTCCCCACGTTCACAGTAACCCCATCTGAAGGTGATCGGACATCCTTGAACATGCTTCTCAGATTGTACACGCTATCCTTCCGCTCCTCGCTGTCCTGGGATTGGTCCAGCTGGTCCCCTGAACTGACCAATGGATTAGGGCCTCCGTGGAGCTTCTTATCAGAGTGCGTCACCCGGAACCTGAAAGGTTTTGGTACATTCAGGATTACATATTTCTGCCACTCTATCCAAACTTACACTCTGCTTAAGTAGTTGCATTGTTTGCTACCTGCCAACAGAGAAGACAGTCTGCTCTCCCGGTCGTTGTTTTAAGCGGGCTGGTCGACTTTGTCTTCGGCCCTTTTTAGAACGGACCTGGGCACAGAGGTGACAGGAGTTGTGGTCGGTGCCTGAGTGGACTGTGTGGTGATGGGGAGGAACACCACCAACGGACTCCTTACGCAACCTGGACATCAACATTATTATTACTATTACCATGAACATTATTCTTATTATAGTGTCTGTGTGTAGTCTAAAGCTAGAATTATACTTCTCTGTGCTGCATGTAAGCGAACAGTCGGAAAATGGACACAGCGTTATTCTAGTCCGACCACTCAAAGCCCTTTAACATTTCTTGTCATCATTCACACATTCATACACTGATGGGAGAAGCAACCATGCAATATGCCACCTGACCATCAGGACTAACTAACATTCACAGCTACGAGAGCAATTTGAGGTTAAGTGTCTGGCCCAAGGACACATTGACATGAACTAGCGGAACCAGGGATCGATCTGCCGATTCTCTGATTGAAGGACAACTCTGCTCTACCACTGAGCTACAGTTGCCCAGTGTTGGCAGGCACATCATGTTGGCAATGTTAAACAATTAAAGTTAGATATTCAAATTGGTTTAGTCTGTCAAAATATTAACAGTGGTGATGACAAGGCAAAATCAGTGATTAGATGTCAGTAGTCTTCCAAATTGAAATTGTTCACCAGTGACATTTTTGGAGGCATGAACACAAGTTAATAGAAGTTACTGAATGCTGGTTTTAAAATGATTGATTATATTGCATACAGTAGTCAGATATGGAAAACCGTGCGACTGCTGCTCAGTGACATTCAAGCTACTAATGAGGAAAAAATACATTGTTCACGTTCATTTGAGGAGATTCCAAGATTTGTGGAGCCTGAGGCCAAAAAAGAAAAAATTGTGTCCTTGTGACATTACCATGCAGTCAACAGACAAAATGTATCACTTTAAAAGAGATGTTAGATGAGATTACCTGGGGTCATGGTGCACATGGTTTCCAAACATTTCATTGAAGGCTTCCATGTTAGCTGGAGGAAACAATAGGAAGAACCCATGAAAGAGTCACACTAATGAAGTACTGGTAGATGAATTTAACAGTAGAACAGCAATGAAGTAAATATATTCATATTGATGACTTTTAATTTGAACTTGAAGTAAATTAAACGATTTTTAATCCAAACTACTATTCAGAAATACTTTGGTCACCTTCATTTTCTATAATGCATTTGAGGATCTGCTCCACTGTGTCCTGGTTCTCCTCGTCCTCATCTGAAACACAGCAGAACAACAAATAGATTAAATTCTCAGCTTTTAAATGTTGCAGTCGCTCTAGCCAACCACCATGCCTAAACAGTGGTTAAAGGGTTGGTTCACTCAATTTCACAGAAAGACAACAGGTTTACAGGTATCCCTCTGTACAATGGAGTATTGTTCAGTGTGCAAAATTCACAGATTCCAGGTTCTACTATCTTTAACTGTGCAAGCATATGTGTTTTTGTGTTTACAAGTGTATGAATGCTCATATTTGTGCATGTATACAGTTTTATGTATCAAAATGAGTTCATGTTTGACTAAATCAGTTGGTGTGAGCACTTGTAATAGAGACTTCAAAGAAGACCAAAAAGTGTTGTGAGTGTTTGTGTATCGAGTGTTGTGGGTGAAAAAAGAGCAGTAGAGAGCGAGAGAGATGGAAAGAAGTTCCTTTTACACATGCACTGCAACCCTGAGACATTAGAGGTGTGCCTGAGAATACAATAATTTCCCAAGTTGGTCCGGACACATACAAAGTCCTCGTAATGTTCAATTGCAATTGAGCTCCTGTGTGAATAGAGCCGGTCATTGTTCATAAAATGTACAGCGAGGGAGTGGCCGTGTTGATGGTGCGTCTATCATAACCATAAGAAAACAAACATGCAAAGGTGAAGGGTCATTTTCACAAAGACGCCAACAAAAATATAAAACTCGAGTGACAACAAGATCCTGGAACTTTTGTCGGAAAGGGACGATTTCAAATTCAAGTAACGATAAGAGACTCGTTTATGATCGAAGTACGAACCGGCTATGGGACTACGGTGTCTTTCTGCTCTTGCAGTCTACTCAGGTGGTTGTTGCATGGTACAGCTCAACTAATCTATACTCAACACACTTTTGGTGCCAGGTAGTTTCTTGCGCTTGGCAACCACCTCATCAATTGACCATGGCTTGGGTTTGTGGAATGCCACTTTAAAAAAATGTCAGCCAAGAGAATACAAATTGAAGTAGCTATTGAAGGTGGCTTGGCTTTTTTAAAACAGTGGGTTTGTGCAGGATGTCCCGTATTGTGGTCTGCAGTATTGGCTCAGCTCGCTTGGAACCTCGACCGAAGTGATACAAATAAAGTACTAAGCACTTTCCACAACTTTTGTCAATAAAAAAACAAAAAAAAGGGAAGCCAGTATTTTCTTCGACCATGTTATAAATACCGTATTTGTAATACCGAACTAGTAATTGCCCATTCCTTTAAACATACAGACTTTCTGCTATACATGTGTTGTCTTCAAGTCCTTGATAACCCTGATGACACTACGAAACTTCTACAGAGCCACAAACTTTATGCACAGGCTGAATAGCCCTCCTCAAAACTAGTAAACTGAATGAAATCTGTTGAGTGTCCCTGTAAGCACTTGTGACCTCCCTGTTTATTCTCAACCCACCGTCTGCATTTCCTCCAAGCTTCTCCTCCTCCTCTTCATCGTCCATGTCTCCAGTACGGCAGCGGTAGCCCTTCTTCTTCAGCAGGTGGCAGACGAGGAAGCCGAGCAGTCCGGTGAGGAAGAAGAGGAAGACCACCACAAAGATTATGTAGGGCGGGGGATGATCCACCACCTCAGAAGCTTCTAATTCCGTCATAATGTAGATTTGGTCTGAGTCATGAAGAGAGAAAGATTAGATTTAATCATTTCAAGGTACTTTCAGAGTTTCAACTATTCAAGTGAGAACATGTTATTGAGGTGAGACTGTTTTAATTGGTTCTCTGTCATTATAGAGGCTTTTTAGAATTTTGATAAATAAAATAAGGAGTTATTTCTGTTCAATTCATGTATGAACTATTAGAGTGAGTCTCGTGTTTTTCTGTTAAATTATCCTTAATAGTATTTTGACTGACAGCTACTCACATAATACAAGGGCAAGTACAAACCACTTACTACAAACACATTAGAGATATATAAAATGGGAAATGTTGTGTAAGATTTGTAATAACCAGATAAAATCAACAAAGTATCAGGGTCAGTTAACAAATGTCCGGTTAGAAAACTCATGAGCGGAACTGTTACACTGTCTATGAACAGTGAATGGTACAACACAGCTTAATTATTATTAACGCTGTTTTCTCCATCGCCAGACGAGAATCAGCTCTTTGACCTGCGAGTGCAGTCACGGTCATCGGTCCTGAGCAAGAGAAATTCCACTGAATAAGTACGAAGAAACACAGTAACCACTCATCCAAAGTAAGAGGCAGAGAAAGGTCATTGTGTGTTTGAGACCTTGTTTGTTTTGTTTAAATGTAACTGTACTCTTGTGATGGAAAGAATACTGCACTTAGAATTGTTGCACATTTGAATATCATATCATATTCAATATAATCATGTGCATGGCTAGAAGCTTTTTGAGGCCCCTATTTTGTGAAACTCCTCAAGCATAATCATTATTGTTAAACTTTCCGAGAAATTGCATGATTTATGGGCATACCCTTATTAACACAATCTTTTCTTTGTACTTTGAATATCGACAGTATGGTACGTAGTCTCTGATCCCAGCGTGGCACCCCAATATTATTAAAATATGTTTGTAATCCTGAATCCATGAAAATCTAACAATTGACAACTATTAATATCAATAGTTTAATTATCATACTTGCTCATAACCAAAGCCGCTCCTGCAAGATCCCAACAACTCCCTGATCTGAACGTCTTCCAGGCTCACGAGATAAGAGATCATTGTCAAATAATCTATTTCCTTGTTTTTATCAAAACAGCTTCAAAAACTAAATGAAAAGAAATGGTTAATGAATAAACCAGGCGTGTAAAATAGTCTCCACTTGCATTTCTCTGCTTTTATGTCCCATATTTAATCATTCATGTTTCTGTGTAAATTGATTATGCTAGGCTGAACAGTCATGTGCCATCCTCTTTATTGACCTTTTTTTTTTTAGGTTTCCTTAAAGAAAGTCTGCAGAAGTGCAAATTTACTTTAGTATTCATAAAGGGCTCAAATACTCGACGATTTGTCCGTAGGACAGAACTAAAAGTACTTACTATTTACCCCATTTCAATCCCTTACAGTCTCTCACACTCAAGCAACCAGGGGCTGTCTGATGAGTCCCTGAGGGTTCAGGGTTTCAGGCATTAGGGGGGACATTGGGGTTAGGCCTAGAAGATTGATACAACAAATTAACGGATGCCCATCTCTCTCTGTCCCGTGTGCAACAGTGCAACAGGTTGACTAGTTTCGGGTTTGTCTGCAGCTAAGGGGAAGACGAGCACAGCCCAAGCCAAATGACAGAAACAAAACTGTAAGTTTGATTTTCATGCTCCCAAACACAATCTCACAGCAATGTCCGAGCCTCGTGTGGTCAAGGCTCGATAATCAACCAACAGGAGCCCCAATCCATCAGGTACACTGTGCCAGTTAGTTTGTGCACATAATCGGACAAGGAAAGAGGAACATATGTCAAGTGACGTTTCCTAAAGGATCTCCGGAACCACAACGTTGATTAACTTCATTTAAATTGCTGAAATACAGTAAAGCCTTGTGGGAAGTTCTATCTGAACAGAAAAAAAATAATTTACCATTAAGTTTATGTAATTACATAAACCCTGTAACCTCGCTGTCACTTTTGCTTTCGGCCGTAACGTTTCACTAGATCGGCAATAAGTATACTTTATAAAGTCAGATCTCAATAAAAGACACTTCTACATAACCCTAAGAGCCTGTATGAGTCTAATAATATATTATATATCCTTGTGTGTAGTATATTAGTATCTGGGAAATCCAAATGCGGCCGGACTGTTTTCTTTTTTTACTCGCTTCGACTTTTTCCACGCTGGAGGCTTTCGTGATCGTGGCAGGTTTCTTAAAACACGTCTTAAACGGTCATTTATGCAAAGAATAATACCCAGCATGCCCTAAACCAATGGTGTTTAGGCATAAAGGTTATAACTTGTACATGTTTTAACCGAACGACACAGTTTTTTGACAGAAACCTCCTTGATAACACCCCAAAGCTTTGTTTTATTGTGATTTTTCTTGCAGATTCCGATTCTTTAGCTCATTATATTTACAAAGAGTGTCTTACAACTCGGGGGCGGCTCGAGAAGGCATTTTGGGGAAATCTTGCTCATATCATGCTGGATGTTCATAGTTATGATCAAAATCTGTTATAAAAGTGATTTTTTTTATATAGATTTTTTTCACAACTAAATTCTGAAAAAAATGATATAAAATAACACAAGTAATGTGACTCATTTGGGGTTCATACTACTTGAACAGACCTCACTAAGTACTCTAGAAGGGCTTCTCCCTGTGTTTAATGTACACTTAAGGAGATTATCAAGTGAAAAGATAAGGGTTTTAATATTACCTAACTTCATGGCCTTGTGTCAAAATGTAATTTTAAGACCTTAATTAAACAATGCATATTCCGAAGTAAATGAAATTGTAAAAAGAAAAAGTTCAGGTATTGCCCGAGCAAAGTATTCACTTCTATCATGACAAAACAATGTATAACACAATAAACACCAAAAAAGAAAACCTGCCGTTTGCTAAACGAAAGAAAGGTGAACAGATAAAGGAAACTGTGTGGTGAGCATTAACAGTGCATGACATCTGTCTCTATGCATGATAGCTGGCAATAGGTTCTTACCATTTTCCTGCCGGTCAACGGTGGACACATCCGAACATGTGTAAGTCAATGTGGTGTGGCAAAGAAAACACAGAAAAAAGCTCTTGAGATTTGGTTGATAAACAATATAAAAATGTGCGCATTGGATAAGAAGCTCAAACCAGCAGACAGTACAGTGGAGGGGGGTTCCCCTCAGCCCCACCTCTTCTGTCTATCTACACAGAGGCTTAGAGACATGTGTGTGAGAAGAAAAAGATTAAAAGGGAGAACTTCCTACTGTACATATTAAATATATATATATATATATATATATATATATATATATGTATATATACATATATATATATATATATATATGTATATATACATATGTTAACTATATATATGTATATATATATATACATATATATAGTTAACATATATATACATAAATATACATATATATATATATATATATATATATATATATATATGGTTAACATATGTATGTAATTATGTGTATACGACACATAACATATCATTGTGGATGTGCCAACAAAAAATATATGCATACACACACAGACTGTGAGTTTACATCGAGCAGTTTATCAGTGTTGCCCTTCCGCTGGCTTATCAGCGTCCAATAACGCCCCTCACACACACACACACACACACACACACACACACACACACACACACACACACACACACACACACACACACACACCTACACACACACACACACACACACACACACACACACACACACACATACATTTATCAGCATTTTCTCCCTCAGAAATGTTTTAGGGTGGTTAAGCATTGATAGTAGACCTGCATACTTACATCATTAGCACTCACCACTGAACATCTTCAAAACAGCTAATCTTATGTCACCGTCTTTGTGAAATCAAAATAAATGTTTAATTAATAGCAACTGATAGAATGATGATTAATAAATGAAATCCAATGCTCAGCTCCATTTATTCACAGTATAGTTTGTCTGTAGCAACTTATTGTTTCACATGGTAATGTACCCAAAAGTACATATGTTTGTTCTTACCTTCTACATTGGGTGACTAGTAGGTCATGCAGCAGCTGCATAATGGCATATATATCCTCCTACCTGTTGTTAAGTGTTATTCAGTAACAAAGTACTTATGTGGACCTGTTCCATACCTTAAGACAGTGGTTCTCAAATTTTTTTGTCTGGTATTGTTTTCACCTTGTGATGATGTGTTCACACCAAAAGAGTTGCGAAATATTTGCGGGAGTAGATCTACCTGTTAAATCAATGCACAGATGCGAATGGCTGCGAAAAAGCGAATTTTGGTGGCCACAACTTTTATGAACCAGCGTAATTATACCGTCCTTCCTGTTCAACGTAACAATATCACTTGTTGTATTCAATTGATGACAATGGATGTGAAAGAATAGATGAAAGAAGCAGACGCAGGAAGAAACTGAGAGGAAAGTTCTTGACGCATGCCCAGTCTCTCTCCCTGATACACACTCACAGCTTAAAGAGGCAGAGTGCTGAAAGAAGAAATGACTCAGCATCATCAGCATGACCTTGACAGAAATGTCTCCTAGTGACGTGCGTGTGCGTCTGTGTGTGTGTGTGTGTGTGTGTGTGTGTGTGTGTGTGTGTGTGTGTGTGTGTGTGTGTGTGTATGTTAAAAGTGAATTAATCTACTTATACAGCCCGATATCAAATGTGGCTCAACGGGGCTCTAACCGTGGTGCAGTTACCTGCGAAAGGCTTCTGGGTTTGCGTGTTCTTACCGTGTCAGCTTGGAGTTCACTATGGACTCCCTGGTGTGATGGACATCTTTGACTCTGCCCTGCCTGTTTTAAAGGACATTACATATATTCAGTACATGTTGGAATGAGTCACCGCTACAGAGTGAACTGACTACACTTGAAGTATCACTGTCACTGACTGAATTAGCTTTTAGCAGTGGATTTCTCACTGGGGACTGAGAGGACCATGTCAGCTCAGGTGTGACTGTTACTTTTTCATTAATAGTTTATTAAAAGACCACAGAAACAATCATGATGTAAACAGGCTGCTGCAGTACAGAGCAGTGCAGTTTTTGGGGAGTTGTTAATGATCCGTTGTGAGGGTCCCAGGACACAGGTTGTCATACGTGTACAGATTGTTTTGATTTTGGGCCATAAATCAATTGAAGGGAATTGAGTTGCTTATACAGGCCTAGTTTTGTACTGAACTGAATGTGACAGCGTGGAACAGTATACTCCATAATCCATGTGGCTTTAATATGTTATTATGCTGTTTATTTAGTCCTCAGTGGAATGAGAAAGGCACAGTACAAGTTCAAATCAGACAAATGGGAGGTCTCCTTGGTTTGGTCACTTCCTCTATGTTGAGGAAGGCTCCTGCCAATGAGGATTTCTACTCTATGCTTCCCTTTGGGCTTCTGACATTACTTGGAATTGACAATAAAGAATATCATGACTATAACCATCACCATGCTTCTAGTGTATGGGGACAAAAGGAAACCATGTAAGTTTGTATATTACAAACAAACAAAATAGACTCCAACTACCCCTTTCAATATTTTCCTGAATCCGTCACAGTAAATTCTTGTGGACTATCAGCATGTCATTTGTTTTATTTGCCTTCCTGTTTGGCCCTCTGTGACTGGTCTGAATCAGCCCCTGTCCTCCCTTTGGTTGTGTGGTTCCTACAGTAGAAACATGCAACATGCATACATCCAGAATATTCCATTTGTTTTCTTTCTGGTTCTACAGTAGTTTCCTTGCCTTCTGCTCAATGCATGCAAGGAGAATATCCTCCAGACAGCAAGGATATAGCCTCCACAGCCATGACCAGATAGGAATAAGCAGGTATGATGAATACATTTATTCCTACTCTAACAGAAATACAGGCTAGTAATTATGTGTGTCAAATGAATCCATAGCGCAAACAGAAACAATGTACAAGAGCATTGTCATCCTCAAATTTGTACAACTTGCAAATGTGAATAAATAAATAAATACAAAAATAGAAAATACACAATCATAATTGTGTATGATATGTCAGTTAAAGTGACAATCTCTAAGATTTGTATTTAAATACAAGTTATAAGTCACTATTGATTGCCGATGGAGGTAGTACAATGGTGAAAGTATTGTAATATGTATATATTTGCAAACAGAGAGAGTGTGTGTGTGTGTGTGTGTGTGTGTGTGTGTGTGTGTGTGTGTGTGTGTGTGTGTGTGTGTGTGTGTGTGTGTGTAGTGACGTTCAAGGAAAACAATGCTGTATTAAAACTAAATATGCACTCAATTGTCTCAGCCATGACTAAGATCAAAGTAACCTTTCTGCCTGCCGCTGAAATTCAGTGTGTGTGTGTGTGTGTGTGTGTGTGTCTGTTTGTGTGTGTGTGTGTGTGTGTGTGTGTGTGTGTGTGTGTGTGGGTGTGTGAGTTTGTGATAAAATCTTAGTCAATGTGTCACAATGTGCACACATGATTGTACACTGGTGTGCATGTCTCCATCTGTGCGTGCCTGCAGGTTTGTCCGAGTGTGTAGGTGTGTGTGTGTGTGTGTGTGTGTGTGTGTGTGTGTGTGTGTGTGTGTGTGTGTGTGTGTGTGTGTGTGTGTGTGTGTGTGTGTGTGTAGTGACGTTCAAGTAAAACAATGCTGTATTAAAACTAAATATGCACACAATTGTGAAAAATATACATTATAAATAGACATTATAAATTGACAAATAAATTAGATAAATTAACCAGGACTCCCATCTCCTCCCTACTTTGTGCGCGTGAGCCGAACAGCGCACGTAAATAAATAGTGCGTGTCCAGCTTGTTTTGAAGACCTTGGTAGCTGCCATCAAGTAAAGGATGGAACCCTTTCTGAATGAGTGATTCCCCGGAACATAGAATAAATAACCTCCAGTACAACTCAAGGCCAGTCCGGCAGAGAGAGGGGAGCGGCGGAGCAATAAAGTAGGACCGCCATGACCTTCTCTCTGGGAGTCCTCAGGGAGAAGGACAGTTGGCTCCTTTGGAAGAATTTCGCCTGAACTGGATGAGTCGGCTTCAGTCGTGAAAAAAAAACTGCAAAGTTCCATGCGGGAAGTTAGTAAAATGATGCTGTACGCAGAAGCCACGGTAGACTCCTTCTGTCGCCATAACATGACGGGGTTAAAGAGAAGCCCCTTCCTTCAGGACCCTACCGACCTTAGCATAGCACGCGGCGCGCTGTGTTTGGATGGAAGCCGATAACATGCCAAACATTTCTAAAGTTTAGAGCGTTGATATTTGTAGATGTTGCTTAGAGCCGAATGCACTAAATGTGATCCTCTCGTCCTCCGGACACACTGCGGGTTTGATTATATTTCCTCCTGAACCTTCCGACAAGTCCGAAAACACTAAAGTGAGAGATTGTGTCATTTGTCATGCACAGGATACGGGACGGCGGCTATCACCTCCTTAGTCAAGTCGATTCACTGCATCATCATCCTCATCATCATCCTCATCCTCCCCTCCCGGTTAATAACACCCGGACCACCACGTCATCATCTGTACCGGCACACTGCAAAGGAAAGCGGCCACCATGAGCACAGAGAGCCCTTATCGGAGCCTGGAGGTGACACAGCTGCTGACAGCTGGTCCCGAGACACATCAGACATCTATACGCACCTTCCGTCAGGGCGCTCGGTGTTCCAGCGGGGAGACGCTGTCCCATGCCCGGAGCCAGAGGATGGGTCTGTTTGCTGGGGCGGGCAGACCGGCAGGAAGCTGGGAGGCATCTGTCTGTCTGCTCCGCGGCTCCGCATGCTGCACATTTCAATGTAACCTTTATTTATCCAGAGTCAGCTGAGCTCAGTGCAGCTTCACATGCACTGAACGATGCTGCGCCCATCTATTTTATTTATAGGTTTCACCCTTCATCCAGCCAAGTATATTCGCAGACCACAACAGATTTTACGATGGCATTATTACAAATATTAGATATACATATAGTACAAAATAACCATTGTTTTTCTGATGATCAGCTAAATTGAATGACTAATTGTTTTTAGAAAATATAACCAGAGCCTCACTGAATTCCTCCCAGGGTACAACATTTCCCCCCACAAACAAGTACGGGTCCACATGTTTATTTCATTAATTTCCATTAAAAATGTAAATGTTCCCATGTTCTGCTGTTTTAGACCAAATTAAATA
Source organism: Taurulus bubalis (assembly GCF_910589615.1). Lineage (NCBI taxonomy): Eukaryota > Metazoa > Chordata > Actinopteri > Perciformes > Cottidae > Taurulus > Taurulus bubalis. Next base: position 22,934,752 of record NC_136601.1, read on the forward strand.
TTATCTGTCTTTGTGTCATCAATTGGAAGATCCGTCCCACCAGGAATAGACACACATTGAAGACTAAATGAACGAACGAGGGGTAATACATCCTAACTCCTTACATGATATCGATAATGAGTAGTTATGTGGGCAGTTATTGAAGGCCGAACATCCCGGCTGTTATAAAATGACGTGATACTGAAAAGCTTTCGTTGGAATCTGACGCCACCGTGTGGCTCTGCTTATGCTAGCTCCCTGGATGATGACAGATTGTTTTATGAAGAGACAGGATTACCATTATTACTTTAGTTGTACTTATTTTCATCATCATTATTAGGATTCGTTGTTCATCATCTGCCTTACTTGATGCACATAGTTTAGAGATAATGTTAGTATTTCATTTTGAAAGGTCTAACCGGACGTGTTTCAAGTTCCGCCCCTGGTAGCTAACGCTAACAAGCTAGTTTGTTGTTGCTCCAGCAACAGCTGCTAAATGATCTATGTGTCGTTCTGTGGACTTTGACTAATCGGCGAGCAGCCTTCGGCCGGTAACCGGCGCTGGGCCGTGTATCACGTGACTAGGCAGCCGGGACCTGAGAGAGCTTTGACGCGTTGAGTATTTACGAGTTGGATTCGCAAACCTCACCCACTATACGAGCTAGCATTACCTGTTAAGCTAGCGCTAACCTCTATAGACAACCCTGGTCTACGAACAGCCCATGAAGTGCAGCTAACATAGCACATCCAACCAAGTTAGCTGCACCTCACAACGTTACCACTTCACACCAAGTAATGCAACGGAGGTATGTTCTTGTTTAATGTAACGTCATCTTGTTCATCAGTGCCAGTAGCGTTAGCAGAGTTATGTTATCTCACTTCCGCTTTCGTCTTCACGGTTATGCATTTACTTTGATAGCAAATCCTGTTGTCACCCGGTTGTTAAATGTAATTGACGTTATACTATATTTGTATAGACATGAGCTCTCCTCGTCAACAGTCGAGCTTCAGTCAGTCGGAAGTAACGTGAAACAACGCAACGTCCCTTAGCTCGGCTCTGCGTGGGCTGCGAGTCTTGTGACCTGCAGGTTGAGTCCATAAGGCTGTCAGTTCAGGCTTAATGCTTCGATGTTGAAATTCCGTCATGATACCCCTTACGATTTTTTGGGGGGGTCAAATGTTATTAAGTCGAATACAATTTTCAAAAAGCAGCTTGTTCAGTTTGGCTGCAAAATGTAGAAACAGAAAATCAATAGAAGATTGATTATAAAACCTCTAAGCATTATTTTTAACCTGTTGTACTCGCGTATTTGGTACAGTGAGAGAATCCAAGAACGTGTGTCCCTGATGCAGTGATGTTGCTCTGTCCTGTGCAGGTGTATCCATTGTTAAACCAACATGATGGCGGGTTCCCAGTGGGAGCTTCCTCCAGAGCTGTGTTGTCGGCCCATGGCCTTTGTTGCTCTAACTGGTCTGGATGTGGTGTACAATGCCGTGCACCGGGCCATTTGGGATGCCTTCTGCGCCAACCGGCGGGCTGACAGAGTTCCTATCTCATTCAAAGTCCTTGCAGGAGACCATGAATACCCAAAATGTCGCACAAAGGTGAGCAGTGGATAGAGAGAGATCTAGAAGTCCATCAACAATCAGTAAGATATCCCAACGACCTATGACAAGGAATTGGAACACAGTTTCAGTTTTCTTTTGCTCACTCGCAAATTACTGCATCGGTGCTAAAATGTGGGAAAACATCAATTCACGAAAAGAGTTGGGAAAGCTTTATGTGAGATCAGTGTTGCAGTCAATGCAGTATGTATACCTTTTTCTCTAAGCAGTGTATCCTCTCTGTTTGCCTGTCTAGCGAACCTCCTATGAGTGGTACATCCCCAAAGGCATCCTGAAAACGGGTTGGATGAATAAACATCTGAACCTGGTACCAGCTCTGGTTGTTCTATTCTACGAACTGGACTGGGACGACCCACAGTGGAAAGAGAAACAATCTGAATGTGCAACTAAAGTGGAGATTGTCAGGTGGGAGTACATGTTATTTGCTTTCAGAAAGGGTTATATTGGGTGACTAGGTTTCTGTTTGAACAGGCTTGATTTGGTCCATTTGACGGTATGTGGGGGATTGTGGTGCTGGTTCTTGTTTTTTCATCAGATACAATGTTGTCATAGATGTTCAGCATTTGTTTTTCACATCAACTTCAGTTATCCATTTTCTTTTATTAAGTTTACAAAAAATGACTAAACGCTAAATAAATGCTCGGTCATGCAACGCTGCCAGAAGACTGTTGTTGCATAGTTAAAACTTATCCGAGTATTCAGTGACTTGTTGTGAAAGCATTTCTGACAGCTGTCATACCTGGAATAAACAAGAAAAGGATTTGGATTGGATTGGACTGGACTGGGATTCATATAACTGACATTAATCGAGCAGATCAGCTCATGACATCCCTTTTATGCTACACAAGAAACACAAAATGTCTTTATGCTACACAAGAAACACAAAATGTCTTTATGCTACACAAGAAACACAAAACGTATTTAGGCTACACAAGAAACACAAAATGTCATCTGTATGCACCACCGACTCCACACTTTCATGCAGTCATATGTGTTGTGTTCGTCCTCAGGACCAGTCTTCAGGGCAGGAACACCAAGGTGGCTGTGGTTCTAATCCAGAAGAAAACTCCTCTACCACCAGGTTAGTCCTCTACTGGATCATATATCATCCACATAAGTTTTCACGTGTATCTTCAATATATATATATATATATATATATATATATATACAGTATATATATATATATACAGTATATATATATATACAGTATATCTCTTTCTGCACTCTTTCCTGCCACAACATCACTTGTGTTCTTGTTTGTACAGGAGAGGACCTGGTAGCATCAGAAAGAGCCGCTACTCTTTGTAATGCCTGTGATCTGTCTGGCAAGAGTCTCTTCGTACTGCCACACACCGACCACTTAGTGGGCTACATTATAAGGTAGTTAATTCCCTAATGCAATATAGATTTAAAAACACGATGCATATCGATGTAGATAGATATTTTGCCATGTATAAACTAATTGTCCAAATAACATTGACCATTTGGCAATTTTGCATACACTTGCCACATAGTGGAAATGCATTCTTATTAATATTGTGACAGTGACAGCTCTTTCAATGTGGTGCAGTCTTCTCACTGAAATAAAACAAATCCATATCAAACATACGCAGCAATTAAATACCTTGAAATCTCTTACAGACATTTTGTGTTTATTAAACAGAATTTGTGATTCTGTAGGTTGGAGAATGCTTTCTACGAACACGCTCAGACTTACTACTACACTGAGATCCGTCGAGTCAAATCCCATAAAGAGTTCCTCAACAAGACGACACATCAGGTAGGTAGGCGCGCACACAAACACACATACTTTGAGATGCCCTGTCTCACACTGTCTTCTTCTTCTCTGATGTCCTAGCTGCTGTTTGTCAGACACCAGTTTAAAATTGCCTTCTTCAGTGAGCTGAAACAAGACACCCAGAATGCTCTCAAGTAAGTCTGAGCCTATAGACTCAAAATGGAAACCATGATACTCTCTTGTTTGTTGTCCGCTCCTTGCAGGACTTAATGAGACATAATATGTTCAGCAATGTGTTTTCCATCAGCCGATTGAAGTAAACAAATAGTCTAAGATCTTATGAAAAATGTATTGCATTCACAAATGTCTAGTAATAGGGATGTTGTTATTGCGTATTATTATTGTCATAATTAGAGGAGACCAACTACTGTTCAGAATTTCTCAAAGACCAGAAGACCTAATGCCATGACAACGAATGTCATTCGTTATAATGTATTTTTTTTTCCTGCATTACAAATTTGGTTTTCTTCTTGTTTCTCAACTCAAAAAATTATTGGTGTCTTCTTACCGAAGGATTAAATTTGAACGGTTGCTGGTAGTATAGACACATGCAGACCTATATCTTGTATTCTAGAAGTTTCTCTTATTTGTACGTTTGTTTGTTCCGTAGGTACTACAGAACTGCATACAGTCTTGTTCATGAGCTCAGGGCCCATGAGACCAACATGTTGGAGATCAAAACTAAGGCAGGATTCATCAACTATAAGGTACATTTCCACCAGTCTGTTTGTAGTGCTCTTATCACACACCTGCGATAAGATATCTCAGAACGAGTAGGCGCTGTGCTTGTCAGCAAAAAACATGCAGGGATTTGTCTGATAACATGGAATTCAACTGCTGATTTTTCTTAATGGGGTTGTATGAGGGACTTAGAAATGTCAGTGTACTACCTACAGCAGGGATTCCCAAAGTGAGGCAGCTCACGCACCCCCAGGGGTGCGCGAGCTGCCTCTAGGGGGTGCGCAAGAGGAAAAATGTAATGGTGGTCTAATGGTGTAATAATTAATATTAAACATAATAAAAATAAAAAAAATTAAGTAGGATTTTTTTAATTATAAAATGTCCCTTTTGTAAGATTTAAAATTAAAAACGTACAATTTAATAAATAGATGCACTTCCGGTCCGGCTGCCAGACTGTCTTTTACGTACACACTAGCTAGCCTAGCTTGTGCACCTAACGTCATTTCATTCATTCAGCAACATCCATGAACATATGTTAAACTGGCTGAAATCGGGGAAGCTGTCAGGTGGGACATCTGAAGCTATCGGTAATAAAAGAGGAGAGGGACAGAGAGAGAGTGAGGAACCGGAGGCGAGAGAAACGGAGAGGTGCATTGGGGCGAGACCGGGAGAAGAAATTGACCGGGAGTCGGAGAAAGAGGAGATGAGAGTGAGCATCAGACTAGGAAAAAAAAGAGGAAACATGATGACAATTATCTGGGTCTGGGCTTCACTTGGATTGGCAATGCAGATTGCCCGAAGCCACAGTGCGTGTTGTGCAGTGAGGTTCTGGCTAACAGCTGTCAGAAGCCTCTTATTTGCGCCGCCACCTGAACACCAAGCATGCCAGTGCAAGTCAGAATCCCCTTACATTTTTTAGATCCAAATTGGAAGAGTTACAAAACAGCCAAAAACAATTGCAGTCTCATTCAAGTGAGAGACTCATGTCTCTCACTTTCTCCCTCTCCCTCTCTATCTCTCTTGCTGCAGGCTGCGCTGCATGTGAACATCCTCATTCCTTTTTTATTTATATCTGTTTCTGAGCCTATGCATGTGCTACTCTTTGTTCTTTACGTGGCTTACTGTGTTTAAGTAAATACATGTGAAATGCAATCTGCCTCTGAGCCTGTGCGTGTGCCCTCGCCATCCAGGGAGCTGTGCGTTTGAGCTGTGCGACTCCGAGGCAGGCGCTTAAAGTTGAGAATATTTCAACTTTTAAGCACGCCGAAAAAACACTAGAAAAACGCGTCGCGCGGCATTTAAAAAGCGCGCATGAAAGGCACCATAGAAAAACAATGGTTTTGCTAGCGACGCGTTTTTGAGAGTCGCGTCTGGTGTGAACGGCCCCTTATTGCTCTTTAAAAGTGACGCCTTGTGTAACTGACATTTATACAGCGGACTAAATCTTGTAACAAACGCCACGCGCGAGCAAACAGTTCTCGCATTGGTCTGATTTTATGCGGCTATAAATAGGCTCTGTTGCGTTTTTTTTTAATGTGTGGGGGATTGGGGGTGCGTGAACCCGGTCGGGATGTAGAAGGGGGTGCGTGGCCTAAAAAGTTTGGGAACCGCTGACCTACAGTATAGGAGAAGCAGACCAGAGTACCAACATGGGATAAAAGCAATCTACCAGGGACAGCAGCAACATGTATTGTTGTCACCTAAAGAATCAATAACCTTTTAAGTGTCTTTTCTCCCTTCTCTAACGTCCATCTCTCTCTTTTTTTCTCTTTAGATCTGTCGTCTGTGTTTCCAGCATAACACTCCTCTGGATGCTATCGCCCAGTTTAGGAAGCACATTGACCTATGCAAGAAGAAGATCGGCAGTGCTGAACTGGCATTTGAGCACTCTGCATGGATGTCTAAACAGTAAGATTCACACTCTCTGTCACACCCTGTGTTTCAATGCTAAATGGACTGTACTTATATCGTGCTTTTGCTCTTTAACGACTTGTCGTCGTTCACCCATTCATACACTGATGGGAGGAGCTACAATGCAAGGTACCACCTTGCCCATCAGGACTAGCTTAACATTCACACACCGTAGGCACAGTTACGGGAGACATTTGGGGTTAAGTGTCTTGCCCAAGGACACATTGACATGGGCGAGCTGGGTATCGAACCGCCGATCCTCTCTCACACTGGGTCACAGTCGCCCCGTTTAACATGTTGAAGTTATTCAAACTTAATTACAAATGCATACTGTATCCACTCATTATAAAGAAATGGAAAAGTCAATTAATTAGGTCTTTTATTTTCTTGGCTGTATGACTGAAAACAGTACTTTGAGACACTTGCTGGGGTTTACGCTGGCTGAATTCCAGTTTCTAGACCAGCATAGTATTCTCCTAGCGGCGGGACTGTAGTGTGCATTACCTAGCTACTTAGTTAGTTCTTGTCTCATTTGTGGTCTGATAATCACTAAGTTAACCAAATCCAACTGCTCTAGCTGTCACAAGGACTCTGAAAGAAAAACCTTTGCAAGGGAACTCATATGTTTCTCAAGAGAATGCAAAAGTATTTATCTTTTATTTTTTTCTCCATCTTTGTTACCTCTAGTTATTAGTCAATTTGTACAGGGGATTCATCATTATGCCTGATGAAGGCAGACTTGTGCATCTACTGTATAATGTAATTTTCTAACCCAGGTTCCAGTCGTTTGGTGAGCTGTTTGATGAAGCGATAAAGTTGGGTCTGACAGCCATCCAGACCCAGAACCCTGGTTTCTACTACCAACAAGCTGCCTGTTACAGCCAGGACAGGAAACAAGTGGCACAGCAGCTTTGTCAGGTGAGAAAGCTGCAGCTACTGTTACTACTTCTCTCATGGACCATGTTGAAAATCAAAGAGGTGTATAGTATATCTGATGCAAACAGCCAGCCGTCATGAGGGGGGGAGACACGATATCGTTAAAATACAGTCTCTCCTGGAAGACATTCATGGTGTTGTACTCGGTTGTTAACATGAAGAGTGACAGAAATAGTTGTGTAAACTAAGAATTAAAATACACCATTGCTGTTGTAGTAAAAGTAAGTACTGAGGCTGCAAGTCTTAAATATAATGTTAATACATTCTTTGTGAATTAAGTTGCAAAAAAAAGAAAGCCAATAATAGTCACCATATTAATGAATGAATAAGAGTTTCTATGAAGAAGTGTGTATGTCCTATCTTTACCATAAAACACCAGTTAATGGTTTGTTTTGGTTGACTGGTTGGTGTTTCTAGGCTGGAGCGACTTACCCCTCTTCTGAACCAGGGGACACCCAGACTGGGGGACTGGACTTCTATGGCCAGAGACCATGGAGACAAGGCCACCAGAGTATGTTCTCACACACACAGTTTGTCTAATGTCCAATTAAATAAGTGTTGAATCATGACACCCCAGTCCATTAATGATGATAAATGAAGTGTCTCTGACAGTATTAGACATGTATGTGTAAAACAGGGCTTCTGTACTTTTGCATTTCCAGGTATCGATCCTCCAGATGCAGAGAAAGAGAAGACGGGGATTCTGGCCCTGCAGATAAAAGAGAGAGACGTTCCACATTCTGTAAGAATTCACAGCTGTGGTCAAATTGTAGCATAGTTTAGGGCAGCAGTTATACAGCTCAAAACACTAGTTCTATAATATATGTAATTATAGAATCCAAATTATTGTAATGGTTTTTGTTTGTAGAAAAGAAGACAATCCCTTTGAAAATGTGTGCAGTTTCTGTGTAATGGTTTGCATTGCCATCAGCCACTGTCTTTCTTTTTATGCCACCACTGGAGGGCGCCACACTGCACATATTTCAAATTCCAAACAAAGTGGCTTTAATTCTTTAACCCAAGTGAAATATTGTTGTAGTTGTGTGGGTGTGTTTACATGCCAAGTCAACAGCAGAGGAATTATTGGTCAGTTTTGTGGTTTGCTTTTATGTGTTTATGGCTATGTGTTTTATGTTAGTTTAAAGCCTAGTTTATGGTTCTCCGTCAGGTCGACGGCGTACCTACGCCGTCGACGCAGACCCCTACGCCGTAGCCTGACGCGCACCTCCAAAAAATCCTAACTACGCGTCGCGTTGACGCGGACCGCAAGCGCTGTGATTGGTCCGCTCAGAACGTAATTTCCGGCAGTTGCTTTTTCCCAGCCTCGGCCGGTTTAGTGGTCGTACAGACCACCTCCGCAAACGTCTTCTCTGTCGCCTGCGCTTCAACATTTGCAATATAAGCATTTGCTCTTCAATATTGATGAGCTCCAACTTTAATGCAGCCGCTCCAACTTGGTCGCCATTGTTTACTGTGACCGGAATTCGGCTATAACCCCTGAAGCCACACAGGCACACCCCCCTGGCGGCATGGCGGTAATTGCAGGTAACGCGTTCCCTCGACAAACTTCGAATGCTCAACGACGGCATCACTTCGACGGGATAGGTACGCCGTCGACGTGACGGAGAACCATAAACTAGGCTTTAGGTATACATTGTTTTTCAGCACCTTCAACACAGAGGGATGCACCTCCTGCTATTACATATTGATCTAACACGCATCACAGCCCCTGTACTGCCTTACTGAAACATGCCTCTGTCTGTCTCTGCCCCAACAGGAGCTGATAATAGCACTTCTCAGTAATGCTGTTGCCCAGTTTAAGAAATACAAATGCCCTCGAATGAAGAGTCACCTCAGTGAGTATCGTTGTGCTCTCTTAATATCTACAGGTCCTTTAATGCCACCTCCACTGGCTGCAGGGCATTCCAAAGGGGATTTTAGATATTGTTAGTATTGAAGGCACTACATGTTATTCTTCTGGTTTGTATTTCAGAGTGAGTTAGGTTATTGATGCATTCTCTTTTTCCAGCCTTGTACATGTAGACGTAAACGCCTGCACTCACCAGGTAGACTTCTTTGAGGCTTTGGTGGACTACGTAGGTCGTAGGATGTATAAGTTGTTGCAGTTATGTGACCACTTGGTGAGGAGAGTTCCTTAAGCATCCTTCAGATCAGTTATGCCACCAGGCGTCACGTTATTCTATTCCATGATTACGCTAAGACTCCAACCTGAGTTGCAGCTTGTACTTTTTGACGACAGGAAATTAGTGCAATGCCAGGTCAGCACTGGGACCAGTAACTTCTCAGACGAGGCTTGAGAGAGACCAGGATCAGCCTTCTGGTTTACTTGACGGGGATATCTGCTGAAGGAGCCATATGTGGCCTTATGTCATATCAAGACAGCTTTTTTTTAGGTCCTATTGCCTGACAGCCATAGCTTATTTATTATTATTTTAGAAATACTGTGGTACATTTTCTATTTATTAGTTGCAGAGAATGTAATGGCCATTTACCTTAAAGTCATGGAAAGGTTGTAGAAATGTATGTGGTAAAAATGTGCATGAGCTCAGACAGAGTTCATACATTTTCAGAAATGTAAAAAAAATTTTTTTTAAATGTGTGTTTGTTTACATAACGCCACTGTTGTGTTTTATGAAAAAATGCAAGGGGGATTTTGATGATTAGCAACAACATTGCTTTTGATGCACAGCTCCATAATACAGCAGCAATAACCTTAGTGGAAACCAGGAACATAGCATGTGTGTTACCCATAGGGCTAACATGGGGAAATGTCTAAATCTGGAAGAAAACATTAAAAACTACAATCTTCAAACCAGCACTATGGTTTGAAAGCCAAATATAATAGAATGCCAAAATGGCGTTGGGATCAAAAATTGTGTTCCTAATAGACACATTTTTGTCCTTTAGGGTCTGTTTTGAGGTTTTATTATAGACGTATTATAGGAGCTGAGGTTGAACCTCAAAAATTTGAAACTGACATCATTGCCAAAATGTGTTCCATGTGCATTAACAAAGCCATAATAGTCCACATATTCAATTGAACAAATCTAATTTGTGCCAAGTGCAGAAAAGTAGTGCTTTACTTTTTGTGTTTAACCTTGTCTCACACACTGTTGTCTCATGTTGTCTCCTTCGCAGTGGTGCAGATGGGAGAGGAATACTACCATGCTAAAGACTACACCAAAGCCCTTAAGTAAGTCTAAGCACATGCTGGACTTGTAAAGGACAATAAGTAACCTTAAAGTGATACTTCACGTGAATTGTCAAGCATGCTTGGTCAATACAGTTTGTCATGAAAGAGAAAAGTACTTATTTCTTGTGTTCATTCCCGGTTTGTATATTCAAAAGATGGAATGTACAGCCTCTGTGTGAAAACTGGTGGGTGATAAGCCAGTCTTGACTGGCCAAAATCTATTTTCCAAACGGCACTATTCACATGTGGAGTTACAGTGAGATGGTTTCCTTCTGTGTTTGTAAACAATAGATGATGAGTATTTGCATGTGTGTGTGTGTTGCAATCAGGCTGCTGGACTATGTGATGTGTGACTATCGCACAGAGCGATGGTGGGGCCTCCTGACCGCCATATTGACCACCGCTCTGCGCTGTGCTTATCTGATGGCCAGTGTTAAAGACTACATCCTCTACTGCATGGAGCTGCTGGGCAGAGGTGAGCAAGAAGGTTATACCGAGCGGTTATGAGCCACTCAGTGTCGTTTTCCTCTGGCACCATATATATCTTTTTAATCCAATTTGATAGATTTCTGAGGTATTTTGATGCGATTTCCATAGCTGGAGGTCTTTCTTACCTGAACATTGTTTTTATTTATTTTTGCAGAAAAGTATGGCATTAAGTGCAAACAATATGGCTTTAAGTTACAATACAATGTCTGTTTGATACAGCAATGATTCATCATGATGTTTCTATTAATGGATTACGCTATTTTTCCTAAAAATGAGACCACTTGTATGTCAGATGTGATGTTTAGTAGAACCTGAGACTAAAACTCATAACAAGTAAACAACAAAACACAACAAGTAATGGTAAAACCTTTATTTTGGTAATTGATAGAACCTGTTCTATGTCTGGGTTGTTGGCCAAAAGCTTCTTCCAGTCGGTTCCATACCCATTTCCAAAGTTGATATCCTAAGATTTATAAATAAATAACGCATTCAATTTCACCACAAAACTAAACAGTTATACAAATATATGGTAGAAGAGGTAATTGTGGATTCATCTTGTCTTCTAGCTTCCACCTTGAAGGAGGAACAAAAGTTGAGGATTGAGAATAATCTCATCCAAGTCCTGATGGTGAGTAGAAGGAAAGCAGCCGGCTCAACACGACATAAGCCTAACCGGTGGTAACCCCGCCGACTTATCCGAGTGATCCTGGAGAAAATAGTGTTCCTCACCAATCTCGGTATAAATCTTTGGTCTTTTATCTCACCCCGTAGATACAGTAAATCATTTGTATTTCAGAATGACTTTCTGGAAGTCTTTTACGGCTATAAGCCCTCGGCGCTCTCAGTAGAATGTAACCCTCACACCCAGGTTGAATAGTTATGTACTTTGTCTGTACTTGACTATTGCCTATTGTGAACTTCACTGCAAAAGTCTTCACCCAAAGATACTTACCTGAAGTTTCTTTGGTAGATTCAGTCGTCACATCCGTATCACACGGTTAACGGACAAAGAAAGAGGATTTAAATTGTTTAAAGAACCAGAACACTTTGTTTGGTTTCAGTCACTTACGAATGGTAAGCCGAGTTTTATTAAAGTTTTTCTCATGTTATAGCATACAACAATTTCAGTTCAATGAAACAGTTTCTGTGTCATATGCAAACAGTTGTAAGTGTTCAGCTTCATGAAGCTCCTTTCACTTGTCATCCAGACTCTAAAGCTGGGAGCCTTGTACTAAAGGGGCAAATCAGATGTTTCTCCTCTTTTGGTAAAGAAGTTAAGTCCAGTTTTCCAAAATACTGGCGGACTTCCTATTTCAGACACAGAGATCTGGTGAAATCCGACTTCCTTTCTTCTGTCGGGCTGCTAATATACTCCACAGACACAATTCACCCCTCCCCGTCTTCTTCACGTGCCAAAAACCTAAATAATTCATTCGGTCTCTAAGGTTGGCCACAGGAGATGCGTTGCCTCATATGGTAATATTGGCTGATGAACCCTCTTACACAGGAGAGCTTATAGAATACCCATTATATAGAAAAGATTATACAACATAGCAACTTATAGCATCTTATGCAGTTTATATGGTCTAATAACGAACTATAATTGAATTAAAACAGTTCAATGGTTATACTAAAAAGAAAAAAGGTTGCATGTTATAATAGTTATACTTTTATGCTTACATACTTTTCTACGACCTCTCAACAATACTTTTATTGTCTTTCTGTTTTCAGAATGAGATCCCTGAGGCTGAGCCGGAGTGTGACCCGTCCTCTGACGTTGCAGCCAGGTCGCTGTGGAACGGCTGCATGGCTTTGGCCGGATCCAATGAGCTCACTATAGAAGTGCAGGACTACATCCCATTCAGTGAGTAGCACACAATCACTCAAAGGAACTGTTTACTCTCCTCAATATTAGTCTACATGAAGAATAATGCTCCAAGTTCTTCCAGTAAGAGAACAGATATTGGTTTAAAGATGAATAAGATTCAAGATATTATATTGTATTGTCATATGCACAAATAACACAGTTACTCTGTACAATGAAAAGCTTATTTTGCTAGGTCCTCATTAAACACAGAATTACAATAAACTTAAGGTAAAAAAAAAGAAGGTATAATGTCATACTTCAAACAATTGGATGTTTTTCTTAATAATGAATCTCCTAAAGCAATGCTCTCTCTCGCGCTCTCTCTCGCGCTCTCTCTCGCGCTCTCTTCCCCCCAGTTCAGTGTAAGGCCAAGTTCCAGTCTCCCAGTTTCCATGTAGATCAGCCCATTCAACTCCAGGTCTACCTCCGAGCCGACTGTCCTCATCCTGTATCTCTCAACAAGCTGGCGGTCAGCCTCAGTAACCAGGTACTCTCCACACACATGTAGTACAAGGCAGAACACATTTCTTTCTCCAGCATCTGGCATTGGATTTATTTTTATTTCCACTACAAAAACAAGACCCAAGAACTTTGAAATATATTTTAGTTATGGTTGAATCCAAGAATAGATCCAACTCTGTTTTCCAGCAGTTAGTTCTTATCGGGTTTTATGAGGTCAGTGTTTTACCTGCAGTACATTGGCAGTCAGCACACCTGGAGAAGAACCATAGCAAAGTAGTGTACCGCTGTGGAAAGGGGCAACAGCAACCATATTTTAGACACATGGAAATTAAATATCGGTTGAAATGTACTCTTCTGCTAAACATGAGCACGTTCCATTTACATGCTCGTTTTCTAACCCCTTTTTTTTTTTATGGAAAAAGAGAAAACTTTCCTTTCAAGTTTTGTGTGTGTGTGTGTGTGTGTGTGTGTGCAGGAGTACAACCAGTGGTGTGTGGTGGAGTCTGCCGGTCAGGAGAGTATGAGCCTTTTGCCAGGAAAAACCAAATGCCACAACTTCAACTTTGTAGCGAAGACCGAAGACGTCGGCAAGAAGATTGAGGTGAGGTGAAGTGTGTGAGTGAAAGACTGAGAAGAAAAGATGGTCACTGACTGTATGTCTGTGGTTATGCACCTCTAGTTGACCGGTATTGAGCTGATGCTGGGCAGTGACAGTGGCCGCTGTGTGTTTCTGAGCTGGAGAGGGGCGGGTGGAGATGCAGCCTCGACCCATGAAGCCTTGCAGGCTAGCAGGTCATCACGCCGATGGGGGCGGGGTGGGGAGGCCCGTCAAGAGCTGGACTGGAACAGTCTGACCATGCAGCAAAGTACCATGTAAGGCTTCGTTCAGACACGGTACAACCCCAGTATTCCTGGAAAGTTACTATATCGTCTGTCACTTTCGACAATATCAGATCTTTTCTTTGTGTTTTGTGTGTTTGCTCCTGTTTCTTGTTTAGGATCATCTCCAGAGTCCCAAAGATCTCTGTCCAGCTGAGCCACCGGCCTCCTGCACTAAACAATGAAATGTACTGCATCAACATCACTGTCCAATCACAGGAGGGGGGCGTGGCCAAGGATGTCAAACTGACAGCTGGCCTTAAACCAGGTACACTTAAACTAAAACTTCTCAAGGAGTAAACCCTTATTTTAATCTTTTTACAACAAGATAAAAAGTGAATATATATATATATATATATATATATATATATATATATATATATATATATATATATATATATATATATATATATATATATATATATATATATATATATCCCTCTGTCTAGTATAGCAGCTACATTTCAAATGTATGGCTTAATTTCAGTGTATAGTTTAAGATTTTGTGTTTGTCTTGATTGATCTGTCCAGGCCAGGATGCCAATCTAGGCCAGACCACGCATGTGTCCCTCGATGGTTCAAAGGTTTGTGATGACACTGCACCTGCTCTGCTCCCTGACATTCCTCTAGGAGATCTGCAACCAGGAGAAAAGGTACACACAAACACACACGCATTAAAAAAGAACCCTTATGCCTCCTTATGCTTTTAATTATTTTATTTTTATAATTAAGGCTATGTTTATGCATATTTTGGAAGTTCAACCTCAGCTTCTATAATAGGTAGTGATGGCGAGATGAAGCTTCCTGAAGCATTGAAGCTTTCCATCCAATTGGTTCGCTCATGTACCGGAGCTTCATGGAGCTTCATTTGCTCTACTGCGCCACCAAGTGGACAATAGATGTAAAACAGGCAGAGTGATCATAACGACACCATGGCTTTGGTGTGTGAAGCTTTAAATGGAATAAATTATGTTTGTGACGCCAATACATCAATTATTAACTTATTAATATTGTGTCTATCTTTATGATATATTAGCGGGGTCAAAATCAAAACTCGAAACAAATTGGGAGAGGGTTGTGATGTGACTGTGGGTCAGTGGTTAGAATATCTGACTTTCAGTCAGAGGATCGGTGTTTCAAGCCTCAGCTCCGCTTGTTGATGTGTCCAATTTTTTTAAAGTAAAAATAAGAACTTTTCCACTGTGCTGGGCTTTTTGAGACTATTTCGCCTGCTTTATAAAATACCCTTCCACAGGCACACATGAAGCTGGGTACAGAGAGGAAGGGGGGAAATCCATTGAGTTTCTCTGCCTCTTATATTTCAAATCGCACGGCAAACCCACAAACTATTTTCTGAATCAGTCATGTGGTACGGCCGGCTCGCGAGGCTTCGAACGTCACCGCATACGTCATCGACACAAGCCTCGATACGCACTTCACCAAAATCTATCTGGATTACTCGACACGCGCATCGAAGCCTCGACACGAAAGGACACATCACTAATAATAGGTCTATAATAAACTGACTAACCGAAATGCACTGAGATGCACTACCCCTGTAGTTTCAGCTGGGAGACGTTCAAGCAGTGGAGCATTATAAAACAAACTTCATTCAAACTCATCAGAAACTTAATAATAATAATGCATTTAATTTATATAGCGCTTTTCTTGGTACTCAAAGTCACTTTACACAACATTACAATGTCCTAAAAAATATGTTATAAAACAAGTATAATAATAAAACAGATACAAAATAGAAACAATAAGAGCACACAGTCATACATTAAAAGTCGTTCTGAAGAGGTGGGTTTTGATTTGTGTTTTGAATGTGGAGAGGACAGTGCAGTCTCGGATGGGTTTGGGGAGAGAGTTCCAGAGGGAGGGGGCAGCTATAGAGAAGGCTCTGTCACCCCATGTCCGGTGCTTGGTCCTATGGGGGATGGATAGGAGGTTGGCATCAGAGAAGCGGAGCTGACGGGATGGAGTGTGGTGGTGGAGCAGGTCGGTGAGGTAAGAGGGGGCCTGATTGTGGAGGGCTTTGTGAGTGAGAAGAAGGATTTTATATTGGATCCGTTGTGGGACGGGGAGCCAGTGGAGATTCTGGAGAACAGGGGTGATGTGATCACGGGAGCGGGTGTGGGTGAGCAGGCGAGCAGCAGAGTTCTGAATGTACTGGAGTTTATTGAGGATTTTGGATGTTGTGCCATAAAGAATGCTATTGCAGTTATCAATTCTGGAGGTGATTAATGCGTGGATCAGGGTTTCGGCAGCAGATGAGAAAAGTGATGGGCGGAGACGGGCAATGTTTTTTAAGTGAAAGAATGCAGTTCTGGTGTTTGACTCTTCTGTCTTTATTCAAAGATTGTGGTCTTAATGAGTTTCAATTGGATAATGTTTGACACACGCACATGCATATACTGCGCTGACAGGAAAAGAACTGAACTGGACATGCCACGCAAGTTTTACCGCCAACAAGATTCACTTTGTATCTTGTTGTAAAAAGATTAAAAGAAGGGTTTACTCCTTGAGAAGTTTTAGTTTAAGTGTACCTGGTTTAAGGCCAGCTGTCAGTTTGACATCCTTGGCCACGCCTGTGAATGGACAGTGATGTTGATGCAATACATTTCATTGTTTAGTGCAGGAGGACATTATATTTAAAAATTTAAAAATCATAACCCATCCCTTCTTTAAGTTTGATGTTCATTTTTCTAGATTTATTTGACTAGGTAAGATTACTTTGATTTATAGTCAGTAGTGCTGCAGTGATGATATATTTTTGTAGGCCAACCACGGAAGTTAGCCTCACACTGGTTTCCTCGACTAAATAAATCAATGAGATTTTTCCTGTGTATTTTGGATTATTGCAGCAAATAAGCCCCAAATTAAATAAAAGTTTATGTTGTTTTTGTTGAATATCGGCCTTTAAAAATCCACTGTTGGTCAACAGTCAACATTTCCGTCCGGTTGTGATGTCACAAATATATACAATATATAGACCATTTTAAAAGTTTCCCAGTTTGTTTCCTGATTGCAGTGTATGTAAATTACTTTATTTTATATTCTATTGTAAATTGAATATGTTTCTCTTTCTTGCACTGTGAAACATACCTGGTAAATAAATGGTTCTGGTTTTGATGTGCTCAAATAGAGCATTTCTGATGGAGGAATACAGGAAGACATTTAGCAGTTTTTGGAAGGGGACTTTTTTGTCCGTCTAGGTAACGAGTGGGAGTTTCTTTCTAGAGAAACTTGTGTAACAGAACTTTTTCTGCACTTATATTCCTCATCTATACACCTGCCTCACCTTCTCCACAGTGAACAGTAGTAATTGTTGGATGGGATGTGCGTGTGTTTTCCTGCAGTTGGAGAGATGCGTATATGTGAAGTGTGTGTCAACTGGATCGAGGGTGTTCCTGTTCCATGTGGCCTACAGCATCGATACCACAGTGGAAGGACGTCAGATTGTCTGCAAATGTCATAAGGTAGAGAAGCTCATCTGCCCTGCAGACGTGTGTGTGTGTGTGTGTGTGTGTGTGTGTGTGTGTGTGTGTGTGTGTGTGTGTGTGTGTGTGTGTGTGTGTGTGTGTGTGTGTGTGTGTGTGTGTGTGTGCACGCGTGTGTCTCCTGCATGTTTCAATTAACATGTGTGGAGCTTTTTTCATTTGGTTTACTCTTCACTTATTGTCTTTCAGGATGAGACGGTTACCATAGACACAGTGGTCCCATTTGAGGTGTCTGCCAAGTTTGTGTCCACCAAGGTCTGTGGCTGGTACTTTTATGTGTTTATCAACAAAGCAGGTGTGCCAGAGGGCTGTTAGGTTTAAAACATTGTTATACCCTAATGCCGTTTGCTGCCACAAACGCTTTGGCATGGACTATAAAACCAGTGACTGTGTCTTCACTTTCCAATTTGAAACATGCAGATAATGTATCTCTTACTCCAAATAGTATTTTTTTTTAAATGCTCTTCAGTGGGAACTGACAGAACAATATCTTAGATTGTTGGTGAGCCTTGAGATGGTGGTTGTGCAGTAGCATGTATTATGGCTGATGAGTTGTTATTATAATTCCTATGATTTAGTTTGAGCCACTGGACCGGGTGGCGGTGGACATCCCCTTCCTGTTGATGACAGACATCCAGTCATTGTCTCCCTGGCCTCTTCTGCTGGCCTCATCTTCTCTGCAGCTGCTTACGATGAACAAAAACACACCACAGCTGCAGTCTCAGCTACAGGAAGGTACCCGATTCATTTTTACCATTATCTTACCGGCTTTTTTATTTTTTTGACATTTAAAGCTGAAAAAAAAAAAAAAAATATATATATATATATATATATATATATATATATATATATATATATATATATATATATATATATATATATATATATATATATATATATATATATATATATAAAAATCCATAAATCCTATGACTACGACATATTGTCTGTGTGTTCGTGTGATCAGTCGTTTTGCAGACAGACGAGTGTGCCAGTGAGTGTTTCGGCCTCCGGTGTCCACCGCTGGCCAACAGCAGTAACACTGTAGCTACAGGACAGTACCTGATATCATGGAGGAGGTATGTGCATGCACTTAAGTTCACGAGCCGTCATCAGTGGCTTTGCATCGCCTTGTAAAGTTCTTAAAGGGAAAATTCTGCGTCTTTTTATGTGGATCATCAGTGTTGTGTGTGTGTGTCTGCGTGTGCGTGTGCGTGCGTGCGTGCGTGCGACCCAGAAATCTGATTTTGAAATTGCAAAATCTGTTTATTCTGCATCCAGCAGCGTCATAGTGATGCAGTTGGATGCAAGGAATAACTACAGGCTGCTTATTCAGCTCTAGTCTCTGTGGGAAGCCAGGGGACGTGCTCTATATGCCACTCAAAAAAATAACTTCCTTGTTCTCTTTGCTTTTATTGCAAAATAGAAAAGACATCCGAAAATATGAGTAATAAGGCTACATTTTTCAGTGTTTTGGCTGACTCAGATATTCAGCCATATTTATTTGAGTATACAGCTGAAGAGATGCAGATCGGCTGCATTAGCTGTGGAAGAGGATAAGGCCGGCGCCTCAGAAGTGTCCCTATTCACATTTTTAAATCAATGTGTTTATGATTAAACGTTTACTAAAGCACAGTGGTAGAACAAGTACTTAAATAAAAGTAATACCAGTGTAAACATATATAGTAGTGATAGTATCAAATGGTGAGATAAGTATATTGTGCCTTGAAAATGTTGCTTCAATTGACTACATTTAACATCAATTCTGATTGGACATCCACATAAAATTTGGCACGTTTTTAAAATGTTGATTTTTAACTGTCCTGCAGGAAGTCCTCCAGTGCAAACAGTCCACTCATCCAAACTGTAGTCACTCTACCTCACGTCATCCTGGAGTCGGTCCCTCTTTACATCCACGCTGGTGAGCTACGTGAATACACACAACACATGTGCAAATGTATCTCTCTGATTTTACATGGGTTACCTGGTTAGTTTGCACACACTATGCATATATTTTCTATATTTTCCTTCTTTTTATCCTTAAGTATCCTGTTGTGTTGCATGTTGGCATTTTATTTCTATATGTCTTTGTTTTGGTGAAGAACTCCCATCATATGGGCGAGTCAGAGAGTCTCTGTCAGTTCGCTACCACATCGAGAACAGAACCTCTCTGGTGCAGGAGGTGGAGATGGCCGTGGAACCGTCCGATGCCTTCATGTTCTCTGGACTCAAACAGGTACAATGGTCCTCACTTTTAAATGAAGGCTGATGTAGCTGCATTTCAGTGAGCTGGGTCAAAGCTAATAGTTTTAGAATAGTTTAGTTTTCGTAAGACAAATAGGTTTTCTGAACACATCTATGTTGACTTAACTAAACCAAAGAACATCAATGCCTTTTAGTTCCCGTCAGTTTAGTTTTCACACTGACTTAGCCAATGTCACCCCGTATTAGTACTAAGTGGTTAGAATGCCTGTCTTTCAATCAGAGGGTTGGTGGTTCGCACCCCGGCTCTGCTAGTCCATGTCGTTGTGTCCTTGAGCAAGACACTTAACCCCTAATTGCTCCCCTTTGCTGTGTCTACGGTGTATAGAGAGCAAAAATGTAAATCGCTTTGGATAAAAGCGTCAGCTAAATGTAATGTAATACCTCTGTGAAAATGCTCTACTGCAAGTGGAGTCAAGTAAAAGTATGTGAGAATTTTCAGCCGTCAAAGTACTCATTGTGCAGTCAAATGTTTCCTCTTGGTATTTAACTATTATATATGATTCATATTCATATTACTGCTGCCTTTGTGTATTTTGGGGGGGGGGGTAATCTGAGGAAAAACCCAGAATTTACGAGATTATATTGGGTCATCAAGTATTACATTTCCGAGAAAAAACTGTGGCAAATTTGTGAGGAAAAACTGGAGTGCAGAACCAAGCACTGTTTGGCTACTTTTCATTGACTTTCAAGCATAGCATATATGGAGAGGACACAAGCAAACCACAACACTGTTTCACCTTTTCACTTTCTGATGGATCATGCACTCATTAACATATGGGTTACCACGGTTACCAAAAGATCTACGGTAATTTTATAACAATAATACAAATAAACGTTATTAATACAGCACCTTTCATACAAGAAATGCAACACAAAGTGCTATACAATAAAGGAAGATAGACTTAGAATTAACAAAATAAAACCAACCTTGATTACACCTCAGCCACTCAGAACGTCGTCCCTGTAGCGTCTGACTTCTTATCTTTGTTGGCTGAAGCCAGAAAACTGCGCTGTAAAAACCACCCAGTGGCTCAAGGGTAGAGCGGTAGTCCTGAAACCACAAGGTTGCCGGTTCGATTCCTGGTCTCCCCTCAGTTTGCATGTCTAAGGGTTCTTGAGCAAAAACAATTAACAATTTAAAGTTCATATCAATAAATGTGTGAACAGCATCTTAAAAAAGTTGTATACTTCATCTGCTTAATGGTCAGGAAGAAAGTTGTGCTGGACAGATTGCTCCTTTTTATAAATGTGAACGTCTTCATTAACCTAAATTCTATCAATCAACGCTTTTCTGGCCTAATAATGCTCATTGAGGACCGAAGACTAATTACAGGTTTGAATTTACTGACAATTTTTGTACTGTTTTGTTGACTGTTACAAACTTGTATTTATTGCGTGTGTGCAGGTACGTCTGCGTATCCTTCCGGGCTCGGAGCAGCAGATGCTGTATAACTATTACCCTCTGATGGCTGGTTACCAAACAC
This sequence comes from Taurulus bubalis, assembly GCF_910589615.1. Taxonomy (NCBI): domain Eukaryota; kingdom Metazoa; phylum Chordata; class Actinopteri; order Perciformes; family Cottidae; genus Taurulus; species Taurulus bubalis. The sequence goes on from NC_136601.1 coordinate 22,955,847, forward strand.
TACCACAGCTCAACATCAGCCTGCCACGCTGCCCGACTGCCGACACACACACACTGAGACGCTTTCTGCCCCAACGCATCTTTGTCAAGGTAATTCATCCGCACTACTGCATCATTGCTATCTAAATGTGTAAACATATTCACGTTCTCTTTTCCTTTTCTCCTCAGCCTCAGGGTCGACAGCTGGATGACTCCATTGCTGCAGCTTGAGAGGAACACACAAACTGTTAACTGTAAATATGAGAACGAAGCAACAGTGTGTAGATTGTTCTAGATGTATGGCAATATTAACCCATGACAATATTAACACTATTTGTTTGTTCTACATTGTTCTATAAAAACACACCAGGAAAACCATGGGTTGACAACACATCAGGAGACAATTGTTTCTGTTCAGAGTCAATATGATGACTTGATGAGCTGGTGAATGAACTGATAAACTGAAAATCATGTATGAATCCGATGGGAGCGAAGTTGAAATTTGGGTATAGTGTAATACATGAAAATATAATGTGATGAAAGTTTAAATAAATTGAAGTTATGTACCGTAAACTAGTTGTGTTCATGTTATACAATGACTGTTACCAGTGTTACCTATAGCAAATGACTGTGACCCAGGCCCGTAGAGATTACCTCCGCAGCCCCCGCACCGCGGGGGGGCCTCGCGTGGCTATATATATATATATATATATCTGTCAAATGGACGATCTTTGATCCACATCAGACGGCACATGCGCAGTCTACTGAAGAGAATGCACCCAGGCTGGCTTCTGGGAAATGTAGTTTTCTTATAGAACTTTGACGTTTTTCATTTTTTAACCGATTTAGACAGTTTTTCCCCTGAAAAGCCTTCAAATGACCCAGACACTTTGTTTTGTGGAGTGCTATTTAAACCGCGCCGCCCAACTGCGTGCCCCCCCCCCCTACTCCCCAAAAAAAATTCACCAGCCGCCACTGGCTGTGACCCACAGCAGACTAGTGACTCTGTGCTCATTCCATGCGTACCTGATGAACAATAATCCATCTTAAGTATTGTAATGTACACATAGACATCATTATATACATGTGCAAGTCCAATTTTGACAAACTAAACGATTACAATTCTACAGAACTCTACAATAGTGTTACGATGTATGTGGTGGAGGACCCAAACGCAGACCAGAGAGTAGAAGGAGGAAATGGTTTATTGCCATGGAGGAACAGTCGGGGAATGACAGGGGAATCCAGGCGGGGGACGGCAGACAGACTAGGGAACCGGGAGGATGGGTTACTGTGAACAAAAGACAGAATCGCTGTGTGTCGACGCAAAGTGTCGGAGCGTCACGTGACGCTCCGACACTTTGCGTCGAGCTTTCAACTCTGGTGCTTCATGAAGCGTTTCATTGGTTTGATACGTTTGACAGCTTGAACGTGTTGGCGCCTAACTGCTACATATGATGCCTCAGTGTCAATCAACAATGTGGGTTAACATTTCAATGTTGCACAAAACACTGCCACTTTCACCATGCACATGTTCATAAGGACTTTCCACTGCCACGTCTATGAAATCTTGCCTCACTAATATAAGCTATAAAAGACAAATTCTATTTATAAGTCTGTTGGCATAAAACTTTAGGGGCCTAATAATGTACAAAAATGAACACCGTTGTAAATGTATTTCTATAGTCTAGTGGGTTACACACACTAGACTGTGTGGCGAGGATTGAATCCCATCATGTACACGTCACGTCGGTTCATATTATTGACCAGCATTTAGTTTTATTGCAATGTAAAAAACGACATAAGCAACATCAATAATGGTTGTATATAGCGTCAAACCACACACACACACACAGTGCAGGCAGGAGGCACGGCTTGGCCGTGACAGATAGAGGGGGATTGTTTTTGTATGAGTCTATACATAGTTCTTAAAATGTGTGCATATTATACCTTTAAAATTTAGAATGTAACCATATTTTCTGCTGTGCAATAGTGACACAACACTACCAGCATTCCCATGTTACGGTTTGTGTAAGCTTTGAATTTATACAATTTACACAATGTGTTGAGCACAAACATCATTCAATTTATTTGTGTGTGTCTGTACTGCTTTCTATAAAACAAATTAATCAGAAAATATTAAAATAAAAGTATTTTAATAAGATGTATACCAAAATGTGAAACTCCTTTTTTGTATTTTAAATTCCTTTACTGAAATTAAATAGGCAGACACTCACCACGAACACAGCGCATGTTCTCCATCCTGCTGGGCCAATCAGGGCGAACTCTCGTTGAAGTGTCGCGATAGTTCATAGGAGCAGAATTCAAACCTGAAGCGGTTTGACCTGACACAACTGATCGGTGAGACGGTAACGTTGGGCAACTAATTTGTTATACTCGTAGCCATTTATAGCCATAGTCGTTAACAATGTAATAATAGCTCTCCAGAGCTAGCGTTACTTGGTTCGTCGCCATTCTCAGGGGAATTTCTCGTAAGAGTAGTGTTCTGTCTGATGAAAAGCGAGCCGGGGAAAGTAACGTTAGGTTAGTTCAAGCGCTGTTGGTAAAATGGTTAACGTTAGTTAACGTTAATGTTATAACGTTAACGTTAGAGTTCGAGTTACGTAACGTTAGCTGGTGTTATAACGTTAGCTAACGTGACATAAAGGTGTCGTTGTGTGTAGTTTAGTGGTACTAACGGTAGTGCTATCTAGGAGTCGAAGACCATTTAGCTAGAACAGCTATGTGTTTTTTTTCCAGGGCTGATACCGTAAAACCTGATGGCGCTACGTTAATAACGTGCCATTACTAGGACACAACGTTAGCTCCACACAGAGTACGTAACGTTATTGTTGGATACACGCTTCGCCGTGTGTGTGCTGCAGACCTGCACATGCATTGATCTGATAAATTATGTATCATTACAACTACAAATGCTTAGACCAATTGAATGACGTTCACGTTGCCTCAGATAGAAATGAATCTGTAACCTGTGACGTCACAGGAATATCTTTCCCTGGTCTTTGCGCCCTCTCGACAATACTATTATCTGATCTATGAAAGATAAAAAAAAACAGACACAACAGGAATACCTTAAATATTAACACAAAAACATTAAACTGAGTTGAATAAAAGACTAATAAAACATACTCTAAAATATGTAATATATCTTCACAATCCATTTGCTGAAGCAAAGTGGTAAATGTTATCAAATATGACAAATCCACAAACATCATAATTCCTTTTATGTGTGAGGCATGTGCTGGGTTGCAGAAATCACTGCTCTGGATGCATAAAGAAGGTTTTACATACACCACTTTCCAGATGGCAGCTGAACAGGAAATCCAGCACCTGAGGAGCCAGCTGAGGGAGAGAGAGGAGCAGATCCACCAGGCTGCCCAAGCTGGTTTGGATCTTCTCAACCAGCAGATGGAGATGCAGAACAGACTGGAAGAGCAGAGAGTGGAGATGACTAACGCACTGGAGGTATAATACCCGCACCACAGAAGCTCAACTTAGCCAAATCACCAAAAACACAACAACTAATGGGAACGCACCGCTTTGCTTTCATTTGTATGTTTTCAGATCCCAGTTTTTGAAACGTCTACAACTACCCCAGAACAGAACTGTTAACCGTCTCGTTTTATCTTTATTTTATTTTTATGTAAATGATTGTACATTTAGATTGTGTGGCCCAAGTAGTAATGGTGAAAAGCATGTGGCCAGACATTACATATTACACCATCAATTGGAAATATATTGGTATTGGATAAAGTACTGGGTGGTTAATCAATACATTTATTGTTTCTTTTTTCTTAGTAAGAACTAAATTAACGATAGTAATTTAATTCGGAATAAAACCAAAAAGAACTAGACTTTATCAATATTTAGATCTAACAAAATATAGTTTCTAGAGCAGTACAAGTGATGTTACCAACAGCAAGGTCACTGTATATACTGGAGATCAATCTAAAATGTAATTAAAATACATGTTATTATGCCCTTCTGCTGGTCTGACACATTGGTTTCAATGGGCACTTAAGGATTTAGAACTGCTTCCAGTCCTTTGCACTGGTGTACATTAGAAAACCCATTTTCACTGTACAGCCTTGGAAAGCTGCCCACAGGGAGGTCTGTCGATTATTCTGAATTGTTATAAACTTCTACACCTGTTTTATTTGCTAAAGGCCCTGGAGCAAGAAAAGTACTCTCTTCAGAAGGAAGTGGCGTTAAAGACTCGGATGCTTGACTCACTGCAGTCAGACCACGACTGTGTGAAGAACCAGCACAGACAGCAGCTGGAGGATAAACAAGTCAATCTTGAGAGAAGACACAGCACAGCTCTCAATGAGCTCAACAAGAAGGTACAGCAAGCGATGGTCTGCAAAAAAAAGAACCTTATTAAATCCATGAATGCAGCCTTGCGTGACACAAACACCAATGCTATTCCAGAGTCGTGAGTCTGGTTTACCACAGCTGTATGAACCCAAAATAAACAAATAACTATATAATGATGCAGATTTGTAGAAAGTCTGAGTTCATGCTTTGTTGGGTCTGTCAGCGAGACAAAGCAAACCACTCTTAAAAGGCTTGTTTTCTGAATGGAGTGTGCATCCATCAGTGTCATCCGTGTGCTCTTAGGGCCATATCAAGTTCCAGTGTTTTGTGAGACTGGTGGGTGGACCTTTGACACTATTGCGGTCCAAGGGCATGCGTCACCTACAGAGAAAAGGGTACATTTTAATGCCCAGCACATTAATCTGGTGCAATTTAAGAGAATGTTGTGCTGTTGTAAACAATGTGCTCTTGATTTAGCAGTGGTGGAATGCCACCAAACCATTTACATTTAAGTACAATTTTGAGTTACTTCGCTTCAACTTAACCAGCTGCAACATTTTAATGACAATACTTTTGTGCTCATACTTAAGCAACATTTTGAGTGCAGTATTTGTAACTGGACATTTAAAAATTATGCTCTACTAAGTAGTTTAATCAGAAACACCCTGGTTGTATACATATGAATGGAGATGGAGAAAGCACAGCAGTCCTGGCGGCGGGTGCTGTACAGCTCACACGGCAGGCCGCCACAGTCTAGGTAATGAACGGGAAACACTGTTCCCTACAGTTTTGCTTATCGTGTTTTCCTGCATGTTGTCTCAGATGCTGTGTTTGCAGTCCACCTTAGAGGAAGTCCAGCTGAATGAGCAACAACTGAGACACAAACTTGAGGTGCAGACTGAGACTCTGAACAACAAGATGGAGGAGCTGCAAGCTTTAAAGGAACACACCCAGAGCTCCATGACATCTGAGGTGATAGAGGTGCAGATGAAGATCATGGAGCTGGAGAACTATAAGGTGAGCCGGAGCAGAGCTGAAATCCAGGTATATCTGTAGTTAATCTGTTTAATCGTTTGTGTACTGTTATTCAGTGAGAATGTAATCTTAATCGTCTACATTCTGCAGCACACTTTCCCATCCTAACCTCGTCGTGTTCTACATGCTCAAAGTTGTATTGATGAGTCATGTCTACCAGGTGGAGTTGGAGCAGACGCTGCAGGAGTCTCAGTACAAGGAGCAGCAGCTGGAGCTGACCAAGAGCAGCTTGCAGCGCTGCCTGCAACAAACAACTGAGGAAAAAGAGGAGCGAGAGAAGCAAGCGGTTTCCTGGTTCAATGCATTAGAGGTAAACATACCTCCATCACCTTTCCTCATTATTGTGCGTGTGCACTTTAATATGCTTTTATCAACAAAGACCACTGAAGAGCATTGACTGGATTTAAATTGCCAGTGGTCAATACTTAATGTATAAAGTGACATCCGTGGATGTTATAGCCACCTCATGGCATTCGTAGAGAATGCTGAAGTACTTCAAAGCATGTTTCAGAATCCCATCTGTTATAGAATTATGGTTTATGAAAGACTAAATATATATATTTATATATTTATTAATATTTCTCTCAAATAATAATTGTTTGACCGGCTTCATTATTGAATGAATGTCAAAGCACATTCAAGCTGGCTTTTATCACCATAATGCCTGCTACATGCATGTACCACAAAACAACATGGGGGCTTGTTTGACCATTTCTTTCAAAGTGGAGGCTAGCATCTTCATTACCGTTCCTTCACTCAGCACGTTCCCTTCTTCCGCTCGCTCCCTGCTTCCCCCAGATACAAAAACACTCGCCCAGGACAGCAGTCCGGATAGAGCGAGAGAAGCAAAAGGCTGAAGCACGACTCATGCAGGCCCTGACACTCAATGTTTGCGTATATCGTTTACTACATCTTATGTAGAGCAAGCCGCAATACCCCGAGTATCGCCTAACTCTTAATCTGCTATAAATCCATCATGAAAAAGGGAAGCTAACATTAATTTGGCTTGAAGATTGAGTTGAAGATGGGGGTAAGCTCTGTTTGTAACAATCTGCTCTTAGCTGAGCTGCTGTGTGTAAAACAGAGCAGCAGTTAATAAAAGACTGCGGACAGAGCAGATTTAAATATTGCTTTTCCAGATGTTAACATGTGTATGCTTGTTAAACAGATGTATTGGCTTTTAACTCGCAACGATTTTATTGAGCATAGTTACCTTCCCTTTATCTGGTTCACTTCACTGTGGTGTGTGTCTGTGGAGCAGAGGAGATGCTGCACCAAAATGTTAAAAATACCTTACCAATGCTCCATTCTTTAATACTTCTTCGGACGGTTGAACTATTGTTGCCCACGATCCATGGAAACTTGAGGCGAGGACTAGGGCTGAACGATTAATTGCATTTGCGATAATATCGCGATATGATAAAACAAGATTTTCTAACCGCAACGTGCGCGATTACAACGTCATCACATGACGCGAGCGAAAGAGCGGAGAACTCGGCTGCATCAACTTTTCATGCGGCCCGTTAACCAATGGCCTCTGGCTCCACGGAACAGTCAGAAACTGACATAGCTGAGACTTTATGCTGTGCTTTATGACGTGCTGTTCTGGTTTCAAAAAAGAAGATGCTGCGCAGCGTCAGGTGATGTGCAGAGCATGCCGCGCTCCTGTTGCTACTTCACGGGGTAATACTACAAACTTGTTCTAGCACTTAAAAAAACACCACAAATCAACATATGACAGTTGTATGGCCAAGATGCCGAGCACCAGTGCGCCAGACAAGCCAAATACCTCAAGACAGGGATCACTGACCGAAATGTTTGAAAGCGTCAATCAATATGAACGTAATTCACAACAACACGGGGAAATCACTCGGGCAATAACCGAGTTCATAGCCAAAGATATGATGCCTCTCATGCCATGGCATTGATAAAAACGCTTGATAAATGGGACAGGATACCCCCCGTACATATTTCAGTCAGACTGCCATACCGGAGCTGTACAAAAAGTGCAAAGAGAAAGTCGCCACGGAGCTTAAAACGGTGGACTTTTTTGCTACCACTACTGATCTGTGGTCAAGCCGCACAGCTGAGCCTTACCAGAGTCTTACAGTCCATTTTATTGACGGAGATTTCAACCTCGGAGCTCGGGATCTCAACGAGGAGAAACACGTCTGCATCACGACAAATATGGTGCTGGCTGCACGGCTTAATGAAGGGACGAGGCTCCAGTGTTTTGGGGACAGATTACATCTTGCCATTGGTAAATTATTGTGTGTAAAAATATATAAATTATGTTGAGTTGTGGAAAGTGGATGGGATTAAATAAATTCACATTTCCTCCCACTCCTCTTTTTATTTAATTCTAACAAATAGG